>NC_135664.1:7014466-7314466 GCF_964188315.1 Podarcis muralis | reverse complement strand
ACTGCCCTAAATCCACCTCTGAACAGAGTCTGTCTTGTCATGTTGCCCAAACCCAGGCTTACAAGTTATAAGCTGGCCCAGGGTGGCCATGACATCTGCTCTGTGTGATCTGCCTTGTGGCTGCAGTCAGTGATTTCAGCTCAGCTGAGGCGACAGTTCCCCAGCAGTGATTTCAGCTTGTGGGAGCTAGCCAGGGCTGCATACCTCAGCCTAGCATCCCACCTTTGTCGCCAGTGAACTGTAGGTGGGTTCCCACGAGGCAAGACATGGTGATAACAGCAAGAACCTTTACTGAACAACATAACTGGGAAACAGGGGCAAAGCAACTGCTTATATACATTCCTGAAAGCCTGGGCCACTCCCACTCCCAACGTGATTGGCTGTCTAAACTTCCAAGCTTGGGCCAATGGCAGAGGCCCAAATTCTGAAATGTTCTGTGATTGGACATCATGTATCGAATCAGAACACAGGAGCTCAGAATCCTTAGTCCAGGCTCAAGCTCAGGCAACCACAGACCACTGAATACATAACATAAGCCAAGAACAAACTTTGGATACTACAACTGCACTTTGGCACTACAGGATCCTGCCCTGGGGAAACAGCTGTGGGTGCAAATCTTCCTGAAGTCTTTCATCTGAGCCAGGACACAGGCAGGAAAAGGACTGGTATAAGCAACAGCCCAGTTCAATAGCCTGCCAGACAAGATCCAGGCTTGGCTGTATCCAAAATGAAGTCCAGGGCTGACACAAAATGTTTATAGTCCTAACCAGAGCAGGAGAAAAAAAATCATTGGGCTACCTGGGTGGACTTATCCAGGGGCCTGGGAGGGTGCCATCACATTGGGAATGCCTGGATTCTGGAGGTTCCAGGTTACAGCACTGCTGGTCTCTGGTTTTCTTCAACTTTGCAACCATCGTGTTTATGCTGATGTTATGCAAAAGCTATTCACAATAATATGCCTATCTAGCAACGCAGATCTCTGAATCAATGCACATTTTCACCCCTGGGAGCCAAGGAACCAATAAGAAAGGGGCTGATTGTCAAGTTTGGTGCTAAAAGAATTAAAACAGCACATTGCATGGAGAGGATTACAATTCTATTTGGAATTACACAGAACAATAAAACATACAATTCTCACTGTAATAACCAGTGGCTATCAGCAATTCCTTTGTGTAAGACATGTATTATAAAATTTAGGGAAACACTTAACTTGATTAGCAGTATTCTATACTAATCCTTTGCTCAGTCACTCTCAAAGGCTGTATTCATTTTAAAAAATCCTTTCCTTGGCTCTCTTTATAGGCACAGATCAAGGGCCCTAAAGACCATCATTCATAAAAACGTTGATTTGCCTCTTTATGGTCAAGGGGAAAAGCCTGCCCAGCCAAAACACTAGACTAGAAGCTCAATACACAAATCCTTTCCAGGATAAAGAATGGTGCACTGTGATTTTTTTAAAACCAAAACACATATCCTTGCATAAATGCATATTCTAACCAGCATTGGCAGAAAGCTTTTAGGTTTAAATCATTCTGGGTATGTATAAACCTCCATTACTGGTGTTGTGGGGTGTGTGTGTGTGCAGGCACACAAACACACGAGTCCCAGAGAGAACACAGGGCTATGTACCTGAGCTCCACCATAACCAGAAACTTTCCCATTACTGTACTGTTGAGCTGGACAAGCATATTGGCAAGGCAGCTACAACAATGGCTCACCTCTCCAAAAGCATATGGGAGAATGGGATGCTAACGACCAATACCAATGACCAAGGAAGGACTACCAAGCTTGTGTGTTGAGCATGGTAGTGAGGCATGGGCCATTTACACCCACCAGGAGCGACACCTCAATGCCTTCCACATGCACTGTGTCAGGAAGGTTTGGGGCATCACATGGCAGGACAGAGTCTCAAACAGAGATCTGCTCTCTCAAACCCACAATCCCAGCACGTTCACATTTAGTGAACATGCTTGAAGCAAACATATAGTCAAAACACATTGGGTTCAATGGCAGGTGGGAATTCCAAATTCTTTTTTCCCAAATGGCCACCCCTTTTTCTATCCCCCCCCCCCCACTTTTTAGCCAAGCATGTAAACCTGAATGCTCACAAGTTAAATGTGTGTAACTTGTGGGCTTACTGTATATGTTTGTAGCTGGGGGAAAGGTAGTCGTCCATTGGGTACCGGAAATTACCATAGTATATTAGGCTTTCCATTTCAATAATTGGAAAAAATGTCCACAAACTTAAAATGCTTTACATCAGTTTTCAGGAAAACTTCGTCTTCATTGATTATCTATGTAGTTAACAAATTCCAGCTGCTTTAGCTAAAGCAATGAACATCCATGCAAGGGCAAACTTCTTTTCCTAATTTGAGAGTTAATTTGCAGCTGTTTGTTTCTATTTGATTGGGAATAGGTTTAAGTTAAATGTAAGCTGCTTTCAAAGTGAAAGTAAAATGCACACAAGGGACATATTGTTTAACTAAAAATCAGTTGATTAAGACAGGGCAAGTTAAGGAGAGATAATTAAACCTAAATTAATTAAACACACAGTATTAAAACCTGTTTGATTCTGAGTGTAGCAGAAAAGTTCAAGTTCCTTTTGAATTCATGATTCACTTTTCAGTCATTATCATTTGATTTCATGAGTGTGAAATCATTTTAATCACTGGGAATGGTTGGAATTGTATTAACAGCTGGAAGAGCATAGATCATACCCTACATTCCTCAATTTATTTTTTTCTTACTAGCAATGAAATATTCCCTCTTCTTTTCACCAGTTGTTTTTTTCTGGTCTGATTTGCATGTTTTCTTCTAATTGTCTATTTTACTGCAGGCTTACTGCACGTCTGGCTCCTCACCCACTCAGGTATTTTTACGTGTACATACAAGGCATTTTAAGAGTACATACAAATACATCAAACACAGTTTCAAACAGATGTACATCCTGGGGAAGCCAACATTGGCGGGCTCAGTGTTCAATACAGACTTGTCCTCTGTGATATGTGGAGCAGCCCTTTCTATTTCCCAATTTTGCATTCAGTTTCTTTTTCCAGCATGTATTTTTTCCTTATATTGAACCTCCTTCCCGTCATTCATCCCTGTACACAACACTGTCGAGCTACCATGATTCGGTGAGTGCTAGTCAATTGATATTTAATCCATACCATTTGTCTCTATCAGTTGTCTCATTTGCCTGAAATCGATGTCTCTGTCAAGTTTTCTGCATAGCTTGCACTCTCTCAAGTCACACTTACTTTTTGTGTGTGGAGGGGGGATAATTAAAGGAAGATCCGTGTTTGCTGCAGAGCATTTCAGGAATGAGCAGGCACACAGCAAAATGTGCAAGCTGAAAAGCTGAAACAATGGGTTCTCCGGCCTGCATTTCAGAATGGCATTGCTCAGGAAGAGACGCCTCGTGGAGTACATCTGCTCATCTCTTTCAGCTCTCTGCCTAGAAAACATGACTAAAATAGACACTCCTTTTTTTTTAAAAAAAAATGATATTTATTAGAAGTTTAATAGTTACAAAAAAAAGAAAGGAAAAAAAGAAAGACAATAAAAAATTACAATACATCAAGAATAAAAAGAAAAACAGAAAACAATACAGCAAAACAATAAGAAAAACAAAAACACTTAAAAACAGATCCAATATTTCCATATCTTTACCTTTCATTTACTTGTTTCATCGACCTCCTCACACCTCCCTTTTTTGTATTCTAGTTCAATTAGCTATTTCAGCAAATCCTTTCCATCTTTCTCAATTTTTGTTCTATAATATATCTTAACACATTCTGACCTTAAATTTTACACTTTGGCCCATTGACAATCTATTTTTACTTAGTTCTTTATAACATTTCTGCTAAAACCATGTAGCTTCATTCCAGCATCCTTCTAACATTCATTAATTTTACAGTATTTCTGTAAATATACTTTAATTTTTTTCCAATCTTCTTCCACTGACTCTTCTCCCTGGTCTCGGATTCTGCCAGTCATTTCCGCCAATTCCATGTAGTCCATCAGCTTCATCTGCCATTAAAATAGACACTCCTATGCCTTATACAGAGTTCGGCCATTGTCTACATTGACTGACAGTAGCTCTCCAAACTTTCAGGCTTCTTTTCCAGCCCTGTAATCAATGCCACTGAACTAAAGTTCTGCTTGGTGTTCATTAGCCCAATTTGGTGTCTCAAATCAGAATCCTCCGTATCCAATTGTTTCAGTCCACATCAACCAGATGGCAGCGCCCCCCAAGCAAAGAGTGACGAGGATACACTGTGTCAGAAGTAAGCAGACGAGGATGAGGTCTGCTATCTCCAACTAAGAATCTTGGTTAACAGTTCCTAGAAAAATACAACATTAAGGATCCTCAAACTAGTGCAAACTATAACCAGAGGTACTCTCACTCACTTGTATGTGTATGCTTTGATTGGCTTAAGGAGAATACGGTCCTGCCTTAAAACAAATTTGAACTAGTCTAACACAAATGGCTGTGTGCCTTTCGTGCTACTGTTGAACGGCAGGGGTCAACAGAACAGTTTCCTGGGAGCTTTCAATGCTTCCAGTGGCGAGGCAGGAGCTTCAAGCAAGCCATGGACTCCTTGTCATTTCCTACTGACCTCCCTAGCTTTGTGACTGGGAGAAGAGGGAGCGCTGTTAGACAATTAAAAAAAAAAAACCTGACAATGTTTAAGAGACCTGTTTTCACAGTGTTATATCATACTGGCAATTTAGGATAGCCAAGGTATGTAGCATAGAGCTCCTTCCTCAAACAGTGTTACTACTAACACCAGTACAGAAATACTAACAAAGACATTCCTCACTCTGGTGGTATTTTAGGGCTTACCCTTTTTGTTCGTGTAACAATGCAACGTACTGTATTCTGTTTTCGTTTAGCACCAACACAAACTGGCAATCCAGCACTGACATTGTTTCTCTTAGTTTTGACACTTTCTTATTGTCTCTGCAGACTTGCATTGGCAGCTGTGTGATTACTGTGCAATAGCACTAAATGACATCTTAGCAAATAGGAAACCACAGTTGGTAACTATAAATATATTATGAAACATAGATAATTGTGTTCTTCAGCAACTTTTCTTGCCTGATGTAGCAGCGTTATAAAAACATTGCTGCCCCAACCACCTAAAGCAGGGGTAGGCAAACTAAGGCCCGGGGGCCGGATCCAGCCCAATCAACTTCTAAATCTGGTCCGCAGACGGTCCAGGAATCAGCGTGTTTTTACACGAGTAGAATGTGTTCTTTTATTTAAAATGCATCTCTGAGTTATTTGTGGGGCACAGGAATTTGTCCATTTTCCCGCCCCCAAAATATAGTCCGGCCCCCCACAAGGGACAGTGGACCGGACCCCTACTGAAAAAGTTTGCTGACCCCTGACCTAAAGGTTTCGCGTATATCTGATTATCTTCATGAAATGTAATCACTACTTTCATGGCTTTGTTTTACAGTATACTGAAAGGTGAGCTTGTCCCAAGCCAGGTGTTTGGGTCATGTTGATGCAGCACTTAAATTGCTCATAATGTGACCCTGCACCTTTTGTACTATCCTCTTAAAAGTAGCAAAGCAGCTGGGAGCCTTCTGCTGAAGCAGGGACACTAACATTCATTAGCTATAGATCTGGTGCTGCTTAGTTCTGCTGATGCTGCTATGTTGCTGAAAATCCCATCAATCTCTCCTGGTATGTGGGCTTCAGCAAATGTTTCAACCAGATCACCACTGACACGCACAGACAGATGACGTCTAATGAGGACCTTTCGTTTAATCAATAATTGTTTTGTTTTGTTTTATTAAGGCATTTTGCCACAAACTTAAATTTCAATGTCCAACATACTAACTCTTGTACTTATTTATTTAGTGGGACAGGCTTTCAGGTTCTCTGTGCAAGCTTCAGATCTAGGAAATTGGTATCTGTTCAAGTCGAAGCCCCAATTATCAGGAGCTTTGGTCAGGACCAAAATATACATTGCACTGCAGATATTTGGAAAGTTAGCCCCAACAACCTCTTCTCCATTGCATTGGGACACTCTGCAGGAACAATGGGAAGGAGGGGATTATCCCATAGCCTTCCAGTCCCTGTGGATCTCCCCACACAACTGCTTTTACCACAACAGTATTCCTTATCTGCGTCATCTCATGAAGACAAATCTGCAATACCTTGGGTGAGAATATGTCTGCAGAAGCATTATGCCTCATTTCCCTCTGTCTCTTCTTCACTGCAAATCATCTCCTTCCTAAGGTACTTTGCAATTCAGAAAAAGCTGTTGGGTTATCATTTAATGTGGCAGCAGCATAATGCTTCATTTGACCCTTAGTCTGTTGGATTCTGTATCAGACGTCACAATTAATATACTGTAGCTCCAAGCCAACTGTCTTAAACAAACAATGAACGGTTTGCTTATTTTTGAATGTGTGACTTTAGGATTGCAGCCAGTTCAGTTTCCGTAACTGTGTGTTTGAAAATTGTTTTATAGTTATGCGTATATCGGCAAAGGGTCCTCTGGAATTGTTTAACCCAGCAACCAGAAACCCTTCCTAGACTGCTCTGTACCCACAACAGCCGGATAGTTAGCTCCATGATTAATATTGTTAGGTAATGTAAAGCATAAAGACACTGAACTTCATACACTGTTTAGCTTCCCCTACAAAAAAAGGGTTGATTAGAGTTTGCATAGTTCAAAATGTAGTAAAACAATAAAAAAAATGTTGTTTCAATTGGTTGAACGGCTTTTAATTCTAAGAGGAATTCATGGACATTTATTTATAGCCTCATCTAAGCTGAACCCTCCTCATTGTTCTTTACCACATGATCAGAAGACCAAATCCTGAATCAAGACACATTCAGAACACTGGGCAATTTTCAGTGTATTCAACTGCAAGTGTCTGAATTGCTTTATTTTCTAATAATAGGTATGCTGGCGAGTGATTGGGGTGAAGGCAAAGACTCTACAGTGCATTAGCATAACAATTAAGACTTGCTGATTAAAAAATTAATTTGTCTATTGCCTAGCTTTTCAAAAGCATTCATTATATGTTAATTCACACACTGAAGGCCCTTTGAGCAGAAGGTCATTTGTAAAGCATGTCACACACTGGCGGGGGGAGCAAAGTTGTAACTATTTATGACAGGAGAAAGGGGGCTGCTATTGATTGAAATGCTATTTCACGCTCATGAAATATACATTTCAGACATTAAATATGTGCAAGGGTCATCACGATTGTGACATACTCCGGGAGTGACATACTGTTGAGTAGGAATTATGACAGGTAAAGAGGTTGATTTTTTTAAAAAGGTAGCATGAAATACTTTATAGGCAAGTCTCCTTGATGGTCCTGAAGGAGGGGGCGGGATTACCTCTTGCCATGATCTGGACCCCCAGCAACAGTCGGGACTTAAGACATAGACAGGTTGGAACAAGCAAGGTTGAGAGTGCCAGGACCAGTGATGGGGGTATTGAGATCAAGCCGCAAGCCTGGACCTGACAGCTTGGACGATCTAAATCCTACAACCCCTGAACCAGAGCTCCCAATGAAACCAGGGCCAGCCAACCAGGGACATCAAGCTTCCTCTTCCCTGCTCGCCACTGCAGTAAGTGCGTCCAACACAGGTGACGAACGAAAGGCTTGTCTTTAGAATAGAATAGATTCTTTATTGTCATTACACAAGTGCAACATTGCACAAGTGCAACGAAATTGGATGCCATCCCTTAAAAACAACAAAAGCAAAACAACAACAACAACCAAACAAACCACATTCCAGCCACACCCACACCAACACCCATCAAACTCCCAGGTCACACTATCGAGTTACAGCATTCAAAAAGGCCACAGCTCTTGGATAGAAACTGTTTTTCAGTCTATTTGTCCTTGACTTGATGTTTCTATATCTCCTGCCAGAAGGCAGTAGTGCAAACAGACTGTGTCCCGGGTGAGATGAATCCTGCAGGATGTTGTTTGCTTTCCTAAGACAACGGGAACCGTACAGTTCTTCCAAAGATGGGAGAGGATGACCAATAATCCTTTGGGCTGTGGTTATGACCTTCTGGAGCACCTTCCTCTCCCTAGCTGTACAACTGGAGAACCAAGCACAAATACAGTATGTAAGAATGCTCTCTATGGAGCCTCGGTAGAAGGACACCAGCAGTCTCTCACTCAGATTGTTCTTCTTTAAAAGTCTGAGGAAATAAATTCTCTGCTGGGCCTTCTTCACCAGAGCAGTGGTATTTGCGCTCCAAGTCATGCCCTGATCGATAGTTACTCCCAAAAACCTGAATTCCGCCACCCTCTCCACCCGTTCCCCGTTGATATACAAGGGCTGAATGTCCGCCTTTTTTTCCCTGTAATCCACCACCAATTCCTTGGTCTTAGCCGTATTAAGAGCCAGATTGTTCTCTCCACACCAAGCACAGAGCCGCTCCACCTCGTCCCGATAGGCGGACTCATCCCCTCCTGAAATGAGCCCTACCACCGTAGTGTCATCAGCAAACATTAGGTCCAAGAGTTTCGCTTTAATGCGCCCAGCTTTGTGAGTGGCGGCTGGGGGGGTAGTCAAGGTCAGTAGATATAAATATTGGGTTCAGCAACAGCCAAGATGTCTTCTTAACAATCAATCCAATCCCAGTGACCTGTCCAAGGTCCTGAAATTCTGCCTCTGGTTGCTATTGCTTGTGGAGTATGTCCTGTGCCTGCCTCTGGATTTGTTGCACACTAGGTTCTGGATCACTGATGATCACTGATTTGTTGCACGCTAGGTTCCGGATCACAGGATGCTCATGATTCAACAACAACAACATTCCTATACTCCCTTCAGCACATGGCAGTTTACAGTACAAATACCTAAAAATACACAAATGACACAACAAAAACAATACCCCCACAGTATTATTATTGCTGCTGCTATTATTATTATTATTATTATTATTATTATTATTATTATTATTATTATTTCTACAAAAGGGAGCTCTTCTGGTTTATTTCCTCATTAATTACATTCAGGAGGGCTCACGATGGCTTTAAAACCAAACAAGTTCAAGGCTCTCCCCTATTGCGAATTATTCTGTTTAAAGGGGGGAGTGTTGCTATTTATCTCACCTGAGCATTGGTAAAGGCAATGGCTTGTAATCACTACTAAAACCCTTCCTTACAGCTCCATTCTTCATGGAATACTACTGGCTAGCTTTAGTTGCAAATGGGGTGTGGAGAGTGGAAGGGGTTGTCCAAGTATCTTTTTCAACGTTTTTGACTCAAGGAGGTGGTCTGCATGGCAGCAGGCCCTTGAAGGCTCCTGGGGGAAATTTTTGATCTGCAATTAAAGTTTTAATTACTTGTACTTAAGGGCTTGGAAAGTCACAGGAATGCACAGGGCCTCATTAAGACTGTAGATGTATCCTGCTCTGTCACTATATGTTACACGATGCCCCTTTTTATAAATGCATGATTTTTCACATCTGTTTTCCCTCTAATCTCTCTCAGTATCTAGTCCAGTGCATTCCTAGCCCCAAAAGAAAGCCTCGTTAGTGATTCTGCAGGGTTCTAGTCAGCACTCAGCACATTTTAATGGATCCAGTCACCAAAATTCTTTTCTGATTCTATATCATCTTTGACCTGAACTAAAGCCAGCGTACTCCAAATATAATGAAACATTAGGGTGCATTCATAGCAAGAGGGGTGAAGCTATCTGTATGGTAGTTAGATACGGTTGAGGAGCAGTTGGTCTACTCCCCACATCATCTCTGACTTCCACTGGCCCACTGCTTTTTTATGGGCCAGTCTAGAAAGGAGAGGGACACGGTGGTGCTGTGGGTTAAACCACAGAGCCTAGGACTTGCCGATCAGAAGGTCAGCGGTTTGAATCCCCGCGATGGGGTGAGCTCCCGTTGCTCGGTCCCAGCTCCTGCCAACCTAGCAGTTCAAAAGCACGTCAAAGTGCAAGTAGATAAATAGGTACCACTCTGGCAGGAAGGTAAACGGCGTTTCCATGTGTTGCTCTGGTTCACCAGAAGCGGCTTAGTCATGCTGGCCACATGACTGTACGCCAGCTCCCTTGGCCAATAAAGATGAACGCCACAACCCCAGAGTCGGCCACGACTGGACCTAATGGTCAGAGGTCCCTTTACCTTTACCTTTATAGAAAGGAGAACAACTAGCACTACTAAAGCAAAGCCACTGATTCATTTTGAAAAGCATTTTGAGCTGATTGCCTTCCATCCTTCTTCCAGTTGTAGCCTGCATGTACTTTTGCCATAGCACATAAAAACAGCCAGGAGGTACACAACTGAGATGCCGCTCAGAACTGTTTCAACTCATTTGTCATTGTAGCCTATGAAAAAATGCCTTCCTTAAAGTCATTCATTCATTCCTGCATTGTTGATGTAGCTTCCTGCTCGTTTGCTTTTTCTTTTTCTTTTAGCTTTGGTTTAATGTTCACGTTCCTTCCCCCCCTTTCTAATGGCGCACACGAACAGGGATTCTTTGGGATAGTAACCATAGTTACAGAAAAATAAAGAAGATAAGATTTCACCCTGATGTATGCATTGCAGGATTTGTTTGCTCAAACTGTGCTTCTAGTTCATGGGCATTAGAAAGGAACAAGGTGGGGAGAAACAAAATGAAAACTTATTTAGTGTTTAAATATATGAAAACTCCGCTTTCAAAGCCATGTTAATTAACATTAGACCGGCATGGCTTCACCTTCAGTAATGAGTTACAGACTATTTTAGTAAAATATGTGCATCTTCCTAGTATGATAAAGTAACAATGCGTACAATCTTGCCCGAGTCCCTTTCAGGGTCGTGCATCTAGTTATTGAGGCTGCAAATCAAAGTTTATACTCAGCAGGGGAAAAGAATAGATTTATATGCAGTAATACAGTACAGTGTCACTCAAATTTTACTGGAACATACCCTCTGTTGTCTGTTCCTCTTTTTTCAACATTCTGTTTCAATCCATTGGCAGAAACTTCCATTTTTTACTTCTCCTGTTTCCCCCCAATCACAATACTATCCTCCTTGTTTCCAACCCCTTCTAAAGGTAAAGGTAAAGGTACCCCTGCCCGTACGGGCCAGTCTTGACAGACTCTGGGGTTGTGCACCCATCTC
This sequence comes from Podarcis muralis, assembly GCF_964188315.1. Classification (NCBI taxonomy): domain Eukaryota; kingdom Metazoa; phylum Chordata; class Lepidosauria; order Squamata; family Lacertidae; genus Podarcis; species Podarcis muralis. Next base: position 7,303,355 of record NC_135664.1, on the reverse strand, counting down.
ACTTAAGAGGCCAGGGGCCAGCGCTGTCCGGAGACACTTCCGGGTCACGTGGCCAGCGTGACAAAGCTGCATCTGGCGAGCCAGCGCAGCACACGGAAACGCCGTTTACCTTCCCGCCAGTAAGCGGTCCCTATTTATCTACTTGCACCCGGGGGTGCTTTCGAACTGCTAGGTTGGCAGGCGCTGGGACCGAGCAACGGGAGCGCACCCCGCCGCGGGGATTCGAACCGCCGAGCTTTCGATCGGCAAGCCCTAGGCGCTGAGGCTTTTACCCACAGCGCCACCCGCGTCCCCAACCCCTTCTACATCTCATCTTTCCTTCCTGCGCACTCCATGTTCAAACTTATATGCCTCCCCCCCCCCCCCCCCGTTACTGATCCTTTCATCCTCTGGTTAATTCAAACTTTCCCAGGAGATGTTCATTAAAACCCCTGGCTCAGCCACGATGGTAAGTGGATGGGCTCGCCTTATCCTGACAAAGCATTGATTAGGGTAAAGTGTAACCACCTCACAAGCTGAGCTCCTTTTAACAGGTAGGGTGGGGTACAAGGACTCCAACTCCAAGCACTGACACCTGAAAGGATTTCAAGCAGCAGGGCTGGGGAAGATGGGCTGTTTCAATGTAAGGTAGCTTCCTATGTAAATACATATAAATAAATTTACCAGCCGGACAAGTCCACAGCTGATGGTAAACCTATGGCTGCAACCAATAATCATTCTCACTGGGAATTGCCATCTTCCAGAAACTGGCACCAGGGGGGAGGTCAAATTAATTGTAGACTCTGGACATAATTACCTTTTGCCTCCTCTTCAAATGGTAATGTATGGTTATGTCCAGACCATACATTGAAGCCGCTGGCTTCTCCCAAAGAATCATGGGGACTTTAATTTGTGGAGGGTGCTGGGAATCGTAGCTCTGTGAGGGGGGAAACTACAGTTTCCAGAATTATTTGTGGAAGCTGCATGCTTTAAATGCACACTGAATTTGCTTTAAATGTATGGAGTGATTAGTGTGGTGTAGTGGTTAACAGCGGTAGTCTCGTAATCTGGTGAACCGGGTTCGCGTCTCCGCTCCTCCACATGCAGCTGCTGGGTGACCTTGGGCCAGTCACACTTCTATGAAGTCTCTCAGCCCCTCTCACCTCGCAGAGTGTTTGTTGTGGGGGAGGAAGGGAAAGGAGAATGTTAGCTGCTTTGAGACTCCTTAGGGTAGTGATAAAGCGGGATATCAAATCCAAACTCTTGTGGATCAATTACTTCAAAATGTGGTGAGCCAGCCCTGCTGCATTTGGAGGCTCTCTTACTGATTCCTGATCCAAATTTCTACTGGCTGGGGCTCCTGCCCAGGTAAAACACCTTGCTATAGGAACGAGATTTAGCTTTCCTCCTCCTCCTCCTCCTCCTCCTCCTCCTCCTCCTCCTCCTCCTCTTCGTCTTCTGCGCTACAAGGGATCCATCATTCCACTAACTGCTGCACGCAGTGAAATGGCTTAAGAGCCACAGCTTACTGCTTCTGAGGCATGGACATTTAGTGCTGGCGACCCTGTTTCAAAGTTCCCTTTAAAAAAAAAGTTTTCAGGAGGAATCCAATTTAGATCACCATGGAAGAAAGGAAATCCCATGCACTGTACAATCACAAAATAAATTCCTTCTGCAGACAAACCTATCCGTTATCTGATTCATAAAAGTGATTTTTATCATCATTTGGGAGGAAAGCCTCATGGCTATAAAACCCAGAAGAGCAATAAAAATAGCTCCACAAGATGAGGAGATGCTACCACCAGCCAGCATTTTGCCTAACCTGCTCCTGTTAATTATACCCACAACTGTGAAAAATACATTAGCAAGTATTTTATTGTTTTTGCAGAAATTTCGCGAGCATCGCTCTAGACTATCTAGCCTAGGAAGACAACAACAAAACCTGTCCACCTCATAGCTCTGTGTTCAATGACAATTATCTGGTTAAGAATGGAACCAAGCAGTTCGTGAGGAAATTAAGAAGGGTTGCCGAGATCTTTTTTATTAGTATGCATTAAAATCTCCTATTGATCTCCTGGAGGCGTTAACATAAGTGATTCTCATACTACAAAAGGAAATCATATTCAGATCAGGTTCAAAGTGTTCAATCAGGAGCACACTAGCAGCATTTGAAAATGAAATGCGGGTTGTGCTTGGCATCTCAGATCAGTTATTTGATTGAAAGTCAGGCTGGGTTCCCAAAACAGAACATCCTTCTTCCTTCCTTGTGCCTCTTCACATGCACCCAGCATCCAGCTACTGCATTCTGTTGACAGATTGTCTTGCTCGCTTCTAAACGCGTCAATTTTTAATATGTACTTAAGAAGGGCTATGGCAATACATAAGGCTGAAATGATTTGCTAAATATCAAAAGCAGCTAGTGTTTTTGTTTTTGTGGTGGTGGTAGTTTTCTCCTCTTTTTATATCATTATCGCACTTAATAAAAGGATTAGTAAAAAATAAACTAATCCTCACCCTTAAATAAATTCATTATATGTGCAGTAAGGCAATCCAAGTAGATATAATTAGCCAAAGTGGAATAATTCCAAAGTTTAGCTCCATAGAGTAGTACTGTGGTGTCCAGCTGCCAGAGAGTCAATCTATAGGTAAAGGTAAAGGTACCCCTGCCTGTACGGGCCAGTCTTGACAGACTCTAGGGTTGTGTGCCCATCTCACTCAAGAGGCCGGGGGCCAGCGCTGTCCGGAGACACTTCTGGGTCACGTGGCCAGCGTGACAAGCTGCATCTGGCGAGCCAGAGCCGCACACGGAAACGCTGTTTACCTTCCCGCTGGTAAACGGTCCCTATTTATCTACTTGCACCCGGGGGTGCTTTCGAACTGCTAGGTTGGCAGGCGCTGGGACCGAGCAACGGGAGCGCACCCCGCCGCGGGGATTCGAACCGCCGACCTTTCGATCAGCAAGCCCTAGGCGCTGAGGCTTTTACCCACAGCGCCACCCGCGTCCCTGAGTCAATCTATACATAACATTAAATGCATGTAAGCATTGAACATGTGCCTTTTTTTTACTTAAATATCAGCTGTAGTCATGGCAAGCAAGATGGAGACCACATTACATGGAAAGGTGGTGCTGGGACCCCTTTCCTCACACATTGCAACCCCACTGAAAATCCTCTCCCAAGTTGATAATAGCCCCAGAAACAAGGAAGCTTCCATTAGCATCGATGGAAGCTTCCCATTTGGAACTAAAACCAGTTTGGGAGCTGTATTTTCAGTGGGACAATGATGCATGACCAATGAGTTAAAAGCCCTCCCTGAACACCACAATCCTAATTCTGCTCACCAGCCCCACAGTTGATACTTATAGGAAGGAAGGAGAGCTGGGGGGGAAATTCACATTTGGAAACCCCTGCACCCCTTGGGTTTCAGATAGTACATGGGTAGATGAGTCTACAAAGCCCGAGACACAATTTTTTGCGGCCCTCTAGCGGCTATAGTGGCTCATTTACCAGAAGCAATGTATTTAGAGTCAACTCTGGAAGTGTATGCTCGATTCTGAACAAACTAAGTCTCCTGATGCATATTTTGCTCTGTCTGAAACCCAAGGGGTGCCTTGGTTGCCAGATGTGAAATATATTGGCATTATTTTCAGCTCTCCTACCCCACTATTAAAGAAAAAGTGATTGTTCAGTGCAACAGAGTCTTGTGACTTGAGCAAGGTATTCAAGCATCCTCTGAGAAGAAATGAATGACAATTTCCCAAAATCTCAGCCCTGTACCTTGCAGCCTAACTGGCTTCGACTGCATCTTCACAAGCAGAGACTACTTCTGCTAAAGCACACCCCAACATCTGAGAAGTGGAAGAAAATCACCCACTCCCAACAACAACAGCAACAACAACAACAACAACAACAACGACTTTTTGCAGCCCCTTAGGGTCTGTTGTTGTTGTTGTTTATTAAATTTACAAAAAGGTAAAGGTAAAGGGATACCCTGACCATTAGGTCCAGTCGTGACCAACTCTGGGGTTGCGGCACTCATCTCGCTTTATTGGCAGAGGGAGCTGGCATACAGCTTCCGGGTCATGTGGCCAGCATGACTAAACCACTTCTGGCGAACCAGAGCAGTGCATGGAAACGCCGTTTACCTTCCCGCTGGAGCGGTACCTACTTATCTACTTGCACTTTGACGTGCTTTTGAACTGCTAGGTTGGCAGGAGCAGGGACCGAGCAACGGGAGCTCACCCTATCGTGGGGATTCGAACTGCTGACCTTCTGATCAGCAAGTCCTAGGCTCTGTCGTTTAACCCACAGCATCACCTGTTTAACCCACAGTGCCATCCGCGTCCCATTAAATTTATATACTACCCTAAACCCTCAGGGCAGTTCACAGGTTCACATGTTGTACTATGGAGGCTAGTGAGGTCTTTCAGACCTTGCTTAGCACCTGCCTTTCTGCAAGAAGACTTTCCCCAGGAGTCTGGAGCAGCCACAAGCAAAGGAACGCCAGTATCTATTCCTGCACAGGTGGTTTTGTGATGGTGGGTCCTGACACCAGAGCTGAAGGTGTGTTCCCTTCCAGTGGACCAGTCACAGAACTGGTTCATGTGTGTTGGCCATACCTTCCAATAAGGTCACAAAAAGCTGCAAATCTGCTATCAAGAAAGGCAAGGGGATTTGTTCAGAAATAAGAGCAAGAGATGAGATTCACCTAGCATGTGCTCTATATTTCATTAACAGTTAATATGAGTCTACACTATTATACCTGTAATGAAGCTGGTCGACCGGAATCACATTTCTTCTTCTTTTAATAAACCCAAATACAAAGCACACCTGCTATTCCAAAGCGTTCTAGCTGGCAATAGCCTGCCTTGCAAAAAAAAAAAAGTGAAACGTGCTAGATTACTAAGCTCTTTATCTTCGACACGCAGCAGTGGAATCCATTTTCCTCTCATTAAAATGATTTATTTCAGTTTACACTCATATAGAGAAACAAGTTTATATATACACAGAATACATTACTGCTTTTAATCCCCAGTGCATGTTGGATATACATTTGGCTTAGGCTCATCTCCTGGCATAGTTTAATCATCTTAAATGCTACTGGTCACCACAACTTCATGTGGCACTGAATTCCACAGGCCCAGGAAGGCAAAACTGTGAGATGTGTGAGGTTGCTTTGTGTCACTCCTGGAGAGGAAGCTGGCAGGCTTGCATGCCTGGCATGGCATAAACCCATTTGCGCCTTTCTCTGTACCCTACTTGAAAGCTTCCCACAGGCTGAAACGTCTGTGAAGAGACAGATCACGTGACCCAGAGAGGCAGCTGCCAGGATGAGTTTTTCCTTCTCACCCCTCATTCTGAAGCACATCTGCTCAAGCAGCACGTGGCTGCAGAGTGCAGTTGTGAATGAAGGGGCCTGGCCCCTCTCCATGTTCCTTAATAGAGACGGAAGGAGTAAGTTTTGAAGCCAACGTAGCTCTAACGAAGGTGCCCTTCACTAACAACACCAGCCGTACAAGAGCCACTTTCCCATTATGCACTTCCATGTGACTAGGACAATATGGGAAGGATGCAATCCTGGAACTGGACCCAGTAAATCATGAGCAGAGACAGCCTTGCTACAGTTATCCATGGTCTGGTAACAGCTACCCAACTGGAATGCTGCAATGTGTTCTATGTGGGGCTACCCTTGAATACGGCCTGGAAATCTCAGCCAGTCAAAACAGGACCATGAGATTACAAGTAGGGACTGTTAGATATGAATATATCATGCCAGTGGTTGGTCATCTGCACTCATTTCTGGGTCCATCTGCACTATACAGTCATACCTCGGGATAAATGTGCTTCGAGTTAAGTATTTTCAGGTTGCGCTCCACAGCGACCTGGAAGTGATGGAGTGCGTTCCTTCCAGGTTTTGCCGCGTGCGCAGATGGTCAAAATGACGTCACACGCATGTGCGGAAGCGGCGAAACGTGACCCGCGCACGCGCAGTCGCGTAAACGCGAGTTGCGTTCACTTCAGGATGCGAACGGGGCTCTGGAACGGATCCCGTTCGCATCCCGAGGTACCACTGTACATTCAAAGCAGCTTCCTGTCACTTCAAGCTGCCATGGCTTACCCCAAATGATTCCAGGAACTGTCGGTTGTTAAGAGTGCTGAGAGCTGTTTGGAGAAACTTCTTCCCATCACAGAACAATTCTCAGAGAGGTTTAATAGTCAACCTTTCTTCCCAGGGGATTCTTAAATGTGTTAGAGCTTTCAAAGTTCAGAAAACTGCAGATGAGGGAGTGAGAAGTGCAGGAAAATGGAGGTGCCCTCTAGAAGGCTGCCGTCTAAAGACACAAACAACACATTTCCAAAGCTGCCCTCTGCATCTGGAGCAGTTATATGTATGCCTACAGGCACCTTGCATGAAACAAGCAAAGCACAATGGCTGAAGTCGTAGGCAATTATGGAGTTGTGTTCCTTCTTTCCCAATGTCACAAAAGTCAGAAGGAACGCATTCAAGACTGGGAAGAGGAGGAAGAAGTAACACACAAAACAGGTTTTAAGAATGAAGTACAGGGAAAATGCCCCGTTCGCACATCTGCCAAACCACAGAACCATCTCTAGGAAAACAAAAGCAACATTTATGCAATTCAGCACAAAATACAGGTGAAACTCGGAAAATTAGAATATCTTGGAAAAGTTCTTTTATTTCAGTAATTCAACTTAAAAGGTGAAACTAATATATGTGATATGCTCATGACATGCAAAGCGAGATATGTCAAGCCTTTATTTGTTATAATTGTGATGATCATGGCTTACAGCTGATGAAAACCCCAAATTAACAATCTCAGAAAATTAGAATATTAAATGAATGTCATCAGCTGGTGTTGGTCCACTGTGTTTCATGAAGTCCAGGGTCAACACAGCCATCTACCAGGAGATTTTGGAGCACTTCATGCTTCCTTCTACAGACGAGCTTTATGGGGATGCTGACTTCATTTTCCAGTAGGACTTTGGCACCTGCCCACACTGCCAAAAGTACCAAAACCTGGTTCAATGCCCCTTGGATTACTGTGCTTGGTTGGCTAGCAAACTCACCTGACCTGAACCCCATAGAGAATCTATGGGGCATTGCCAAGAGAAAGATGAGAGACATGAGACTGAGCAATGCAGAAGAGCTGAAGGCTGTTATTGAAGCTTCCTGGTCTTCTATAACACCTCAGCAGTGCCACAGGCTGATAGCATCCATGCCACGCCGCATTGAGGCAGTAATTGATGCAAAAGGGGTGCAAACCAAGTACTGAGTACATATGCATGCTTCTACTTCTCAGAGGTCCAATATTGCTCTATTTGCCTGTCCTTGTTTTGCTGATTTCATTAAATATTCTAATTTTCTGAGATTGTTAATTTGGGATTTTCATCAGCTGTATGTTATAATATCACAAAAATAACAAATAAAGGCTTGACATATCTCACTTAGCATGTCATGAGTCTATCTCATATATTAGTTTCACCTTTTAAGTAGAATTACTGAAATAAATGGACTTTTCCTCGATATTCTAATTTTCTGAGTTTCACCTGTACAGGATATGGCTAAGACTATAAGACCATGACTTACGAACCTTTATATGGAAGAACAGATGGAAATTTTAGGCTCCCAATTTCTCTTTAAAGAGATATCGGCAAGTCCTTGTAACTACAATCACACAAGTCTTAATTCTTACTCTTCTGTACTCTACTTGAATTCTCTCGGACCCAATCAATAGAGCCTCTGGCTTCTTTAGGCACCCCTCTCTCTTCCCCTCCCAAAATAATAATAATAAAAATCCCCCAGCACATTCAAAAGTGAACTGTTGTCTTACAGCCAGATTATACTGCAGCTTAAATAGCCTGCTGATATAGAATCTCATCTCAAGAAACCCTGGTGAGTTTAACAGACATAAAACAAGCCCATTATAAAAGCAGGGGCAATGCAGACAGGAAGAGACAGAAAGCTCTTGAACCGAAAGCTTAAGAGTATGACCTTTCTTCTAAGCTCATTGCTGGAAAATAGAGTGGGACAAATGATTGTTGCTGAACCAGTTGCATTATGAATAACATTGGCTTGTTGGAAAAGGCTCTTCAGAGTTGGCGTTACTTAAACTAGCTAAGGGACAAATACTAGATTTCACTAGCAGTGGAATTCTGCTTGGGTATTCAGTAGAGAAAATATCCGAGAGCTTTCTCCTTCAAATTTGCACATTTAGACTACTGTGTAGTATCTTAAATTCAGCTCCAGCTCCCTAACTTGGAGCAAACTTGATTCCTTTCAACGTGACAACTGGCCCTCACTCTTATGTCCAGGCAGAGTGCCGGATGCCCATGCAAAATATCTGCCCACCAATTCTCCCTCTCAGCACCTCTATGGAAAAAATCACTGAGCATTTTTTCCTAGAGTACTTACTTCCTTGCAGAACACCAGTCCCAAGCCTAACTCAAGCTGAATTGTTATAGAAAGGATGCCTTGCTGGTGCTTCAGATGAAGAGAGATATACTTAGATAAAATAGAACTGACCTTGATGGAAAGTAGGTGCTTTAACAATGTATTTTGGTTCTGAGAGAAAAAGCACATCCCCACCCCATGCCCAGTTTAGTTACTCCCCCAAAATGATGGTGCTTAGTATCCAATTCATTGGGTTTTTCTTAATGCTAGTACTATATAAAATAGTTGGCACACTCTGCTCAGTTGGAGTTTTTCATTTGATTTACGAATACGGGAGATTCAAATACATTTTTTTTTTAAAAAATACTATATTCTTCCTACTCTATTGGGAGCTGGCTTCAGGCACCAGGCCTGTTGGCAGACCAACTGTGTCTGCAAATTTGACATGAAGGCTGGCAAACATCAACCCTGCTGTGTGGCAATTTCTATCTCTTGCACATGACTGCAGTGCCTGGAGACAGACAGACAGGTCACGTGTCCACAGCAGTGACCAGAGGAGAAATAATCGCTGGGAGGAGCACAGAGAGAAGAAACGCCATGGTGCATCTGAAGCAACACAACTCGATGCCTCCATCTGTCCCAGTTGCAACAAAATATGTCTCTCCCACATTGTTCTCTACAACCACAGCAGGCTCTGCAAGCTTCCTACAGTTTGACTTCACCCCCAAAGGCGCACTCCTCCATTGTCTCCCAAGACAGACTGAGAACAATTCCTGCTGGTAAAGAAAGTGGTCATTTCCAACAACAGCACGGTGCCTATGTAGTGCCATATCAGAGGAACTGGCCGTGGTGCTGAATTGTCTGAACTCAAGCAGTCTTCTACTGGGAAAATGTAAAAAGCTTGCAACCACGTATAAATTGTGAAGTGGATTCTTGCCTCTCGTAGCTGATGAAAGTCACCCAGGAGTAGCTTGGATTATCAGTGTCTCCCTGTGCATTTGCTTCTGTCAATAAACCGACTCCTAATCTTAATTCTCTGGCTAGCTGTCATTCCATGTCAAATTTGTATTTTGGGAAATATCTGAAACAAGTGGTTGCCACACATCTTCAAACCGTAATGGCTAAGGGCATCAGTATGATCACTCCGAAACATCATCGTCATCACTTTTAATTTGTATATTGTCTTTCTATCTTACAATACCCAAGGTGGTTTACAAGCGGAAGAAACAAAGAATGTACACCTTATAACAATCTAATGCAATACAAAAATGTGATAATAAAACATAACTTCAAAATAAGCAACCTACATAAAATGAAGTAACATTCAACAATCATTAGAATAGTATAGAATAATCATATCAGCATATAAAAATTAAACAGAAATCCACACTTAATAATTACAATAAATAATTTCTAAACTACAATCAACACCCTTGGCATTATTGTAGAGCTGTGTCAGCTCCCTGGTATTCATTGGAACTGAGGAGCATGAATCAGCTGGGTTGACAGTGAGGGTAGAAATGGCAGAAGACTCGTATGATCAAGCACAGCTAAGAATCCACCTGTGATCTTATTCTGTGGTGGTAATAATGCCTTCATGCCAAGGTTAGTAACAGAAGTCCTTATTTGCCTGCCACGTAGAGTATTGAAACTGGTGAGTACAAGGCAAAAGATATTCTCCGTGGCAACTAAGAAATTCATTACCAACCACAGTCTTTTAAACCACAATACTGCAGGCTTCCTGGAAACATTTGAGGTCTTAACCTTTTTCTCACAAGCTTTTTCATGAAGGAGGGGGCTCTCAGTTTGTGAATTTGTTTTCTACTGTTGGGTTTAGCTACCTGTTTTCTCAGTTGCTTTATTTTATTGTTTTACCTATGAGTATTTTGTACTAATTTTCTGTGTTTCAATGGACTATTTTATATACCATAATTATATGTTCAGCTTAACTTTATGTTATTGTTTGGCACCTTGTGAGAAACTATCAAAAAAGGTGGAATAGAAATCTATTAAATAAATAATCCTGCACTAATCTAGGTACAGTACGGAGGTGTAATTAGCTGTCCTGGAGATAAAGAGAAAGAAAACACAATAGACCATCTGTATTGAAAACAAAAAACAAAATAAAGCAGCCTTGATTTCCCTAATTATTATATACCCTACCAGTCCTGAAATTTAGTTCTTCAGTTTTTCAAGTGTGGAAATGCTCCCAATATATTGTTCTAAAAGTCTTTCTTTAAAGATGCGTCTCTTAAAGATTCAACTTGCAAGTGAACGCTTCCTCTAGAACAACTAACTCTTAATCTGTTTTTATGCATTCTATCAATCTAGAGGGCAGTAAAAGAGTGTTTAATGTCATTTATTTAAGGAAGACTCACACAGTGAGGTAGTTTACTGGCTAGATAATAAGCCTCAGGGAAGGAGCCAAATATTATGTCAAATATGTAAGCTCAGCTCACAGTTATTTGTGCTGGCTTGGCTTTGTGAAATGCCACTTGTGTTACAAGCAAGTTTTTATGAATTCAGTCCTTCAAAGAAGCTTGAAGTCAATTATTCACTGGGCCAAGTTCTCCATCTGAGCGCCCATATAGGCTGCAGAAACCCAAGGGGAACCACACTTGCATAAAGCTATGCAGTAATTGAACCAAACCATTTTCTGGAAGATCATTTAATGGTGCTTACTCCAAGTAGAGTCAAATTTATAGTTTTGCATATTCGAAGCCAACCATTAAAAGGCAGGCAATAAGTGTTCATTATTGCATGGAAATGGGCCTTGCTATGCTGGCTTCGAAATCTCTTGAAATAAGTTCATCCTTCCAGAAGCTTCACATCAACAGAGGAGGCTAGAGAGGATTTGTAGAAATTTCCAAGTCTAATGGGCCTCAGACTTTGAAATGAAACCAATGAAATCTTATCTTTGACGCTGCTGCTTACTGACCCTAAACCACCAGTCACCTGCCAGAATATCATCCTTGTACAACTGTCAAGTCTGTTCTGTCTTTGGGGAATAAGTTTTCCCCCAACACTTGACTTGAAGCAAAGCGCTTGAGTCGGTTAATCAGCAGCCATTATAGGGCCGAAGCCTGAACATCCCAACATTGTCAGCAAGCTGTCAGGCCACCAATTTTCTTGGTATCATCCTAAATAATGTATACTGTGGCTGTGTTGGCAGCCATTAACTAATTAGCAAAAGTTAATTATGTGCTTGTCACAAAATGCACACTATTTATGGCAAAATATGTCAGTTTGAAATCAAGCTAGATGTTTGCAGGGAATTAAGCGACACCACAAAAGAGCAAATGTGTTAGCAAGATGTAGACTGAATTCCGGGAACTAGACAGTCACAGTAATGAAGGATTTAGTGAACCCACTGAACGGAGAATAGCTTATCTTAGTGTGTTCTCATGCTTCGAACTTGAAGTTATAGCATCCAAGAACAAGAAGAAAAACATGCTTCATTTTGATTTGGGGAATGAATCCTTTTTGCTCAATCAATTAGCTATCAATTGCTGTTGTTGCTTTTGAAACAACCAAAGGATCACAACTTGGTTTTGGTTTTGAAATATGTTTTTCACTTTTGTTCCCAAGGCGCTGTATAGAAGACATAAACTAACAACCAACCCTGTATAAAATGAGGGAAACCTGCCGGTGCTGTTTTGTCAGGGTTTAGGTGGGCCAGGAGGTCCAGAATATGTAAAGGAACTTGCACTCCTTTCATGCCAACACTGTACATTCGTGGAGAAAGAGCCTGCAGACCAATGGTCCATGAAGTCCAGCATCTTGTTCTCACAGTGGCCAACCGGGTGCCTGTAGGAAGCCTGCAAACATGGCATGAGGGCAACAGGACTCTACCCACCTGTGACTCTCAGCAACCAGCATTCAGAGGCATATGGTCTCTGACAGTGGAGGCAGAACATAGCCATTGTGCATAGTGTCCATCAGGAGTGTCAGCTTCCATGAATTTGTCCAATCATCTTTCAAAGCCATCCAAGTTGGTGGCCATCACTTCCTCCCCATGGGAGGTTCCATGTTCCTCCTTTGCTCTGGAGGGTAGAATGCAAACCACTGGATTCAAGTTACAAGGAAGGAGATTCTGACTAAATATCAGGAAGAATTTTCTGGCAATAAGAGCTGTTTGACAGTGGCATGGGCTACCTCTGGAAGTGGTGGACTCTCCTTCCTTGGAGGTTGGGTGGTCATCTGTCATGGATGCTTTACAGGGAGTTAAACTAGATGGCCCCTTCCAACTCTATCATTCTATGGCTATGATTCCACAGTTTAACTGCATGAAGAGGCACCCACCCAATCTGTCACGAACCTTCCAATGTTTAGCCTCACTGGCTAGGCATGAGTTCTTGCACTATGAGAGGAGAAACACTTCCTCTATCCACTTTCTGAATGCCATGTATTACCGTATCTTTCGCTCTATAGGACGCACCTAGTTTGGGGGGGAAGAAACAAGAAAAAGAAATTTCTGAATCCCAGAAGCCAGAACAGCAAGAGGGATCTGGCTTCTGGGATAGCCCGTGAAGCCTCCGGAGGCAGCGGGATGAAGGCACCCTGCTGCCCTGGGGAGGCTTTGCGCAGCTAACCCCAAAGCTAGAATAGCGAGACGGAGCGCTGCACAGCGCTCCATCTCACTGTTCTGGCTTCGGGGAAAGCCTCTGAAGCCTCCTGAAGTCTTTGGAGCGCAGCGGGACCTTGCGCTGCGCTCCAAAGGCTTCGGGGTTAGCTGTGCAAAGCCTCCGCAAAGCAGCGGGGTGCCTTCCCCCCGCTGCCCTGCGGAGGCTTCAAAGGCTGTCCCCGAAGCCAGAACAGTACCAACACTTTAGTATGGCCCAGTGGCACATTGGCAGCTAGTGCAAATCCCACAGGCAAGGTGTCCCGTGTTGGGTCTCCACAAGCTACTTAGCCACCACATTCTGCACTGTCTGCACCCTCGAGACCAACGTCAGGAGCAGCCCCACATAGGGCATGTTGCCGTAATCCAGCCTTGAGGTAGCCAATGTGTGTAGTCTCTGTTGATTTGGCAGTTGTTTTATCCCTCAACTGACATGCATGTAAGCAGGCATGGAACTGCAGCGACCCCTCTCGCTCTCCAGGCTTCAGCAAAAGCAACGCATAGCCTCCGGAGCGCGGAGGGAGCGCTCCCTCTGCACTTTGGAGGCTTCGCGTTGCTATCGCTGAAGCCAAGGAGCCTGCATTCGTTTCATAGGACACACAAACATTTCCCCTTAATTTTTGGAGGGGGGAAAGTGCATCCTATAGGGCGAAAAACACGGTATGTTAGGAACTTCTGTCATGTCGCCTCTTCCTCACCTCTTCTCTAAACTAAAAAGCCCCAAGTGCTGCAATCTTTCCTCACAGGGCCATCGCTCCGTTCCCTTGATTGTTTTGCTTGTCCTTTTCTGAACTTTCCCCAACTCTACAACATCCTTTTTGAGAAGAATTGACCAGAACTGTTTTCCAAACGCGTTCGCACCACAGAATTACATAATGGCATTATGGTATCAGCTGTTTTAGTTTCAATTCCTTTGCCAACTGCATTGGCACACCACACAATAAGAGGACAGAGAATCACTAGACTGAAGCAGCCTCCAATAGTGATAAGATAACATAGATTTGTTCCATAAATGAAGCACAAGGACGTCTCTCCTAAATTCTTGATAATAAACAGATGGTATGTATGTTTGAAGGAGCTGGTCGTTTGCAGCCTTGTTTTCATGTGTTAACAAAAGTTTATTCATGCTATGTTCAATTCCCTGGAATTAATTAACTACACAATGACCAAAATGGGGGGGGGGGACCAACCCTCATTTCACTGAATTATTATTATCTAGAAAGCATTCTTGGTTTTGTATCTGCTATATCTGGTGCCATGTGGACTGGCACGTAAGAGGTAGTTTACAGTCATTATACAGAGCACTTTTCAAGTCTTTTACAGTTCAATCATAAAAGTCTGTTCCAGGTTGAAAATTGCAATGCAAACCTCTTAGCAAAAGGTCCAATCTTTTTTTCGCCCATTTCTAATATAATTTGTACATTTTTCAGCAACATGTCTGCAATTCAATATTCATTTAACAGCTGGGCTAGTGCTTTTCCAGGCTATTCTTCAACACTAGTATTTGCAGAAATAGAGGTCTGCTGGGTATTAGGGTGATTTTTTTAAAAAAGCATTTTAGAAGTAAAAACAAAAATGCGTCTGTATCACTTAGGCTTTTTAAGGGTCCACTTTGTATACCACTTTGCTGCCAAGGCATTCAAGGCAATTTACAACTAAAAGTTACCAAATAAAAGAGCAGAGGTCATTTTAGAAATGCTGAGAATATTAAGCATTTAAATATTAAACATTTCTTTCAAATATTATATGGCTGTTTGAAAAAATGATGGGGATAGGCAACTTCAGTGTAAATTTTTAAATAAACAAACCTGATTCCCTTCACAAGTCATTAACCACTCCACTAATTTTATTTCCTAAGAAACACCTAAAAATGTCCAAGAAACATTTTGCGTGTGGTGTTGCATTTGTTTCTGGTGTAAGGAAAAGTGGTGTAAGGACAAGGAAGGGCAAGTAACAACTTCCTGTTCCTCATAATACCCAAACACGCAGAAAGGAAGATTTCCAGACACAGTGGTACCTCTGGTTGGGAACGGGATCCATTCCAGGGCCCCGTTTGCAACCTGAGCAGAATGCAACTCGCGTCTGCGCATCGCCGCTTCTGCGCATGCGCGTGATGTCATTTTGAGTGTCTGCACATGCATGAGCGGCGAAACCCGGAAGTAACCCTTTCTGGTACTTCCAGATCGCTGCGGGACGCAACCTGAAAATGCTCAACCTGACGCAAACGCAACAAGGAGGTATGACTGTACATGAGTGTGCATGGACACACCCACTTCCTGATAGGAGAAACGTAAGGAACAGGAATTGCAAGACAATGTCAACAACTACAAAGCCCTAATGACTTCTCTTCCGCTGGGCAGGGGATAAAGGCAGAAATAAAGTCCTTTTCAGATTTTAAGGTGCATACAATGAACACAGCGGAGGTGAGGAGATCAAAGCAGCAGACTGCCCCTAATGTACACGATACTGTATATATGTTCACTGTGCTATCATTAAAGCCACACACACACACACCCCAAAAGGGATGTACATGCAGAGAACTCTTCTCTGTGTCTTCAGAAATGCCAGACATAAAACATGAAGTGTGGCTAAACCCCCAAATCAACATGGAACAGTTTATTCCACACACACCCCAGGAGTAACTAGGCATGCCTTATCCATAATACCTTTTCTTAATCTTCTCCATATCTCAGCACAAAGTAAAGATTGGTAATGAAAGCAGATAGAGGTTCATCTATTAAGTCAAGCTTCTACTTGCGGGCCTCTGGCATTCAGATGCTGACAGAGTCCATAAAAACTCCAGAACCCTGGCCTTAGTGGAGTAGAGTGCCTTTTGTCAGCTACAATGGACATACTGATTACAGCCTCTCCTGAACCGAGATAGAATAGCCTCAGTTATCCATACCTTGCTACCTTCAAAGACTGGATTACTAAAATACAATCCATGTAAATATGCTTTTCAATAAACTCTGGAAGTTTCAATTATCTAAGATGCAAGGCTGCTAACAGGCAACAGGTACTGGGATCCTATCTCACCTGTTCTGGGAGAAAGCCTTTTCGGTGGTGGCACCTCAGATGTGGAATACTCTCCCGAAGAGGGCTCACCTAGTGACAACTGTTTTATCATTTGGGCACCAGGTGAACACACACACGCTAACCTATAAACTTTTAAAACTCTTAAGTTGCTGTGAGTTCTTATTGGTAAGTGTATTTTTATCCTGCACTGTGCTGCTGTTTGGTTGCTTTCATTGTTTTACAACATTTCTATTTATTACTCTTTGCAAGCTGCCCTGCGAATGCCAAATGGTTCACTGGAAAGTGGGGCACACATTTCAGAAAACAAACTGCAGCAGTAGCGAGAGCTCCCAGACCATTATCTAGATAAACACAAATATTAATTTGCATTATTTATTGTGTGCTCTTAAGTAGTTTGCAAAGACTGTCTCTGCTTGCAAAACGTTTGGCTCTGACCTACAGTAAACTGAAGTCTTAGCCTTGTATGGTACACTTTTAGTTAGCCCAGTGCTGCAAAAATCTCAAGATCATTTGGCTGGGGAATCAAAATTCATTTCCCATACTCTACAAAACTTACTCCTAAAAATGAGGTGCCTTGTCCTAACAACGATTCCCCCCCCCCCCATGTCAAAAGAAATTGACCTTCAATAATTGTTTCGGTTTCTTTTTTGCATGAATATCTTGGATTGAGCCTGCTAGCATCAAAACTCAATTTTCATTCAGATAATCTTTATGAAATAGCTAGTTAGATTTTATTAACCTCCCATAGCATATTAAAGTTTAAAAATAGTAAAAATAAAATTTAAAAAGGTAATGCATGGGCTGTGATGCTTCTTGCATTTGTCCTTTCCATGGGATTAAAAATCCCTCGGTCCTTTCATTTGCATTTATAAAACGAGACTGGCCATGTTCTCTTCCCAACCATGTTTTCTAATTGATCAGAACCAAATCTAAACATATCCCACTTCTTCAGGCTCGGGGTATAAAAGTTGTTCCTCCTGCCATGCAAGAAATAGATCGGGACAGTTAAAGAGCTGTTCATAGCTTTTGAATATCTAATTAGCTTTTTAAAGAAGGTCTTGTTTGTCTCCTTTTTCTTAATGGACAGCTTTAAGAAGCAGCTGCATGGAGGCTCACAGCCCATTTTATTGGCAAGTGGAACTTACTGGCTAAGAAAGAAGGAGAACACACCATTGCCTATTAACAGGCACACCAGATGGTTTGGCTGCCTATCTTCCCCCCTAGACCCAGAAATCTAATAAACTATTGTAAATCTGATTTCCAAATTCAAAACAGAAGCCTGAAGTCACAGTCTAGCCTTCCAAACAGCAGCAAATTGGCTCCATCATACAGTAGGCTGACAAGCAACCATGCCCCATTAGTTAAACATGCTTCCTCTTCTTCTTTTAAGACAAGCTGCCCAAATAAGTATTTAGTTGATGAACTGTAACAGCTCTGAAGAAGCGTTTGGTGCTAGAAGCTAAACAGGGGCTGTTTACAAAATGCTGTAATTATAAAGTCATCAGTCCAATTATTTTGGCAGCCTGGAAGGAAGCAAGATAGACATGTGGCAAGAGAAATGCGTCAGAGATAGAAAGGCAAGTGGCATTCCGAGGGCATCTAGCGCTACAATGGCATGTGTCTGTTTTTGCAGGAATATAAACCTGCGGGAAAGGGGGTGGGGAGCAAAACAAGTGGCTGGACCGATGATAGACAATTTGAGCTCTTTTATGTGATAAACATTAAAAACGGAACTCTTCACTCACCATGAGCTGTCCAGCATTCATAAAGAATAATTTCTTTGCAGCAGCAGGTAAGGTTTGAATGTGCAGTTGTGAACAGAGGTTTCCATTGAAATTAGATGTAGTGGCAGTCAGAGTTCTGCACTATGGCATAGAGAGGGAGTAAATTTACGGGTGCACACACTATTTAGGAGCTCTGTAGTCTCCTACATACAATGATCTTTCATGAACGGTTACAACATTTATTTAGGAACACAGGCCAGTGTTCTTCCCGCAGGGTTCATCCATGAGAAAGCTAATCAGTAACGACAGGTAAACTTCTTGGACAGAGAATTTGTCCCCTGCAATGCACAGCTGCAGGAAGGTATATGTGTGTTCTAAGGTATACCTGATAATAAGGATTTTTGAATAATTCCAAGCAACACTCCCCCCACAAAGTAAAAATCAGAAGTTAATACGAAATTAACATTTTAATGCAAACCATCCAGCAAGAATTTCCATTACCATTATATGCTTGTGATGGCTGTGCAAAATGCTTCACTCACATTTCCTATGTAGTTGCATTCATTTTGCACAGATGTACTCCATTACTCCCACTGCCATTGCAGAATATCCCACAATGCACACACATCAAACACACAGTGTTATTAGAAAAATGTTGTTGTTGTTGTTGTTTAGTCGTTTAGTCGTGTCCGACTCTTCGTGACCCCATGGACCAGAGCACGCCAGGCACTCCACTTCCTCCCGCAGTTTGGTCAAACTTGTGCTGGTAGCTTCGAAGACACTATCCAACCATCTTGTCCTCTGTCGTCCCCTTCTCCTTGTGACCTCCATCTTTCCCAACATCAGGGTCTTTTCCAGGGAGTCTTCTCTTCTCATGAGGTGGCCAAAGTATTGGAGCCTCAGCTTCAGGATCTGTCCTTCCAGTGAGCACTCAGGGCTGATTTCCTTCAGAATGGAGAGGTTTGATCTTCTTGCAGTCCATGGGACTCTCAAGAGTCTCCTCCAGCACCATAATTCAAAAGCATCAATGCTTCAGCGATCAGCCTTCTTTATGGTCCAGCTCTCACTTCACATTAGAAAAATAATTCACTTCAATAAACAGCTTTAGCTCTGTCTGAAGGCCAACCAGACTGGAGCTCATGCAATTCCAACCTAAAATGTTGGCATGACTTTTCCATCAAGTCTTTTTCTCCTGCCTTCAAGTCTACTGCTTTGAGCCATTAAGGCTGAGCAAGTAGGATGAAAGCTTTATTTCCAAAACTTGGGTCCCCAGCTACAATTCCCATCATCCCTGACCACTGGTTCTTTGGACCACATCAGCGAAGTCAAGAGGTGGGACTTGTCGTCTGGGCAGCCCAGGACCTCCATACCCACTGCTCAGGCTTACACCCTGAGGAGGTCACTTTGGTGCTGCAAATGCAGCAGTTTGACTTCACCCCTGGAGGTACACTCCATTGTCTCTCAAAACAAGTGGATGGATGCCAATCTGTACAAAGTTGCACTTCTTCCATATTTAAATTATTATAATTTTTTGGATTTATATGCCGCCCTTAAATCACAAGATCTCAGGGCAGATCACAGGATAAAAATACAAGTAAATTCTCTGTGATTCTCTGTGAAAGAAATGAACCATGATTGTCTTTTCATAAGGTAAAGGTAAAGGGACCCCTGGCCGTTAGGTCCAGTCGTGGCCAACTCTGGGGTTGCGGTGTTCATCTTGCTTTACTGGCCGAGGGAGCCGGTGTACAGCTTCCGGGTCATGTGGCCAGCATGACTAAGCCGCTTCTGGGGAACCAGAGCAGTGCATGGAAATGCTGTTTACTTTCCTGCCAGAGTGGTACCTATTTATCTACTTGCACTTTGATGTGCTTTCGAACTGCTAGGTTGGCAGGAGCAGGGACCGAGCAACGGGAGCTCACCCCGTCGCGGGGATTCAAACCGCCGACCTTCTGATCAGCAAGCCCAAGGCTCTGTGGTTTAACCCACAGGGCCACTTGCGTCCCAACATTAAGAACTCTTTAAAACAAGCCCCCCCCCCCAGTAAACAACACCCACTGAAGTTAAAACCCCATCCCCATTAAACCATAATTTTAGCACAAGGGGGTTGGCCCACACCCTCATTCCACCCCTGAAGTGCTGCCCCCAAAGAGACTTCCCTCTTCCGAGTCGCCCCTTCGGCCAGGAAGGCTTTCTAGAGCTGCCTCAGCAACTGGTGCAAGCCCATCTGGGGCCGGCTGCCCATCCAGGGTCCTGGTCCCTGCTCTATTTGCACAGCTTCAGGCAGCTCCACCTCTCGGCAACCACCACCTGCACCAGCCCAGGAGCAGGGCTTCCACATTTCAGAAATTGTCTTCTTAGAAATTAATCACTCAAGAAAGACAGTAATGATGATTTTATTCTGGGAGTGAGAACATCAGATAATGAACATTTTTGAGGCTGAAATGAGCAAAAAAGGGGGGGAGCAGATCAAAGGCTGGTGGAAAAATATATATAGGAGAAAGCAATTAAGCAACTGCTAGGTAAATCTCAGGACAAAAAAAATCAAAAGGGTCTCATCAAGTAAAGGGGATTATTGAATAAACTAACACTGAAAATAACTGATAGATCTCAGAAGGCTTTACACGGGTATGCTGTGTAAAGTATGTCTACTGAGAGAGGAAGATTCTAATTAACACTAAGAACAATGGGAGTTGGTGACGGCTGCAGCTTCAGCGACAAACTGCAAATCGGAATTCATGGCATGCAAAGATGGAAGAACAAAACTGCATGTTTGGCTCATGTACTTACGACCTTCTTCCTTGCAGAGAAGGGCGGTGGCAGAACCATTGAGAGGGGCAATTTACATGGTGCCAAGGCTCCTCTTCAGAGAACAGGCTGTGTGCGCGCATATACACAGCCATGAAAGCTAGAATATGGTTGTATTTTCTGAAAAGGTTATCTCCAGAAACTCTGCAATGATATGTTCACCTCTGCTTCACAATCCAGGATCAGAGATAAGTATCAAACCATACTACAGCTGAACGAGAGAACAGTAAAATCCATCAGCGAAATAATGGGGTGGGGCTAAAGGGGGTTGTGGGTTTGAGCCCCATGTTGGGCAAAAGATTCCTTCATTGCAGGGGGTTGGACTAGATGACCCCTGAGGTCATCTATGGGCAACCTGTTGCCTTCCAGGTGTTGCTGAATTTCAACTCCCAGCATTCCTCCCCACTGGCCATTCTGGCTGAGGCTGATGGGAGATAGTCTAATAAGATCTGCCCTTGCTTTGGAGGATGACAATAATATACCTTTTAAAAAACCTATGCACTGTGAATATGTACATTAGAACAGGAGACAAAAATATCTGAAGCTCCAGTTCACTATCATGGAGGCTACGGAAACTCCTTAGACCTTATTACTGAGACAGGCTAATTAAAAAAGCCCCCCCCCCCCCGTTTCACATCAATAGCTGCCTGGAACGAAAGCAAAGAGTTCAGAGAGGATATAAATAGTAGGCATAAATAGTATGGGGAATTTCAGAATTAATTCAAGCAACAGCAGAGGGTGAGAGCTGCTCAGTCAGTCTCATCGCTTCTTCCCTTTTTCATGTCTGTTTTTCTACTTCTTTCCCCCAGACCATTTACTGTTTAATAACTCATCCAAAGTCCTGCTCGGATGCTTTGATGCTCTCTTGCTTGAATGCATTCTCTTTGGAACTTAGAACTCGCTGCCTCTTTACTACTTGATACTTTTTCTCTCTAAAGCTTCTTTTGCTCTCTCCTTCCGCAAGAGCTGAAATAGGTTTTTGCCCTCAAAGCACTCACAAGGCTTTGCAAAAACTCTCATCAACTTTGGTATGCCCAGTAAAATACTAAATTAGCCCAACTCACCGCTCAAACGCGATTTAGGCTGCAGCTCTAACACTATTTACCTGGAGTAAGCCCCAGTGAATTGAATAGGCCTTACTTCCGAGTAGACATGCTTCGGATTGCACTGCTATTCCTTTGGCAGTTTGGGTACTGAGGCAGTCCCTTCATTTATGGGAACGCAGGGCCTAACGTCTAAAATCATAGAATCATGAGATCATAGAATTGTAGAAGTGGAAGGAACACCGGGGGCTTCGAGTCCCAACTTCTGCAATGCAGGTGTGTCACAATTCATGACTGCCTGTCAACAGCATCTTCTGCATGGACTATCCTTTTTCTTAATACCAGATAAGAGAGTGCTCTGCGGTGTCCAGTTGATGAGGAGAAGACATTCCATTCATGCTCCAAGGCATTTGCTTAATATTACGGTGGTACCTCAGGTTACAGACGCTTCAGGTTACAGACTCTGCTAACCCAGAAATAGTACCTCGGGTTAAGAATTTTGCTTCAGGATGAGAACAGATATCACACGGCAGCAGCGGGAGGCCCCATTAGCTAAAGTGGTACCTCAGGTTAAGAACAGTTTCAGGTTAAGAATGGACCTCCACAACGAATTAAGTTCTTCACCCGAGGTACCACTGTACTTCACATTTCCCCCAGGGCCGAGCCCTGGTGAAAGTGCCACAGGAATCCAAGGGTCTACACACACAATGTTACAAGGGTACACAAACAAAATTAGCAAAAGAGTTCTCTTACCGTATGTAATTCTTACAATATAAAAATGCTCCTCAAAGAAACCAGGGGGGAAAAGTTAATGAGTTTATTTGTAACATTAAAAAGTCATTATGCAAATATTTTGTCTTATATCAGCTATCTGCGGGAACCGGGAACTTCTATGCAGCTAACTTAAAAGGGTCACAGCTCAGGGGCACAACACTTTTGCAAGTGTTGCAAGCAGAACATTCCCGCTCCCATCGCCAGGAGAGACCCTGGAATCCCAAAGGGCCACTGCCAGTCAGTGGAGACAATACTGGGCCAAATGGAGCAACAGTCCAACTCAGTATAAGCAGTTTCCTACAGCCACATGAACTCATTATCTCTAGTCCCATTCAGGCATTACTGCACAAAGGGGCGGCGTGAGTATAAACAGGTTACAGGACCACACCTTTAACCTAGGGTTACCAGACGTCCCCGGTTCTCCGGGACAGTCCCCGGGTCTGCAAATCTGTCCCTGGACAAATTCCATCCCTGAAATGTCCCCAGATTTGCAAATCTGTCCCCAGGAAACCTGGCAGCAGCAGTCTTAGCAGCCTGGAGCCAGCCTGTTAGTGCAGTTGGCTCTGGCTGGCTTCAGGAGCTGCTCGCTGCCGTGGCGCCCGCCATTTTTCTTGCACCATAGCAGTGAGCAGTGAGCAGCTCCTGAAGCCAGCCAGAGCCAACTGCACTAACAGGCTGGCCCCTACTGGGCAACGGCCGCCCACCAGTGACTCCCGAGCCTCCCCTGATCTGTCAAAACAAAGGGGGAAGGGGGAAGGAGATCGAGGAAGGCTCGGAAGTCACGGGTGTGCGGTGCGCCATTGCCCTGTTTTTTTTAAAATAACTCTGCGCATTTATGTTTCACAGGGTGTGAAAGAAGGGCTTTGCACCTTTATACAATATGCATGTGTGCTTGGGCCCAGGGTCTTTTGCCCACTACTGACTACCTGTTGCTACTCAGCTTCAAAAAAAAAAAAAAAAAAAAGGTCCCCAGATTCATTGAAAAAAATCTGGTAACCATACTTTAGCCCAGCCCACCTCAGGGTGGCTTCCAATGTGTTCAGGTGAACGTTTTGCCGTAGGGAGACTCTTCTACCCCCGCACAGTCCCCATGCATCTTAGAAACCTGATCTTCCCATAGGTCTGAATTGCACAGCGAGACTCTAGCAAGTAGAAGAATCTCATTGCTGCAAATGCTGCAACAAAACTGTGGGCAGCAGGCACAACTCACTCCACAATGGGAGCAGGGCTAAAAGTATAGCCCCCTTTGCACTTCTGCTGCCCCTTAATATTAGGGTTCTTTGTTTTTACAGTCAGGTCTGCAACTCCTATGCTAGGTAACGTGGGGGAGAATTCTCCGGGCAAAGCAACAGCATGTCAAATGCAGTTTGCCAATATAAATCTAGATGCTGGACTGTGTAGATGTTTTGCTTTTAGATGCAGAAAATGTATGCAGCATTGCCACTCAGAATAACCCAACAGGATTTTTCCTTTTAAGCATTACCTTGATTAAAAAAAACCATTATTAACTCATCTTCCACTTATTAATGTTCTCTTGAAATTTATGTTTGCTTTAAAATGTGTCAGTGCTCTTGTTGATTTTCATCCTTTGCCAGTTTTCATCACTCAGAATATCACTAATTATCACCCTGTAATTCACAATGACTTTACACTGACTTGGCTATTTTTGGCTATTTTTTTTCTTTTTTAAGCATTTCTTTTTTAAAAAAAAAGAATTATTTTTATTAAAGATTTTCTTGGTTTGCAAAAGTACATTCCTTGCCTCTTTTTTCAGGTTGCAAAGTCTTTCTTACAAACCCCACCCCTCCTCTCTCCCCACCTTATAGTGTACCTCTCTCCCTTGGTGGCGGCAGCAATAAGCTGATGCTCTGCTGTGGGGGGGGGGGGTCCTTTTTGCTTTTCTGTTCGGCTCCAGAGGCCTCCGGGCCTTGGAGCTCCACTGGGCCATCGTTGGGGTGCCCCCGGTCCAGCGGGTTCAAGGCCGTTGGGGGGCTGGGGGCTCTGTGCGGCCTCCCTGGTTATCACGTTGGGCACCCCGGTCCCGTCCCCCCCGACCACAGCAGTGACAGTGGCCATGTTGGTGGTGTGGGGACCAGCCAGGCAGTGCAGTTGGTGCCTCAGGAGCTCCATGTGGCTGTGGTGCTCGCCATCTTGGCTCGCCAGAAGACCTTTTAAAGCATTTCTAGCCTGAGGATAACCATTATGCCTTGTTTGCTGTCCTAAGCAGTGCCAACACAGCCGTGGCCACAGCTGGCACAGCTAAAGGGATAGTGTTGAGTTGCTCTAAGCCCTGAACCTGCTTCATGCAGCAACTGTGGGTATGGGGAGATTTTTACATTTTATTTTGTCATGCCGACTCTCGTTATTTATGTCTCTTTGGGCATAAATGCAGCCTTAAATAATTTTTCACTATCTAGCATCTCACTAACAGCTGCTCTCATCACTTCTAACACACACACACAAATCTGACCACTGTATATGAAAATATGTACATGAAAGAGTTATTTGGCTTTTAAACTCTAAAAAATGGGGGGGGGGGAGAACCATCACTGCCGCTCTGTCATGCTATATTAAATTTGTCAAGTAGAACTGTTCATCTATTGCAGGGATGAGTCCCATAGGAAGCATGGCAAATAGGAGGACTGAGGGACGTCACAGTCGTCTAAAACATATTATAGAGAGTCACAGGCCCCCCCACTCCTGCTTTATTGGGTTTACACACATACAACCTCCCCAAAATTTTGTCTACTGCTGCATCAGAAATAGCCGTTCACTTTCCTAGTCTGGTAAACAAAGCAATCCAAAATATAAACTAGTTCTGAGGTCTCTGACCTCCCTCCCTCCCTCCTACAAATGGGAGGATGCGGCCACACATCTTCTCAATGGGGGAAGCACTAAGAAAGAGGTTAGAAAGAGGTTGAGGGCTTGTAATGTTGATAGCCCTCTTAAAAAACGAACTGCCACTTTAGAGGCCTTCTCTGCACTGACAAGTTTAAGCCAGCGGTTTCTTCAAGCAGACCAAACTGACACAATTCAATCTTCCTCACAGGTCTATTACAGAAATATCTTCTCTAGCAAAGCCATCCTCTCAAGGGCCAGCTGTCTGCAGTCACTATTTTGCTTGGTTGCCTTCATGATATATTGAAATTTTAAAGTGGAGACACCACACACAGAGGTTTATCCTTCTTCTAGGTAGGAGCTGAATGTTTCTGAGGTAGCCAGATTTCCCCAAGAATTGCTGAAACAAAACTATACATAAATCACTGACAGGCGCTTACCTAAATATTTTGTCAGCGTTTGCCTGGGAATCATGATTTTTGATAGCTGGTTTTTAAAAATATGATTAAAATTATTCAGAGTACTTTCACATGCATTTAAGATACTGGCTCTCGTCTAAGTGGAATATTTCTTTAGCCAGGGCTGGAGGGGCAGCCAAAATCACTGATGCATCTGTACTGCAAAAGGAAATTCCATACTGTCAGTGAAAACCTAAAAACCCGATATAAATAGAAACTAGGCTTCTTATCAATCCTCTTCCAGCTTTCACTTGCCAAACTGCTTTCTTGTGAATTATTCCTTTTAATAACACATTGCCATCACCTTTGGGGAAAAGAGTTGGTGGAAGGTTATTTTTTATACCATTTCTATTTACTACTCTTGTTTAATAGGATGCTAATTCTCCTTGCTCCCTTGAGCTCTGCCTCCTGTTACTGTGAAAACAATTTTCAAATCTTTCTAGATCTTAAGCGAGAGATGTGTGTTCATTTGCAACTATGCCAAGCTATTGCCTCTGCATTTCTGATTGGATTCCTTTCCACAACACAGTATCTCTCATAACCCTGCATCCTTCTTTTAGAGTGTGATGGTTTCAGTAAGCTTATATGAATATCGTATTAGTCTGAATGACGGATGATAGGCTTCCTTGAACAGAGCTTAGGAATCAAGTAGTGATGCATTTCCCAAGAGCATTGATTGAAGAGTTCAAAACTACACAACGGGGAGAGAAGGGAACCTAGGCAACTAAAGGAAGAGAGCCTCAGGAAGCAACCTTATTTCCAGACCTATGAAATGGACCCTTCAAGAAAGCACTCAAGACCGAACACGGATGTCAGGGAACTGCCATCGGAGCCAGAGGGAGAGGGAGGGCTCCAGTGGGATTCCGAAGAGCGTCCCGGGAGGGAGAGAAGCAGCACGTCTTCTGGGGAAGGAAATCAGCGTAGCACCAGTGGAGAAGGGGGGCAGATGGGGGAATCGGCGAGGTGGCTCCAAGACTCCTCGCCGGGAACCAGTGGGGAGAGCACGGGTCCTCCGATGCCCACACCCTCCCTGCGCAGGTGGTTTCCGCGCAGAGAAGCTAGGCGGAGACTAGGCGTCAAAGAGCTTATTTGCTGGAAGAAGTTCAAGAAACGCCCACTAACGGATTCTGCCAGCGATTGAGACAGCAAGGGTTCATTCAGGCAACCAGCCAAGGGTGGCGTTGATTTACACACAAGCAACCCCTAGAACCATTACAATGGAGATCTAGCAAGTGAACCTTCCTATAGGGACAAGGAGCACCCTGAGGGGTGTCTTTCAACAAATAAAAGGGGGGGGGGATTGCTGAGTAAAGCTCCCAAGCAGAGTGGCTTGGAAAACTGAGTTTCTGTCCACATCTCCAGCGGAGGTTTCCTATGCCAATTGCTGTTTGATGTGCAGTGCAGTGCCTTAATGGTGCTACTCCACTGCAACCAGGTTCTTAAGAGGATCAGATTTTAGGCTGGATGTTGGGAAGGTCTGATTTGGCTTTAAATTAGGGGTCTGCATGTCCAGATTTCTCACGCTGGTAAGCATACCTAATGAGTGTGTTTCACGAAACAATATAAACCAGGATGGCTATACAAATTAGAACTTTCTTGCCCTGGATGACCCTAAAGCCCCCTGGTGGGATGAGGCCACCAAGACGTGGCCCCTCAAGACCCCCCAAATCTGGCTTTAAAAATAAAAATGCTAACTGGTATACTGAAGGACCCCCCACTATAGCCCCATAGTGTCCCTGCTGTGCTGGGCCAGCCAGGCCTCCAGATATCAGGTTCCTTTGGTAAGTCCTATTTGGGGGCTTCCCTGGCTTTTTTCTGGCCCTCGTAGGACCAGTCTGGATAGTTGGCCTTGGTGAAGATTTGACGTTTTCATCCCCAAAAAGTTTTTGATGTGAGTTTCTACTGAAATGAGTCTGCGTATTAATGTTGTATTTTAATCTTGTTTTTAAGTTGTATTTTAATCAATTGTTTTTATATTTGGTGTTAGCTGACCTGAGCCCTGTCTTGGCTGGGTAGGATGGGGTATAAATAATAATAATAATAATAATAATAATAATAATAATAATAATAATAAATTTTCCTTCTGGAGGAGTGCCCATGGCAAGAGGGACAGAGAAAGAGGTAAGCTAAGTGGAAGGCCCTTCTCTCCACTGCAGCAGTGCCTGGGAGGAGACACTTGTTATGTACTGAAGTTCTCACCCTGGGCCAGCAGGGGGATACTGTAGATAGTTTTCACTCAGGTCCACGTCAGTTATTTTAGGCGGGAAACCCTGGGTTGTTGTTGCTACAATGTTGACAGCCGGCTGCCTATAAAAGCAGGCCGGCTGAGCTGTTTGCTGTTCAGTTCTGTTCCAGCTTACAAATAAAGAGCTGCTCTGGAGAAATCGCTGTGTCGTTTGCTATGTTCGCCCACAACTTAACAACACTCCTCTCCTCCTAGCCCCGCACTGCAATGGGGAGGGGAAAGCAGGAGGAGAGCACCACGATGCCATGCAAGCAGATGCTCAAAGCACTAAGCTACTCCCCATGGATGATTCTCTTCCCCCTTCCCCACCACACACCACTGTATGGAAAAGAAGCACATCTGTACTCAGGATCGTGATGATTAAAAACACACACGCCAATAACCTCTCTCTCTATATATATACAGTGGTGCCTCGCAAGACGAAATTAATCCGTTCCGCGAGTCTCTTCGTCTTGCGGTTTTTCGTCTTGCGAAGCACGGCTATTAGCGGCTATTAACGGCTTAGCGGCTATTAACGGCTTAGCGGCTTTAAGAAAAAGGAAACAAACTCGCAAGAACTCGCAAGACATTTCGTCTTGCGAAGCAAGCCCATAGGGAAATTCGTCTTGCGGAACTGCTCAAAAAACAGAAAACCCTTTCGTCTAGTGAGTTTTTCGTCTTGCGAGGCATTCGTCTTGCGGGGCACCACTGTATACGTATATTTGAAGTACCCTGAAATACTTAACGAAGGGTGGTTCAGAAACTAACTGACTATGTAAATAAGTGACATTCAAAGGGGGGCCATTTTCTTTCTGCCCTTTCCGTGAATGCACTGCCCATTAGACCTCTTCGACAAAAGACACTTAAGTACATTTTTCACAAAGGATGAATCCATAATCCTATGCAATATTAACTACACCACTCAGCAGACATGGCGAGATTTATTTCCACCTTCAGCCACACTGAATGAATCCCCACTTGATGCAAACGGCAGGTGATTAACAGGCCCATGGAGGAACTGCTCATTAACCCCTGTTTTTGAAGGGATCGCTACTAACTTATGCCTTTAATTAACCTATTCACTTGCAGACACTATGCGATGATCCCATTATCCATGTTCATAGCAGCCAAGGCCTGTTCTCGTGTTTCTCTCGAGTGTCTTATCTGGCCATATCATGAAAGGTGAAATATACTTACTGAAAACAGAAGCAGGGCTGATAACAAAACAAATCAGCTCCAAGAAATAGAACCAGCCCAGTGAGCGATGATTACTCCTCATCAGCTCTGTGTCAATGAAAAACAGACAGACCTTGGCAAGATATATTTCACGGGTCAAATGATGAGGAGCATAGGAGATGCGAGCAGGAACTCCTGAGCTTGAACCAAGAGTCTCAATGAGTTGAAAAAAAAATATGTTGAAATATACATTTATAAAGAAACCAGAAGCATTTCTCTTGGGTATTGTTGGAAATGATATAAATAGAAAGGAATGTAAGCTTTTTCTATATGCAGTAACAGCAGCAAGAATACCATTGGCCCAAAAATGGAAGCAAGAAGAATTACCAAAGATGGACAAATGGAGGATGAAATTAATGGACTATGCGGAACTTGACAAACTAACGGGAAGGATCTGAAACCGGCGGGACCAGAAGTTTACCGAGGACTGGAGTAAATTTACGGATTATTTGAAAAGTATTTGTGACGACCAGACGACGTTTGTAGGTTTGCAAGAAGTTCTGTGAGGAATAATATTAGAAATATTGCAAAAAATGGAAAAGGAGACGTGATATGTTAAAAATGTAAAGGCAATATAAAGTTAGGAAATGCGTAAGAAGTGATTAAGACGGAGGATTACCAGAGGTGCTGATGGAAGTCCAATAAGAATGTACTTGTGATAAATTGTGTGGTATGTTTTATAATATAATAATATAAAAAATAAATAAATAAATATAAATATAAATTGCACACTGTATTAATTGATATTGTTTTTAACATTAGTGACCATGTGATGATTTTAGCTTATGAATTTTATTGTTTAATGCTTTTATTTGTACATTGGGGTACTTTTATAGCTTTGTTTAGAGTATGTAATGTTTTAATAATATAAATGTTTTAAGCCTTTTTTTACCAATTCAGTATATTTACTTTTAATTGTCAAATAATTCTGTGTACATTGCGGCAGCCTTTGGCTATGTGCAATAAAACTGACTGAGATAAGTTTTATAATATATGTTTTTATAAGTACAAAACACAGCTTAACACTCAGACTAGGGGCCACTCTGAAGCCTCTGGATTGGCAAAGCTTTGAATAAATACTAAGAGCCACTCCCATATGTGGTGGGAGTGTAAAAAAGTGAAATGCTTTTGGGAAAAGATATATAATGAGTTAAAAAAGATGTTGAAATATACATTTGTTAAGAAACCAGAAGCATTTCTATTCGGAATAATAGGAAATGAAATTAATAAGAAAGAATGGAAGTTATTTTTATACACAGTAACGGCAGCAAGACTACTAATGGCCCAAAAATGGAAACAAGAAGAATTACCTACGATTGAAGAATGGAGAATGAAGTTAATGGAATACGCAGAACTTGATAAATTAACAGGAAGGATCCGGAACCGACGAGAACAGAGATTCACTGAAGACTGGATTAAATTTACAGATTATATGAAAACTGTATATGATGACTAGATAACATATGTAAGCTTTCAGGAAGCTCTGTGAGAATGTATGGTAGAAATATTGTTTAAAAAATAAGGTAAATTAAGATATTATTGTAGTGCAATATTAAATTAAGAAATGTGCAAGAAGTAACTAAGATGGAGAATTATCAGACATGTTGATGGAAGTAAAAAAAAAAGATGTTGGTGGTAAATTGGATGTTTTGTTTTGTATAGTTTTATATCGGAAAACTAATAAAAATATATATTAAAAAAGAGCCAGGCCAAAATAGGAGCACTTCGAACAGCAGCTGCTTCCCGCCTCTCCAGTTTCACCCCTCCAAGGTCTAGATTTTGGTGCTATTCATTTTTATTGTCCATTTCATTTCTATACCGCCTTTTTTTAAAAGAAATACAAATATCAAAGCAGTTTACAACCGGCATTCAAACATCAAATAAAACAATCCTGAATAAAACATGATCGAAGAAAGTAAAATATTAAGCATACATTCAAAGCAGAATAATTAACAAGAAACTAAAATATTATCATAAAGATTTCAAAATAAAACATTACAAAGGAGGTCAACTACATTTAACAGAGCAAAGGCAACCCCCCCAAAAAAAATTTATCTTGAACGTTTCAAAAGAAAGCATTATTAAAGGAAGTCAAACAGAAAATGCACATTTTAAACAGCATAATTAACAAGGGAATTAAATGTTATCATAAGCATAGAACATATCCGCTGCCAATGATGGGTCATAGCAGGTCGTGGCTGTGGAAGCTCAGGCTCAGTGATCTGGGTCTGAACTAAGAAACAACCATCTGTATCTGGGCAAAATGTAGCTCTGGGATTCAGAAACATGGGAAGATGGACCATTTCATCGGAAAGGGACTCTGAATTTCCCATCAGGACCCAATTTGGGCAACCTATTATGAGCACAATATCAGAGTGTGATGAACAGTCAGCTAGGTGGTGATCACACACAAATAAAATAATGCTTTATCAATGATGCCTTATCAATAATGCTATGCCTTAAAAGGTGGCAGCGAAACACGTTTAAATAAATACCTGGTTTGTTGAAGAGGTTTAAGAAGTGTCACTATACATAGCAACAATCAAAGAGTCATCACACTCTCCTTTATACATTTCAAATGTATTCCCAGTGTTAAGTATTAATCAGGCATGGGCAAAATTGGCCCTCCAGATGTTTTGGGACTACAACTCCCATCATCCCTAGCTAACGGGACCAGTGGTCAGGGATGATGGGAGTTGTAGTCCCAAAACATCTGGAGGGCCGAGTTTGCCTATGCCTTTTATTAATTATGGAACTCCACATATTCTATGGAAAGAACGTTGGTATCTTGAAAATTCATGCCACACTTGCTTCTCCAAATATTAAAGACAATCTATTTAGGCTCTACAGTTGTGTCCACTAACATATCAGACCCGCTTGTGATTTCTGAAATACTTAAGAGTCTCTGGACTGTCATCTGTAGGAGAATCCTTATGAATGGGAGATCCAACAGGTCATGTTAGCCACTTCTTGAGAGCCATTGCGAAAGAGACTTTAATTATGATGCAAGTGACTTGCTCTTCTTAAGTCACAGAAACCTGCAGAGGATTGTGGCCATCATTTGCATTCCTGGAAATCTAAGATTTGTAGAATAGATAAAAACTAATCAGAATGTCTCAGTTTATATATTCTTTCCTTAAAATGGGAGGAAAAAATCCTATCTGAGGACAGAAAAATGTGCACTGGTTCATATGCTGGGAATAATTTCAGAGAACTGAAATTTCTATGGGTGATAAAAACAAGCAAGACGGATTACATGTGTGGGGGAAAAGAGCTCTCTTTACATCTCTCATTATTCACTATACAATCTCACCTACATTCAATCCATCTCATTCATTACCTAATTTTCTACTGACTTTTCCTCCAGAATTGTAACCAAAACTATCCAATCGTTTCTTTGCATCAGACAAGCCACTAAACAAAACAATCACCAAAGCGAAATAAAAGATAATAAAAATCAGAACTATGTGGAGTTCTGAGTAGCAAACAAATCATTTAAACTGGATTCCCACACCCACCTCAAATTAGAAGGACAGAAAGTCAGAACATGGCTCCATCTAGCTCAGTACAGTGGTACCTCGGGTTACCTACGCTTCAGGTTACAGACTCCGCTAACCCAGAAATAGTGCTTCAGGTTAAGAACTTTGCTTCAGGATGAGAACAGAAATCATGCTCCGGTGGCACAGCAGCAGCGGGAGGCTCCATTAGCTAAAGTGGTGCTTCAGGTTAAGAACAGTTTCAGGTTAAGTACGGACCTCCGGAACGAATTAAATACTTAACCCGAGGTACCACCGTATTGTCTATACTGGCTGGAAGTGGATCTCCATGGTTTTGGACAAGGGTCTTTCCCAGGCCCACTGTCTGGAGTTGCCAGGGTTTAATCCACGGACTTTCTGAATGGGCCCATGGCCTGGTGAATGCTATGATTGCGCACCAATGCTGCACTCATAGAAGGAGGGGGAGGAGAAGGGGAACACAGCATATAATAACATGGTTTATCGTACATCTGGCATCAGGTTTAAATCAAGGTTGAAGCAACGTAGCTGTAGCACTTTGAACACTGAAAATGGTTGCAGAAATAATTTTTAATTACTGCCACAAACATCGACATAATGCTAGTTAAGTTGCTTCAGAATAGGAACGAGAGTTTTAAATTCAGCAGGCAAACCTTGGAGCCGTAAAAGAGGGTTTGCTCAGGAGAGAGACGAATTTTCGTGCTCCTCCTCCATCCCACCAAAGTCACCCTTGGCCCCAAGACAAACAAGAGAGCATAAAGGACATATATAGTGGCTGAAGCAGGGCAGAATCTCTCTACAGTCTCCTAAACAGAGGAACAACACAAAATAAAAACCAGCATCAAATAACCTTAATAAGAGGAGACTCTTTTCCACAAAAAGAGCGGTTGCACTTTGAGCGCCAGCTTCCAACCTCTAGGCTTAGACTTTGGTGTAACCAGTCACCCCAAATCCTGATCAATTATAGACACACTGTTTCAGTGTTAACAGGACTCCTGGTTCACTCTGAATTCCCCACGAGAGCACAATTTGTGCAGTCTGGTATGGCCGCAAAATCAGAGATAAACAGCCAATTAAGTGCTAATTAAACATAAAGAAAGCAATGCTTCCTTAGTAATGCTGTGCCCTAAAAGGCATTTAACTGATCACTGAAATCCCATTGATATAGCACTTTCTAGGGGTGCCGGGGAGCAAAGTTCCCAGTTTTGCACACTTTGACAGTTACAGAAGGTGGATGGGTGATGTGGCCAGAGGGTCAAAAGTCTTGTCCCATCTCTTCCAGTCAAAACCCGCCAAACTGCAAGGAAATACGAGGAAAATCTCTTGGCATACATTTTTAAATTGGAAGGCTTTCCAATGCAAATAGCTCGAAACTTGCAGACAGTGACAGATGACTAAAATAATCTGAGTGATTAAAACTTGCAAAGAATTATAAAGTGATGGCAGATTCTGTAGGAGAAAAGTTACAATCTAAAGAGACCAACACAAATGAGGATGAACAGGGAATATGAAGAGGAATAATTATTCTGTTAATCTATAGACCCAACCAGGGGCAGTGCACATCATGTCAAATCCTGGCTAATGCACTAAACACTCACTGGATCCCGCAATCAAGGTTCACATTTGCTCAGCACCAACCCGGTAGAACAGAGAGTGAAATTTAACCAGCAAATCCACAGACTCAAGATTGTAACTTAAATGAGTCACTCGGATTATTAGCCTACAAAGTTTAATGGTATGATTAAATGGTATTAAAGGGTATTATGAAAGATTATGGGAAATAAAACATGACAAAGCAAGTTAAAGCAACTTACATATGGGGAAGGCTAAAGCTACTGGATTGGACTGGATATAATGTGCATAGATTAATAATGCTATGAAATAAGAAATAGCATTGACAAAACAATCAGGGTAAATAACATAATCCCCTCCTAACTCTTTCTAGTTATGAAGAAATCCTTAGTTCCCTAGCATATTAGATCAATAACAATCATAGCTACCAATCTAAAGCAGTAGGCTATTGCTTTGTAGTCTTCAGTTGGGCGAAGCACATGAAGGAAGAAATGCAGATAGTAGATGGCAAGAGAACCATAAACCCCCATTAGAAGAAGAAGACGTAGTTCTTTAAAAAGACTGAATACTCCTTTTATACTGATCAGCAACAGGATCAGGGGGCTGGACGCAGGTCTCTTTGACATGCTCTGTCGTACTTATGACACTCCAACATGCTATGCTGCCATCTTTGTTTTGCCTTCCATGGTGACACTTCAAAATGTGAATTTTGAGTAATTTGAAGCTGACATGCTGAGACAAGGAGGCTCCCCGCCCCCCAAAAGACACCGAAGGCTAGCAAACTTTACACATCTGAGAAAGGTTATTGAAGTAGGGGTAGAACTGTTTATTTATTTGCTTAGTATTAAATTTATATCCCTCCCTGTCTCCCAAAGGAATCCTGGCCAAAGATAGAGGCAGAAAAGCTGCTTTGAACTGCATAATGGTTGTCTGCATGTGCGTGCACAGATATATGAGAGAGAGAGAGAGAGAGAGAGAGAGAGAGAGAGAGAGAGAGAGATTGGAGGCAGAGCAACCTGAGAAAATTGCAAAGGACAAAGCCCTCTAGATCTCTAGATCCATACAGTGAGGTGACGAAAGAGGAGGAGGTGACAGTGATGATGACAGATTGCATTTTGCTATTGCATTTTGTCTGGAGTTCTAACAAAATAATTTGCCAGACTTGGTGCTTGATCTTTTAGAGACTATTTTCAAGCATTTGGCCCAGTCTGGGAGTCTGCCAAATGCCATATGTTCATCCTGCAACATGGAGGGATTTTTGTACAACACAGTGTTTGACTTTTCATGTGTTTCATGTGTCTCGGATTCCTCCAGCTCCTGCAGCAAGAGAAAACTTGCATAATGAATGTTTCAAAACCCTCAAATTGAGATGCAAACAAGTGAAATGAGCAGAGAAGCTTGTTTCAGCTCGTGGAAACTTTCAATTGCCTGGAGTCAGTGGAGGCCAGAGTCAAAGTCCAGAATCGGAACCTATGGATCTTTCAGATATCAATTCTCATTAAAGAAATTTGAGTTGCAATTTTGTTTTCAGTGGTGCTTTCTGTGCTGGGAGGGAAGGGTCTAAACAAAATAAAGGGCTTCCCCTAGAGTTACTATGACCCTTGCAGCCTGTTCCTATGCAAGTTTATTATGAAGCAAGTCTTCTGGGTTCAATGGGGGCTAACTCTGAAGAGTGCATATGACTACAATGATAATATATTGATAAAAGTTTCAATGTTGTGATGAAGTGTAATTGAATATCAATGTTTCCTGCTATTCCTCAATTGTATTCAATGATATTTTCTCAGTTTTCCGACATAAGCTTAAAAATGAGGTGTTTCTGAATGATAACGTGGAGGTCTACATTTGGTTTCTGTGATCTTGCTTATATACATACCACACTAACCATGGCTTGGTGCAAATGTGCAGGCTCTGAAGGAAGAGAAGAGCAAAGCCACTCTGCTCCACCCTAGACCTGCGGCTGCTGCATTGAGCCATGACTTGGCATCTCATGCAAACCCAGGCTGGTGGCTAGCTCCATGCAGACTAACCACACAACCTGCAGCCAAAGTTTGTCCTATGGTATTGTGGTTTGTCCACAAGAGCTAAACGGCATCTGAGACTAACCACAACAATGGCTTGGCAGAGCCATAACGAGGGAGAAGAAGTAGCTGCAATCTCTGCTCCGGGAGCCTGTACATTCCCTCTAAGTCATGCCTCAGTGTGATGTGTAGACCAGACATATATATTGATAGTTTGGGTGCACCTCAGCTTGCAGAAGGGGGGTTTGCATGGGCTGAGGATGATGGAGTGAGGGACATCCACATTCCTAGACTATTCCTGTGCCTTTAACCCAACCTGTTATTTCTCTATCTCCTGGTTGCTTAGACTAATACTCTTAGGCAGTGGTTTTTTTCCTTAAAAAAATGTTTAGGGGTACTCTCATTTTGACTTGAGAAAATCACCATTTTATAGTTCAAATCAGAAAAAATAAATACAGTAAATGGACAAAAGTACAAAGATTCACAAAATGTTTAGGGGTATGTGTACCCCTGCACCCCCCCCAAAGAAAAAGCACTGCTCTTGGGTTGCATCCTATTTACAACTTCTTCCTCCACATCACACTTCTCCCTTGGACCTCAAGATGAGAGGACTATCTTCAACTATCCTCTGACAGAATAAAGGAGCAAGTGTGGCAGTCTTGTTCTTCTCCAAGCTACTTAATTAATCTAGAACTAGATTTTTTCTATCCAAGTTATAGGTTTCCTACAATAAACAACTTTACTATTTTCTAACCTACAATCATCTCTCTGTGTGTGATTAGAACAGGTAAAGTCTACTGTCTAACCAGGATCAACTAGAGACAAATGCTGTTCACTCTATGTATGAAAGGGTTTCAACAGGTATTTGGACCCTGTTATCTCTGGGACGCGGGTGGCGCTGTGGGTTAAACCACAGAGCCTAGGACTTGCTGATCAGATGGTCGGCGGTTTGAATCCCCATGACGGGGTGAGCTCCCGTTGCTCGGTCCCTGCTCCTGCCAACCTAGCAGTTCAAAAGCACATCAAAGTGCAAGTAGATAAATAGGTACCGCTCCAGCGGGAAGGTAAATGGCGTTTCTGTGTGCTGCTCTGGTTCTCCAGAAGCGGCTTAGTCATGCTGGCCCCATGACCCGGAAGCTGTACGCCGGCTCCCTCAGCCAATAAAGCGAAATGAGCACCGCAACCCCAGAGTCAGTCACGACTGGACCTAATGGTCATCTCAATACTCTATCTAGATAAGAAACTATTATTTTTGTTTGATGTTTACTACAATGTTGACAGCTTGTAATGGCACCCCCACTCTTCCATCCTCACTCTTCCAACTGCCAAAAACAGAATAAGAATGGAAGAACCACTCTTCAGAAATTATTTTTTTATATAAAGAAAATCTCATTTTCACTTTTGAACAAAGCAGAGAGGATATTTATGATTAGGGAGGGATTAAGACTTGTGGCTTAGCTGAAATTATATGATTTTAATAGTTTGACTGCTTTGCAGCTAAGCTTAGGGAGCACAGACCAACATAAAGGATTTGCCCCCCTGATATGAACACAAATGCCATTTTTCAAAGGGCTAAGTCAGGTCTTCACCTCACT
Source organism: Podarcis muralis (assembly GCF_964188315.1). Classification (NCBI taxonomy): domain Eukaryota; kingdom Metazoa; phylum Chordata; class Lepidosauria; order Squamata; family Lacertidae; genus Podarcis; species Podarcis muralis. The sequence continues at coordinate 7,265,505 of NC_135664.1, read as the reverse complement.
GCCACACCCAGGGACAGGTCTTTTAATTGTTCAGATCAGACAGTAAGCCTGCCCTGGAAGTTTTTGTAGGCCTGAGTCATAACACACACTCTGGTCTAATGTGGCTTCCCAAGCTGCCCTTTGCAGCTGTTCCTCTTCTGGACTGAGCTGACTGGTGGTGCACGGACTAAACCCCATCTCAAAAACTCTCAGATCGAAAGACTCATTATGAGCTTGCACCCTAATTAGGAACAGCTTTGCACCGGAACATCTTGGCAAGGAAATACAAAATCACAGCCTCCCTCCTCAAAGTGCATTTTGATGTGCAAGCATATGAATTCTGTATAGCTGCTCTGAGCACACAAGCGCAGGGGATCTTCATTGCCCTTCCCAGGAACTTGAAGGTGACTCAGGCCCCAGTTCTGGGGCATCAGTAGCCTAAGTTCCTTTGTGGCAGCTGTTCCTTTGTTGAAAAGAGGCATCCCAATATAATGCAAAATGCCACCAGGCTGCGGCTTTTTCCAGGCAAGGAAGGGGATGAAAACAGGGTCTAAGCCTCCACAGGTCTCTTCTAAGAGTGCCCAGGATGACCTCAACTGCCTGACGCCAACCCACCTTATTCTGCCCTTCACTGTATCTTGTAGCAGCAACATTGGACAGAGTTTGACAGACAGCTCTGCTCATTCCACTGTGCCTGTATTAGTGCAAGTAAGACACTGGGAAGCAAGTCACAAAACCAAGCAAACTGCAGCAAAGAAAAGCAAGAGTCAAGCTTTGCACATTGGTGTGCTCTGTATTTTACCCAGAAATTGCTTCCCACAAACTCAGGAGTCGGTTTTAAAGTGGGTGAGAGATGAAGGTGCAGCAATAAAACTGCTAGCACGTTTGCAAAGCTGAGCAGGGTCCAGTTTGGTTGCAAATTGAATGGGGGACTGTATGTTGAGATTTCTGCATTGATTCTACGATGTCGGCTCTTCTCAAAAGAGGCTTTTTCAGGTTTTTTGAAGTATTATAAAAATCTGCATAGGATGCGGGTGGCACTGTGGGTTAAACCACAGAGCCTAGGATTTGCCGATCAGAAGGTCGGCGGTTCGAATCCCCGCGACGGGGTGAGCTCCCGTTGCTCGGTCCCTGCTCCTGCCAATCTAGCAGTTCGAAAGCATGTCAAAGTGCAAGTAGATAAATAGGTACCACTCCGGCAGGAAGGTAAACAGTGTTTCTGTGCGCTGCTCTGGTTTGTCAGAAGCGGCTTAGTCATGCTGGCCACATGACCTGGAAGCTGTATGCTGGCTCCCTTGGCCAATAAAGCGCAACCCCAGAGTCAGTTACGACTGGACCTGATGGTCAGGGGTCCCTTTCCCTTTACCTTAAAAATCTGCAAAACCTGTGCACATCACCTCAATTATCCATATCTATTCTTAGTCCACACAGAAGCTGGAGCAGCTTGCCAATGACTCCAATGGTTACTTGGTTCTTCTCTGGGCTCCTCACCCCCCCCCCCACACCAAATACCTACAGGCTGGGTGCAACCGAGTAAGGCAAGCCTAAATCAACACAGAGATTGAGTGCATAACGGTGTTAAATTAAGCAGTGTGTTATTGGAGGATGGGTGCCGGAGCCAACGACTGGCTCCAGCAGCTTGGAAGCCTTGCCCTGCCTGACTAAATTAAGATCTGGGCAAACTAATGGCTTGCGTATTAAGAGTGCACAAAGGATCAGTCGTACATGACAGCAAACACAGTTCTTATCCCAAGACTTGCTTGCAGCAACATTTTTATTCCAAGCCGTCCTGTGCCCAGCACGCACCAGATTCTCTCGGTCTTAATATTCAGCTTTGCTAGGAAATACATTGGGAGGATCACTCTGCCTCTCTACTCTCCAGAGTCCCAGTTTAATGGAAACTGAAAACCTGAAACATACAAGGAGATTAATTTTCTTCTGACATATGGGAGCAGCCGAAGCTTGTCACTTAAGCTGCAGCTTGCTATCAGTTCCCTTATGATATTTCAATGTGCCATAAGATTGTCTGCGAGAGTATTAAGGAGACCCATAAGATACACAATTAGAGGTAAATGGTAGTAAATAGCATCATTCAGAATTTGAGATGGCCTGCCAGTTTGACGGCGCAAACGCCAGATTGCACTGTCTGTCTCTGTCTTATTGTATGGTGTTTGCAAATCGTATCTTCCCTGCTAGGTATCTTGTAGTAATGGACCCCAAGAAAGATAAAAGAAGTTGAAGCAGAGACTGGATACCACCTGCTGAGGTTGCCCTAGCTCTTGATTTCCCGCATGAAGCAGAAGATTGGATTCAGTGGCCTACAAGGCCCCCATTCAACCAGCTCTATGACTCAGTTTCTTGCATCGCAAGGCATAATGTTTAAAGTCTGAGGTGTAATAATCCAAAACACATAGATACAGTTACCCTTAATTAGAGCTTTAGCTATGGGGGGGGGGGGGACTAGCCAGGTTTTTGTCCCAGGTGGAGCCTCCCGAGGGGTGCCATTGAGGCTCCCAGCCTCTCTGCGTGTGTATGCAAATGCTTGGGTGAGGAGCCAAACTGCACCTTTGACCTAGGTGAACTAAAGTGGAGTTTCGCCCCAGCCTAAATTTTCCAACAAACATCCTTTATATCAGCTCCTTCCCAGAGGGTATACAGTGGTGCCTCGCAAGACGAAATCAATTCGTTCAGCGAGTTTTGTCGTCTTGCGATTTTTTTCGTCTTGCGAAGCACGGTGTCGGAAAAGTTTTGGAAAAGCTTCAAAAATCACCAAAGTCTTCAAAAACCTCAAAAAAGGCTACCACACCGCGTTCTATAAGTTGCTCCTTGAAGTCAAGTCGCAACTGTATTAACGGTGTTAAGAAAAAAGGAAACAAACTTGCAAGACGTTTCCGTCTTGCAAAGCAAGCCCATAGGGAAAATCGTCTTGCAAAGCAGCTCAAAAAACAAAAACCCCTTTCGTCTTGCGAGGCATTCGTCTTGCGAGGCATTCGTCTTGCGAGGTACCACTGTACAGTGGTGCCCCGCAAGACGAATGCCTCGCAAGACGGAAAACCCGCTAGACGAAAGGGTTTTCCGTTTGCGATGCGCTTCGCAAGACGAATTTCCCTATGGGCTTGCTTCGCAAGACGAAAAAACCGCTAGATGAAGAGAATCGCGGAACGGATTCTTTTCGTCTTGCGAGGCACCACTGTATTCCCTAATCCTCTGAGCCCAATACAATGAGCTAAAGTCTATGCTCCCTCTGCTGGCCAGATGCAGCACTATTTGCCTACATCCCGTTGATGTAAATGGTTTGGGAATGAGCAGAGACATGACTTCTTCTTCTCTGGAGATCATTCGTAGCTGAGTAAGATTGTCTTCCATGAATATGGTCTTAACGGTGTGTCTGTCAGTGACTGTGGAGGCCAGTTCTGGATCCACACGTCCTTCCACAGTGGGGACATAGGTTTCCGGATGGGAACATGACTAGTATACGTCCCATTACTCCTAGGAAATTTATTCTGTGTGTGCATGATAAGGGGGAAGAATGGAAGGCACTGTGTAGTATATGCAGATATATCAATTATGGGTGATCATAAATCAATCCATCTATGGACAGCTATTACAAACTACCAATTTATTATGCAAGGGAAGCAACAGGAGGGGAGAGGTTTTTTTGCTTTTCTGCAACCAGCTCGCACTTCCACCTCTCTCTGCCCCCTTGCTGTGTTCAGGACTGTGACCTTGCCTATTAAGCTGGTTTTAATTACAACAGCTGAAAGAGCATGATCCCACCTTCCTCCAGAGCCAAGACTTCCATCCAACATCTGTGAGAGACGCAGGTCTTATCAAGGAGTCAGTAGGGATGCCAGGTTTCCTTTCTGGCAGAGCTCTTGGCTTTAACGGCTTGCATGTCAGGCAAAAGATAAGCAAGCCTCACATTTTGCACATCCCTGCATCACCACAATGGGGAAGAGGCACCTGTTGGATTTCCAGTCACCGTGCAGCTGTTAAAGGCACAGGTGTCCTGCCAGCAAGAGAACGGCAAACCTAATGGCTAGGAAAGGAGAGCAGAACAGAACCCAAGGGTGGTGGGAATTTTAAAGTGAGAATTTGTCCCTTTATAGTGGTACCTCAGGTTACAGACACTTCAGGTTACAGACGCTTCAGGTTACAGACTCCGCTAACCCAGAAATAGTACCTCAGATTAAGAACTTTGCTTCAGGATGAGAACAGAAATTGTGCAGTGGCGGCACAGCAGCAGCAGGAGGCCCCATTAGCTAAAGTGGTGCTTCAGGTTAAGAACAGTTTCAGGTTAAGAACAGACCTCCGGAACGAATTAAGTTCTTAACCCGAAGTACCACTGTACTTCCTAAAATCATACAACAGGTATGGAGCTTCTTTCCGTCCAGGGGCCGCATTCTCTCATGTGGAACCGTCCAGGGGCCACATGCCATAGGCAGAAATGGGTGCATCAATGGATATGACTCTTAGCCTTCACGACAGCAGGCCACACACTCTTCATGTTTCTATGCACATACCTACGTCTGCATCCAGGACACAATCCAGCCAGCGTTCGAACTAAGCCAGGCGCCAGGCGCGTTTTGCACCTGGCTATCGGCCACTTGTGACCAAGAGAAGATACCTGAGCGCCACGATGGCGCCTGACATCTCAACTATGCGGAAGTACGTGCCTGGGGATCATTGGATCAGCACTGTTTCCACACTAGTACCCCATCCTGTAGAATTCTATCCGTTCTCTTTTATCGGCACAATTAGGATGGATTTCAGGAACCAAATTGCTTTTTCTGTGCAGCCTGAGCAGGAGCAGTAAGGAAAAGGGGTTGGAATAGGCCAGCTGTTTAACTGAGAATCAATCACAGTCAGTCCATCGTTTGAAAAACAAGACTTTAGAGCCATCTTGCCCCCAAAACGGCAACTAGACATTCCGTTTTGGCGACTGTAACCTTGCTTTAAGGAGCCACTTGGCACCTAGCTTATATATCTGAGTTTCTAACACTGACTCCAGACAGACAAACACACCTGAGCAGGACGCAGAGCAGGCCTGGTGAGAAGTGTCACCTAGTAAGAGTTCCATGGGCCAGATCATGGGTGTCTATGGAGGTGGGGAGGGGACAGCTGAACCATAATCTCCAGCTTTCATTTAAAAAATAAAGAGAGAGTGCATTTCTGGCATTTGTAGAAACTGATATATGGCACAAAATGTATAGGCATTGTTATTCCTATACAGCATGCTCACCTTTTCAGTTTTACTTTGCAAACCCCACCACCCAAAAAATCCTGGAGATGCTCACATGGAGATAGAGACGGCTGCATTTCGCCCCTGAGGTTCCACATCCCTAGAATATCTTGTTGTATCTCTGTATCCAGAGGGAATAGAGAACAAGGACATTTAAAAACAACAACACTTCTTCACATTTTCCTACAGAGCCTGAACTACTGTACTGACCTTTCCCCAGCCTGGTCCTCTGTAGAGCACCTTGGATAATTGAGGAAAAACAGGTGAACTTACGGATGTCTTCAAAGGAAGAAACGCACCCCCTCTTTGAATGGGCCCCAAGAACACTGCCCAGGCTTCAGCTACATACACTGCCCCAAAGGCCCCACCACGAATGGTGCGGAAATCGACATCAGAGCAATTCAAACACAGGGCAGAGAAGGGCACCGTGTGCTGTTGCTCAGTAGCACTGAATGTAAATGAGGCTTGTGGCACATCGCAGGATAAGCTGCAGCCCTGGCAGCTTCCAGCACTCAAACTGGCACAACAGGAATTAAAACCCTAATCACAGTTCCCTCGTGGCCAGCTAAATGAGAGAGATGTGGCCTTCGGCTTTTGCCATTTAGGACTTAATGCCTCTTGCACCTGTCATGCTGGGGACTCTGTCCTCCATGCCCAAGTTTCTAAACACCACTTTTTTCATTTTGTTCTTATTAAGCCTTAAAGTTTTCTGTGCCCCTTTTAAAGGCTGGTGGGGTTGAGCTCGTATTATGACACAACGCGCCCTCCACGCAAATAAGAAAGGGCCTTCAAGAGCGAGTACAATTTTACTCCTAGATTAGCGGCAGTGCCATGACTGAAACATGACAGATGTCAAAACAGAACCGATTCCCTCATTAATGCAGAGTCAAAAACCATACAGAATATGTTGTCTCGAATAACAATCCAATGTAGTGATATATCTGCGCCATTACTTGTCATACTGCAGATGGCTGCACATAATGTTGAACAAGGATAAAATATGTTTCGTTTTCGTTTCTGAATTCTGCTCGCTGTAATTACAGAAGGTTTATCTATTCCACTGATTACTTCGAAATAAAGCAACATGACCACTGCTCTTCAGAAGAGTTGGTACGGCAATATATGCAGACTTACGTTCAGAAAGTCTATTGGGAGTAAAAACTAAAGGATGAAAACAAATCAAGTTGCCTGTATATGATTCCTCTTCCCTTCCATGCTCTATGGCAGAGATGGCCAACGTGGCGCTCTCTAGAAATTGCTGGACTACAACTCCCATCAGCCCAAGCTGGCATGGCCAGTGATGCCATGTTGGGAGTGACAGTCCCTGAAACTGATGGACCTCAATTAGTTGTATCCATCAGCTTTAATGGGTCTACTCAGAGGATGACTCTTGCTGGATACAACCCCATGTCTATAAAACTAAAAATGCAAATTAGACTGGAAGACTATGCACCCAATTTGACGCTTTGCAGCACCACCTTTCTTCAGCTCTGGGAGGCAAGTCCCACGCCCTGTGCCAGGGAACCAGCCTCAATCAAATTCTAGTATTGGAGAAAACGCAGGTGGTTTTTGTTCTTGGATCAATGAGAAATCCAACCAAGTGTGCTGTGGAAAGTTAAGGTCTCCCATCGACCCTGCACCCAGTCCTAAGGGTCACCCGAGTAGGGCTTTTTCATCTCTGGCCCCTGCCTGGTGGAACGCACTACCACAGGAGATCAGGGCCCTGTGGGATTTGACATCTTTCCACAGGATCTGCAAGACGGAGCTGTTCTGCCTGGCCCTTGGGTTGGACTCAGTCTAACCCTCCCCCTCTCGTTTATTTATTTATTTATGGAACCCCTTGTATGGGATTTTGTATATAAATTTTCCCTTGGCTCTTTTTGCTGGCCCATGTAGGACCAGCATGGATAACTATCCATGCCCCGGTAAATATTTGACATTTTCTCCCCTTATGGCTTTGATCTATGTTGTTGTTTAGTCGTTTAGTCATGTCCGACTCTTTGTGACCCCATGGACCAGAGCACGCCAGGCACCTCTGTCCTCCACTACCTCCCGCAGTTTGGTCAAACTCATGCTGGTAACCTCAAAAACACTGTCCAACCATCTCGTCCTCTGTCGCCCCCTTCTCCTTGTGCCCTCCATCTTTCCCAGCATCAGTGTCTTCTCCAGGGAGTCTTCTCTTCTCATGAGGTGACCAAAGTATTGGAGTCTCAGCTTCAGGATCTGTCCTTCCAGTGAGCACTCAGGTCTGATTTCCTTAAGAATGGATGCGTTTGATCTTCTTGCAGTCCATGGGACTCTCAAGAGTCTCCTCCAGCACCATAATTCAAAAGCATCAATTCTTCGGCGAAGAATTGATCTATGGACTACCACTAAAACGAGGCTGCATTTTAAGCTGCATTTTAAACTGTATTCTAATTTATCTTTCAATCAATTGTTTGTTTGTTTAATGTTTTTACTGTATTTATATTTGGTGTTAGACGCCCTGAGCCCGGTCTTGGCCGGGGAGGGCGGGGTATAAATAAAATTTATTATTATTATTATTATTATTATTATTATTATTATTAATGCCCTTCAGATGTTTTGGACTACAACTCCCAGCAGCCCCAGCCAGCAGGCTGGGAATTGTAGCTCGAGGGCTACAATTGGAGGGCACCAGATAGGCAAACACTAAACTACAGTCTGTTTCTCCTTTAAAGGTAAAGGGACCCTTGACCAGTCCAGTCGTGACCGACTCTGGAGTTGCGGCGCTCATCTCGCTTTATTGGCCGAGGGAGCCGGCATACAGCTTCCGGGTCATGTGGCCAGCATGACTAAGCCGCTTCAGGCAAACCAGAGCAGCGCACGGAAATGCTGTTTACCTTCCTGCCGGAGCGGTACCTATTTATCTACTTGCACTTTGACGTGCTTCCGAACTGCTAGGTTGGCAGGAGCAGGGACCGAGCAACGGGAGCTCACCCCGTCGCGGGGATTCGAACCACCCACCTTCTGATCGGCAAGTCCTAGGCTCTGTGGTTTAACCCACAGCGCCACCCGCGTCTCTGTTTCTCCTTTACTCAGCCCTTTTAGCAGCACTTCTCACTCCCCTGCCTGCCTACCCTACAGCTACAGCAAGGAGTAGGTTTGCCTTATTATTTCTATAAGGATAGTTTGATGAGTAAAGAATAAAGCCTGGCTCAAAAGCGTCAAATGCTGCCAGGAAGGGTACTTAACTCTCTCTCCACCTGATTCTCTGTTCTGAACTGCCCCAAGTAGCTCCTGTTAGTCATACTACACTTCTGGCAACTATAAGCTGTGAACCACTGCAGAACAAAGCTACTATCTCTAGCCAATTCAATTTTTAGCCACTACTATAGGTTTAACTTTCATGGATTCGTCCAACACAAACTGCTCTAATGATCAGTGTTGCCCTGTATAAAGGGTACAGAAAATGACAGTTCTGTGGTACGCAGGAAAATTAAAAAGTGCAATGAGGGGGACAAACAAGGAACCCAAAGTCAAGGACATGTGGAACCAGAATTGGCCTCCATAGTCACTTACGGACTCACTGCTTAGACCGTGTTCATGGAAGACAATCTTACTTGGCTATGAGTGATCGCCAAAGAAGAAGAAGAAAGTCAACATTACTATAGTAATGCAAAGTTTTTTTATTATCCTACAATGAAAGTTAGAACTGGATTCCACTACCTAAAGCCAATCACAGCATAAAAATGTAAACTAAACATCATATGGAAAACCCAGCAAAACATCTACCTATAATCAGCGCTCAACAACCTCAACAATAACAACACACTCTGTAGCATCAGTTTGCAACTGATGGATCGTAAGCCAAAAGAAAGCGGGTCTCCAACAGCTCTGCCATTGCTGTTTACCCCCAGAGAGAGCCAGGTGGGAGAAAGAGGGAGAAAGGAGGAATGCAAGTTATGGAGAAATACTTGCCAAATGTGGTAAAAGCGGTCAGAATTGGGCTCCATGTTCCAGAAGAGGGGGTTCAGAGAAGTGCCATAGCTAAGTTTGTAGACTACTGACCTACGTTATTAGCACCAATGCAGCTAGCTAATCCACTCCTTTGCCCACTCAGCCTCCACAAGGGCCATCATCTCCACCACCAACTAACTCTTCTCTGGAATCTGAACTGGCATGGACACTCCTAGTTAATTCTTTTCTCTTTTACCTTCCCCCCACTCAGTACCCAAGCTTAAAATGGGGATTCATCGCAAAGCCTGTGACTGACAGAACAGCCTTCCACTTCAAACATGGCTCCATTTACTTAGAAGCCAGCACTTTTTATTTCAGCAACGCTTCCCTCCAAGGAAGAATGATCAGAATTGCAGCCTTCAGGTGACAGTGCAGATATATAACAGGACTGAAACTTACATATAAAACTATACTTAATTCTTGATAGCTTTACATCAGACACTACAATTGGTTCCCACTCTGTGATTGTTCCTGGAACTGAAGCTATATTAGTCTAGTGATTGAATTATAATGGAAGACGATGTCCGAAATAATATTATAGTCAGTTTTAGAATTCACGCTCCCTCTACAATTTTCTGCAGAGAACAGTTACTGCTAAGAATTTATTTATTTTTATTTATTTTAGTACCTGGCTAGGCTCTCCACATCATGTAAAAATGTGGGTGTACTGGCAACAAACTATTCAAGTTATTTTACTGACTCTGCATTTTATTGCAGCACACACGGCTGGAGCATCTATTCTTTCCCACCCTACTGTGCATAGTTATATCCCAATTTGACTACATAGTCCCAAATATTATATACCAAATGAACATCGCATCTATTGTTAACCGGCTGGGCAGAATGGGTTGCATAACAGCAGCTTTGCAATGCCACCATAAAAGAAGGATATGTTGGTATATTGGAGTAACAATAATTCATGCATTTATGCAAAGAATAGGAAGTTCAGTTTATAAGGAACAAAAGAGAGATGTATAATGCATACCAGTACTACTATTTTATGTTAAGCCTATTTAAAAATGATGAGGTTGCCACTGTAATGTGTGCCACTGAAATCACTTTCAAAGTTAGGTGTGTTGCTCTATCAGTTGTTAGAATTATGGGTTTCCTTGATAAAGGATCTGCACCGTTAAAAGCTTTAAAAAGAAAAAGGCAACAGCAGTTTTCCCCATAACGGTTAACTCAACGCTGGGAAAAGCTGTACTTACTGAATTTAGGTAAAGGTAAAGGTACCCCTGCCCATACGGGCCAGTCTTGACAGACTCTAGGGTTGTGTGCTCATCTCACTCTATAGGCCGGGAGCCAGCGCTGTCCGCAGACACTTCCGGGTCACGTGGCCAGTGTGACAAGCTGCATCTGGCGAGCCAGCGCAGCACACGGAACGCCGTTTACCTTCCCGCTGGTAAGCGGTCCCTATTCATCTACTTGCACCCGAAGGTGCTTTCGAACTGCTAGGTTGGCAGGCGCTGGGACCAAACGACGGGAGCGCACCCCGCTGCGGGGATTTGAACCGCCGACCTTTCGATCGGCAAGTCCTAGGCGCTGAGGCTTTAACCCACAGCGCCACCCGCGTCGAATTTACCACACCACTATTAATCGCAGAGAACCCGTTGAGAGGGGGGAAAGAGTGGTAACTATGCTTACAGATGTTTCACACTACAGCCAGCAGCAAACACACCACCACAACCACATCTAAGGTAAAGGTAAAGGGCCAGTCTTGCCAGACTCTAGGGTTGCGCGCTCATCTCACGCAAGAGGCCGGGAGCCAGCGCTGTCCGAAGACACTTCCGGGTCACGTGGCCAGCGTGACAAGCTACATCTGGCAAGCCAGCACAGCACACGGAAACACTGTTTACCTTCCCGCTAGTAAGCGGTCCCTATTTACCTACCTGCACTCGAAGGTGCTTTCGAACTGCTAGGTGGGCAGGTGCTGGGACCGAACGACGGGAGCACACCCCGCCGCAGGGATTCGAACCGCCGACCTGACGATCGGCAAGTCCTAGGTGCTGAGGTTTTACCCACAGCGCCACCCGCGTCCCCAACCACATCTAGGTAGTACTTAACTACGTAAGAGGTTAGGAAATAGGGAGTTTCAGTGGTTTGTATATTTCTTCTCCATTCCACTTCCCCCCGTTCTTTCGGTAGTTTGATTTCACCCCTTTTAGCATTGGCCTGGTTAATGCCAACCAGCGAGGACTTAAAAACGGGGAATCCAAGATTTGAGATGGGTTTCTAAGCCCTGGTTATAGGGCAAGGCTGCTTCAGGAGTTGCCCCCCAAGGCCAAAAGGAGGGAGGGCAGCTGCAGCCCAGCACCAGTGGAGGAGGACAGGACAGAGGGGGAAGAAAGAACTGAGAGTGGTGGAGGGGGCCCTCTCCCCATCCTTTGGACCCCCTGGGAAAATTGACATACCTGCTGTACCTGGAACTGGGTGTGAAGAGAGCAGCTAAATGGGACACAGCTGTGGGGAGCCTCAGGAAGTACCATCCACCCTGGGCCTTCCCATAAAAAGCAAGTCTAGTGTGAGAGACTAGGGTGATGTCTGCTGTTTCTAGAACCTTTCTTGTTGTGAGACTTATGTGGGTGAACTGAGCGTTTGTTTGGACCCCAGGTGGGAACCCAGAGGCAGTGGAGGAGGGTGTACCAGAAGGAAAATGAATTAATATTGATGCGTATATTAGTAACTTTGTATTAATATAACATTTTTAGATGCAACTGTTTTGTTGTTGCTGCTGTTTCCTCCAGACCACACCTGGAATACTGTGTCCAGTTCTGGGCACCACAATTTAAGAAGGAAGTTGACAAGCAGGAATGTGTGCAGAGGAAACTAACCCAGACGGTCAAGGCTCTGGAAACCAAGTCTTACAAGGAACGCTTGAAGGAGCTGGGTATGATTAGCCTGGAAAAGAGGAGACTGATAATAATAATAAATTTTATTTATACCCCACCCTCCCTGGCCAGAGCTGGGCTCATGGTGGTTAGCACCAGTGAAATTACAGTAAAAACATAATAGGGGAAAAACCCAATTTAAAATTCAGGTTAAAATGCAATTTAAAATGCAGCCTCATTTTAAAAGTAGCCCATAGATCAAAACCATAAGGGGAGGGAAACATAAGGGTCAGCCTGAGTCCAAACCAAAGACAAGGCAGAACAGCTCTGTCTTGCAGGCCCTGCAGAAAAGTCAAGTCCCGCAGGGCCCTAGCCTCTTGTGACAGAGCGTTCCACCAAGTCGGGGCCAGTACTGAAAAGGCCCTGGCCCTAGTTGAGACCAATCTAACCACCTTAAGACTTGGGACCTCCAAAATGTTGTCATTTGTGGACCTTAAGTTCCTCTGTGGGACATACCAGGAGAGGCGGTCCCATAGGTATGTGGGTCCTAGGCCTCATAGGGCTTTAAATGTCAAAACCAGCACCTTAAACCTGACCCTGTACTCCACCGGGAGCCAGAGCAGTTGGTAAAGCACTGGATGAATGTGATCCCGCGAATGTGATCCCGCGAATGTGATAGCCATCTCCAAATATATTAAGGGCTGTCACATGGAGGACAGAGCATGCTTGTTTTCTCCTGCTCTGGAGGGTAGGACACAAACCAATGGCTTCCAAGTTACAAGAAAGGAGATTCCAACTAAACATTCAGAAAACACTTTCTGACAGTAAGAGCTGTTCGGCAGTAGAACAGACTCTCATGAGAGGTGCTGGACTCTCCTTCCTTGGAGCTTTTTAAGCAGAGGTTGGATGGTCATCTGTCCTGAATGCTTTAGCTGCAATTCCTGCATTGCAGAGGGTTAGACTAGATGACTCCCTTCCACCTCTAAGATTCTATGATTCTAAGTTATCTGTTGCTGCTTCTGTTTGCTGAACAACACTTAGGAGATATTTTGAATACAGTCAATCGTCATTTTTCATGGGGGTTCCAGACCTCCTGGCCCATAACAGCCGAGTATGCATAAGCCCATTCTGCCCCTCCATGACATTTTGGAACTACTTCCAGATTCGGAGCACAACTACGTGTCATTTAAATGCGTCTAAATCGGGTGTTGCCTGTATAGTAAACAGTGTAGAAATTAAACAATCAATCAATCCTAGCTGGCACCAATATAGAAGTAATTCCGTGCTGTGGTTAAAACAAACCATGAAAGAGAGTATCTAATTCATGCTTGAGATGGAGTGAATAAACCCAGAATGCACTTCCTAAATGGGAAGAGAATGTTATGGCTGCTACACCAGACCAGAAAAACCATAAGAGCCCATGAGAGGAAATGACAGCTATATGATCACAATCATGAATACAGTGGTGCCTCGCAAGACGAAATTAATTCGTTCCGCGAGTTTTGTCGTCTTGCGATTTTTTTTGTCTTGGGAAGCACGGTGTCGGAAAAGTTTTGGAAAAGCTTCAAAAATCGCCAAAGTCTTTAAAAACCTCAAAAAAGGCTACCACACCGCGTTCTATGAGTTGCTCCTCGAAGTCAAGTCGCAACTGTATTAACGGTGTTAAGAAAAAGGAAACAAACTTGCAAGACGTTTCCGTCTTGCAAAGCAAACCCATAGGGAAAATCGTCTTGCGAAGCAGCTCAAAAAACAAAAAACCCTTTCGTCTAGCGAGTTTTTTGTCTTGCGAGGCATTCGTCTTGCGAGGTACCACTGTATCCGTTGGATTCCAAGGGAGAAAGGTCAAGCAGCGGCCTCCACACCAGGTGGTAAACATGTGTTCTAGATTAACCATACATCCACATTAGTGTACAGTGACTATTCCCATTCTATATGCAAAAACCATTAATCTACTACGCTTATTTATAAATAAGTGAATAATTCATCTATCAAGAGCAAATAATAAAAAATCTAGCATCTGAAAGCAAATAAAAGTATTAATGAAATTCTTGTTGTGGAATATCAATGGATTCAAGGGATGCTTCCTGGCAGGCTTTGTTTGCTCCCCCCCTAGATTTATTCTTGTCAGGGAGACATCAGTGTAACATAAGAGGTAATTGAGCAATTGAGGCATTTACATTACTGGTTAAAATAAGAGTTGTTAGTTACCATTAGCAATTTCAAACCACTTTCAGTAGCTCATATGTATGAGGTAACAGTGATCTGGCATGGTAGAGAATTTGTTCAGCAGGTGAACCAAGACATAGGCTGGAAGAGGGGCCTACACCAGATACATGCCACACAGGTTCAGTGCTGACATAGCATTCTTGATCAAATAATTGTGGCTTGAGGACACTATGATGATGATGATGTGATGATGATGGTGATGATGATGGTATTTATATCCCGCCTTTTCCCCAGTCTGAGCTTCCCTCCTTGTGCTCAGACCCTCCCCCATCGACCCTCTTCCCCTCCTGTGTACAAATTCTCTCATTCCATCCTTTGCTGCAAAGAATAAGGGGATCCCTCTGATACCCTGATCCTAAGTTGTTTATCTTTGTCGACAAACAACAAAACTACATTGTGGGAGTAACTGGCTCTCTTAAAAGAGGGAGTGCAGTACTGGTCTTCCGTTAAGGCCAGCGAGTATTAAAGTTTGGGCACTACAATATTTACCTAAGCCAGGGTACGGTGAGCCTGGTCTGTGGCTAATCCTCTCCAGGTTTCATCCTTGTGGCTGCATAAGTGCTGGGCATAGTTACAGGGCTGGCACCTATGCCCTTCATCTCTTCATGGCCCTGCCAGTAATGCATGGCTTGCCGGACAGCTAAGTGGGTAGATCTGTACCAGCCCCATTTCTAAACATGAGGCACGGCAGCACAACACATGCAGCAATTACTTCTCACATTCTTTGGGGGTTTTTAGGCTACTGTCCCTGTATTCTCCTTTTCAAGGAGACTGGGGGCATGAAGGGATGGGCCATTGTGAGCCTAGGGCAGTTTTTTAGCAGCACCAGCGCTGGGTGTTGTTGAAAGGCAGAGCCACAAGCCATGTTGCTGCATTCTGCACTAGCTGCAGTTCCTGCCCTCAAGCTTATAATCTGAAAAGGACACACCATCAAAGGAAAAGGGAGGAAGGGAGGAAGAAAAGAAAGAAAGCACAAGCACTATTTCTTACTTCCATGTTTGACTACCTCCCAAATGTCAAAACACCTTCTCAAATGTGGCTTCAAGGCAGTTGGATGCTGAGTTCACAGGATGGGGCCTCATCCTTCTTGGGCCTAGCAGAAATCTGCTTGTGTCAAATAAGTCTCATCGTGGAGGCATCAGAGGACACCTAGAACAGAGGGACCTTGCCATAGAAAAAAGCTCAGATTTAAAGAGAGCCCTGGCAACACATCAGACTTCCAGGAGGAAAGATGGCGGACTAATTGTCTATTGCCAACACTCTGTCGACAGAGACAATTATGTGGCGATTAATGATAGCCAAGACATAAATCTTGGTTAACACACACACACACAGAGAGAGAGAGAGAGAGAGAGAGAGAGAGAGAGACTTGAGAGCAGATAGTTCTTCTGCTTCTCCTCAACAGGATGGTTGGTTCCAACAGCCTTTGCGGGGGGCGGGGGCAGCCAGTGGGGGAAAGTAGCAGAGAGTAAAGGTAAGTGTAAATGGCCACTCACCTGGCTGCCTGCCACTGCTTTCCTTCCTCCTAACCAACAGCTGTACACTCAAACCTAGACCTTCTCCACTGTCTGTATTTGCAGATGAAAACTTAAAAGAGCCATTAGCAAATCGCACCTCAACAAGTCAAGATGATTACAACTGCCTCTTTAACTCCATTATTTGCAAAACAGTTTCCATAGCAGCCTAACACCGGAGTAATTATGCTGCTTTGAAAGAGAAAGGCAAACCTTGCAGAGAGACGTGGTAACTATGCAATACTTTGTGTCGTTTATGAACAAGAAACCAAAAAACCCCTGAGACCTTTACGTTCTCAGTTTGGCTTACCCTGTCCACTTTAAAGTGTGTTAAGGCAGTAATTAGTGTCCCGTGGGCTTAATCTATCCTGACAAATGAAGGGCTTTCCAGCTTTAGCTAAGCACTTATGCTTAGCCAGATGCTGAAGAAAGGGGGAAGCGAACAAACTTTCATGGCTGTACCATCCTACTTTACCTGCTGTCTCCCTCTTGCTGCCAGAACCAGTCTTGGTCAGCTACAACTGCACCAGGGGTAGCCAACATGGTGCTGTCGGGCTACAGCTCCCATTATCTCTAACCACTGACCATCAACACCTGGAGGGCACTATGTGGTCTACCCTTGGACTACACCAGTACTGTCAAGAGGAAGACAAAATACTTGTCCCATCATTACCCATGTTTTGCTATCAAGTGGCCCGTTAGGTAGTCATTGTCGGCTGCAGTTATGCAGGCCACGGCTTTACAACAGGTCTAGTTTGCTAAAGCACATCAGTTCCTAGAAAAGCACCATCATCTTATTTCTGAAAAGGGAGAAGCTGTTGTTTGCCAAAAAAGCAATCTTCTGTGACTCAATTTAGCTGACCAGAGGAGTCCAGGCATGAAGCCACTGTTTTAAAAGCCTAGAAAAAACAGGACCATCGAACATAACTTGCTTTATCAAAAGGATGCCAAAACAAGAAAGAAACTGGCCAACATGTTTTCCAAAAAGAGACATCGTGTCATTTCCATTTCAGTTTAAGCACTGATTTTCCCCATGAAAATAACCACCTGCTTCAGAAACTTTACTGTGGCAACATTTCACTTAAATTTCAGTCATCACTCTTTGCCAACTGTACACTTGAAATTTCCCCAGCAATCCAATACATTAAAACAAAGCCAAGCTGTAATTAGTTTTCCTGGGTAGAAGGAATGGAGTCAGCAATAAAGATGACAAACCTGTGTTTTGCCAAGAGACAGAATCCATAATTTCCCTCTCTGGGATTTAATCTAGCAGTCTTGAATTAACACTTTAGAAAGCTGTATTAGAAACCTTCTTTGAGATTATACATTGCTTTAATTTTCTCTGGGAGCGTAATAGCCAAGGATTTAGCTGCTTCATCTGAGTAGAAATCTAAGAAACATAGTCTAGGGTCCATGGTGTGGAACATCGAGCCCAAGAGCCTAAACAGGCCCCCTAGGCTTTTCCATTTGGCCCATGAGTCTGTTTCAGCAAAGCCACAATGACCAAATAATATTACTCCTTTCCAGTGAAAGGGCAATCCCTGAAGAAAAACTATTGGACTTCTGTAGAAGCAAAGCATACAGTTCCCCATTACTCTTTAAAAAATGAGTTTGCAAATTAATTTTCAGGACATATATTATTCAAAAGGCATTAGTTAACATCAGTAGGCCCTTTTATAGTTATCTTGGGTGCACAGCATGTAGAGAAAGGACCTATATAAACTGCAAGGGCATTGAGTGCATTGAGAGAAGCATATTTTGAAAAAGCTGAACAGCCTGCAGGAAAAATTATTAGCGTTAATTATAAGGAACTGAAAACATTGTTTCCTTAACAATTTCAAAGCCATTAATTCCCCTTTCCTCCACCCCACCTCTCCTTACCAAACACTGACAGGATAGCAGTAGTTTATGGGATGTACTGTGCTTAGGAACATTCAAGGGGTGGGTTAAATTAACTTGCAACTAAAGTGAAGCTGCTCCACAGTCGGCTGCTCCCTGAATTCTTGACAGGTAAACCAGTAAGACCACAATAATATGTACCCTTTAAAAAAAAGTGAAGCAGTGTAGTGGTGTTTTTATTTTTAAAGCATTTAATTCCGGTCTGTCTCCACACACATGTCTATTCTGCAGCTCTGGGAACTTTAACCTTGTTGGGGGGAAAGTGCATACAAACTACCGTATGTATACAGAGGACTTTGGTGCAAATTCAAACAGAAAGTTTATAAATGTTACCAACTTTATTTAAAAAACAACATTGCTCATTTGTACAGTCATAAAGTTCACAGTAAAGTTGGCTTCCTATGTATATTAATTATAGGTACAGAACAACTGTGCCCTTTTACACCAAATCCATTTCTGCTATGTGAAAAGTAATCAGCACCAGACAATATGCAATAAAGAGGAAGACACGCTGTTTTAGTAAAATTAATTTGGAAAATTTAACCGTCAGCTTGCAATGTTAATTCACAACAGTGCTCTTGAATTCACTGGCAGATTATAAGCATTATGTGGAAACAAATTATTAACATCTAATGATACTGTGATCACCTGAGAATGGCTTCAGTAAAGCCTTTCACAGACATACGTCTCTCATATAGCAATTCGTATTTATTTATTTATTTGCCTCATGTTTTATATGCAGGGAGTGACTTGCAGAACCATTTGTATGACTTTAATCTGAAAAACAGTCCTGATGAACATGCAGTCATTTATCAAATGTGAATCACACAAGTGAGGCACAAATCACCTTATATATTTAGCATTCAAAATGATACAATGGCACTAACGACCCGGTGGACATTGATCAGAAGTGGAATTTAAGTTAAATCTAACACGTCTGCAAATCCAGAATATTCTTCCGCAAGCCGGACCACTTTATTGAAATCCATTTGTTTCTTCATCAAACCCACCGCATGACATTGAGGAATAAAGGAGGGTGTGCTCCTGCTTTAAGTATCAATTTGCAGTAAGCACTAATGGTAATATCAAGATACCTGTATCCTGGGAAACTTGCAAGTGCAAGAAACATTAATGTGTAGTAATCGTTCACATGTTTCGGCACTACAAATGCCACATTGCTATTACATGCCATACGTAACAAATATACATGCTCACTCAATCCCACTATGGAATTAAAAAACCCCCACCAAAAACGAAAACATGAAATCCTTGTCCAGGTTACAAATTAAGGAAATGCAAAGACACACTAATTAGTACCCTTTCAGATCTTCCCAAAAAGTGAACAGTGAAACATAACTGGAAGCATTTTACAAATGCAACATAAAAATATACTTATAATGTAAGTTTACACAGCCACCCCACAACAAAAAAATTCTGGGAAGCTCACAAAAGAAATACAAACAGAACTAAATATACAGATTCACCTAGGTACATAATAGGCACGTGCTTTTTTAATCCTATAATTTAATTGCAATCCAATATGTAATGAACTAAATATGACGTTTTGAATGGGATCAGACTTGAATGAGAAAGGTCAGGAGAGCAATAGTGCCTAGAAAATATACCAGAAGTCCATACAAAATCACAATCTCTGGCAGTAACCACCATTCAAATTAATTTCTGAACGACAACTAAGCTTGCAGAGCACACATCTCTGTAGAAATCTCTACTACATGGCTAAATATAGCACCTGAGTGAAACTTCCAATAGGTAACTCAAGAGCATATTGTTTGGAGCCATTGCCCTCTGATTCCAAACACCAACAGCAAGAACATGCACCTTCAGTTCTCTCTGGAAGAATCCCAAGAAGAATTCCTGCTTGGCTTTCACATAACCATATCCCACCTCCCCATCCCCGAACATAAATTAATCACCCTTTTTTATTTGATTTAAAATAAAATAAAAAATCATTGTCTGCTTTGCCCTGGGACCTCCATTGCTCCTTTCACTTTCTGGCAAAATACCTCTGTAAAAATCTCTGTCATTTGCTTATTTGTCTCCCCTCTTGAGGTTCAAATAACTGGCACTTGAACATAACCAAGTTATATGCATTGCACCATACCTTTCTTTTTTAAATAAATCCCAAACCTCTTAGGTGCTTTCCAAGGGCAGATTTATACCCCAGGTTACGCATCTACACCACAATGTTAACCAATCAGATCCTTCCCCCGGAACATGTTTGAATGTTGTTAGCCACTGTGGGCATTTTTAAAATGGAAAGGCAGAGTATAAGTGTAAGAAATATATAAAACACTGGTCATGCCTGACCTGGCCACAAACTGATTCATACTGACGATATCCTCAATAACTAGACCTAGACCCTCATCAGCTATGAATGGATAGAGGGTTCGACTTGCTACTCCCAGCATTTTGCTTTATATTTTAGAGGCTGAAGTGGTGCATCATATCTGCGTTTCCCTTGCCCTCTTTTGTCACATTAGCTACACAGTTGTTTTTGTCACTCCAAAGCTAAGCCTTGGTCAGAAAGGTTGAACAAGAGTCAGTGTGATGTAGCAGTTGAGTTGCTGGACTTGGATGCAGGCTCAGATTCTCAACTGGTCAGAAGCCACACTGGGCGACCTCGGACTGGTCATCCCGTAACCAACCTCAAAGGGTTGTTGGGAGGGTAGCACAAGGAAGGAGGGAACAATGTATTTTTCCTTCCTTGCAGGATGCAAATATATATGATACCTACATAAAGGAAGGCTGGAGACAATAAGGAATCTACTAATGTCATAGGCTTTGAACTGCCATCTCTTTGCTTTCCAAAGAGTCACTTAACAGCTCACTTGGAAGCTAAAGATGTAGACTGCAATCCTATGCACACTTACCTGGTGCTATGCAGCATTGTGACTTGTTTAACAAACAAAACATCTATAGGATTGGGCTGCATGGCTCTTGGGGGGGACTACAGAAGCTTTCCCCCATTGTACTATCATACAGACATGAATAACAAGACCTCACCCATGTTGAAAAGCAGCATTCATTTGTCATAGCAAGTGCCACAGAAAGCTATACCAGAAGCACCCCAAGAACAGAGCAACTTTGCCTGTCTGGTGGGATTTCTTTCAAGCATTCCCCAAGGTTCTCATTACCATTTCCTTGTGACCTTTCCTTAACTACCAGCCTCTGCCAGAGGACAGATTTGTCACTGTGAGCTAAAACGTGGCTCTTGCAAGGTCTCATCCACTCAGCCCTTTGGAAAGGTGCACAGCAGCGGTCCTGTGTCTTTTCCCCACATGCAAGACCCTAGTGCAGTGCAAATTCCCCCAGAAAGAGAGGCATATACGTAACCTGTCAGTCCACACTGTCATTGCTAGTGCTGGTGTGGCATTTTCTCTCTTAGGGACGGTTTCAAACCCCAAGCAAGCATCCCTAATCTATGCAAGAGTTCTTTCCTGGGTGACAACGTTTTCCGACACATTGCTTTGAATGCAACACACCCACCCCTTTGCGGGCAACGTTTTGCCCCAGGTTATCCCTCCGCATCTTTTAAGTGCACCTAAGTTTATTTCTACTAACTATCCAGCCTTGCAGGGGAATTTAACCTGCAAAAGCCATTACTCCCCTTGGAATACGGCTTTCTCCCCACCACCAGAGCAAAAAGGCTACCTGACACTTTTGTCACCCACAAAATGAAGAGCTTTCCATGCACCTTGCATCTCCAGATGCTGCCTTGCCCCTTGGGGTGGAGATGCTTGCTTATATCCCGCCCGCCTGGTTGGTCCGGCGGGGTGCCAGTGGTGCCAGTCCGGCAGGACTCGGTAACATCGTAATTCCAAGGCTCGGGATGAGCAGGAGGGTTCCTGCCTTCCTAAGGAAATGCACATTTCGAGGACCAGAGGAGGGGTAGGTTGAGGGGGGGTGTTGAGGCGATCGCGTGCAGGTTACCTAACTGGCCCACGGACGGGGCTGGGACGCGCGAGTTTCCTCCCCCCCCCCCCGCCCGGCCCGGTGCGCCCTTAACCCCTGACTCACCGGAGCTCAGCTGCATCCAGGCGCAGATCTTGTAGACGGTGGCCGTGTTGCAGAAGAAGAAGAGGATGAAGCAGACGATGCAGGAGATGACGAGCACCATGGAGAGCCCGATGAAGAAGGAGGCGGCTTTGAAGGCTCCCGAGGGCAGGCTGGAGAAGTCGGTGAAGCTGCCCTGGCAGGTGAGTTCCCGGGAGAAGCCGCTGCCGGTGCAGAAGTGGAAGAGCCCGAAGTAGCCCGCCTGGGGCGTCTCCACGCCGTCGCCGATCCAGTAGGGCTGGAAGAAGCAGACCACGTTGACGATGGCGAAGCAGATGGTGAAGATGGCCCACAGCACCCCGATGGCGCGCGAGTTCCGCACGTAGTTGGTGTGGTACAGCTTGGCCGCCTCCTGGGGCGGCAGCAGAGCCCCGGCCGACGAGACCCCGCCCGACGAGGCGGCCCCGGGAGCCGCCGCCCCCGCCGCCGCCGCTCCGGGCATGGTGGCCGAGAAGAGCCCCTGGCAGACGCGCCCCGCCGCCTGCCGCAAGCGCCAGCCCCGCTTCAAGCGCCCGGGCGCCGCGGCATCGCCGGCAAAGCGCGCTCCTCCTTCTCCCTCCGAGCCCGCGGGACACGGCTCTGGCTGGGCTTCGAGGGAGCGAGCCGCCGCCGCCGAGCTACTGCTACTGCTGCCGCCGCCGCGCGCGGCAAGTGCACTGAACACTCCCCCTAGCGCAGCTCCGTCGCGGCGCCGGAGAGCCCGGCTTCCTCGCTGCTGCGCAGCCGCGCCCGGCGCCCGGGGGGGGGGGGGAGAAGCGGGCAGGCGCCCCTCACTCGCGGGCGGGGCGGCGGCGGGGGGGGGGGCTCCGTCTGCCTCCCTCGTCTCCGGCGTCTCCCTCTGTTGCGGGAGCAACAGGAGGACGGCACGTGTCGAGGGCGCAGCGAGAAAAGGTATATGTTTAATATGTGGGGGGGGGGGGGAACGAGAGGATATGTGGGTTTCAGCCTGTTTCCCCCCCCCCTCCTCCTTCAATTTTCCCCCTAATACATCTCGCACCGATAACATTTAATTTTGCACTTGTAAAATTTACCCTGTGCGAGGCGCCAAATGCTCAACAGGCAATGCCTGCCTCCCTGCCTGTCACCACCACCATCGGGGACAGCTGCACCTGTTGAATCACTGGTAATAGAAGGGGGGGGGGACATGCTAAAACGGGGGGAGGGGGCAGAAACCGGGTCCTTCTGAATGGCCCTAGGAGCAGAAAGTTCTAAATCGGCTGTCAAAACACATTAAAAGAAGAACATTTGGTTGATTTACCACAGCAGAATATATATATTTTAAAGGAAGCATCTTTGGATACCGGGACAAAAGTTTTGCCCTTCCTGATGGCTGTAGGAACGCAGTGATCTAATGGCGTAGCGCAGAACTTTGGGGTTGGTGAGCGCAAGTTGATAACCCCACAGGGAAGCCTGTGAGTGTGGTTTCAACCGACAATTGTAGCACAAAATAAAGCATTCGAGTGGTGCCAAGTGGTAATTGCCCAGGGGAAGGACCCTCTTCTGTCTAGCTGCCCTCCATAATTCAGAATTTGTGGAGACTCAGATTTAAGACAGGTCAGTGGCGTAGCGTGGGTTGTCAGCACCCGGGGCAAGGCAAGTAATTTGCGCCCCCTAACCCATGGATTTGCGCCCCCTAACCCGTGGATTTGCGCCCCCTAACCTGTGGATTTGCCCTAACCCCAGATGTTGCGCCCGGTGCGGCCGGCCCCCCCTGCACCCCCCACGCTACGCCACTGAGACAGGTTATCTGAAGGACAACCTACAGAACCTACACATGCTCTGAAATCAGTACAGATGCCATGCTCTTGAGAACCAGCAAGCTGGTAGGCACAAGAGACAGGACCTTTTCAGCTGTGGCCCCATCACTGTGGAAATCCTCCCATCAGATGCATGTCTGGCTCCCTCCCTGGTTGCCTTCAATCGTGAGTTAAAGACTTGACTATTCCAAACTGCTTGGAATTAGGTCAGTGCTTAAGTGCTAATGCTTTTAGCCACAGTGCTGTGTTGGTTAGCTTAACAGCTTTAACTCTTTTAAACTGATTTTATGATTTTCACTGAAAGCACCTTGAGAAGGCCTTTGGCCCAGAACGATAGTATAAAAATACCAAAATAAATACATAAGTAAAGTGACCCTAAGCACAGTGACAGAGAAGGTCTCGGCCAAGCACACTTCCAGTGATGGTGACAGAGGCTTTTCTATGTATTTATGTTGATGCACACGTAATATATGATGACATAAGGCAGATACCCCAGTCTGGAAACGAATCAGAAGCCAGTGAAACCGATTCGTTATGGAAGTCATGTGATCCAAATAATGAGCTGTGATCAACAATCTGGCTGCTGTATTCCGGGATAGTTTAAAGTTTCCAGACACTCTTCAAAGGCAGCTCCACACAGAGAACATTGCAATCATTTGAAGTATGATGATGACTAAGGCATGTGTCATCATGGACAGATCAGCATTTTCCAGAAATGAAGAGAGCTGACACACCAGCCTGTGCTGAGCAATGGTGCTCTGGGCTGCAGCTGCAACTGGAGCATCTACAGTGGTGTCTCGCAAGACGAAATTAATTCGTTCCGCGAGTTTTGTCGTCTTGCAATTTTTTTCGTCTTGCGAAGCACAGTGTTGGGAAAGCTTTGGAAAAGCTTCAAAAATCACCAAAGTCTTTAAAAACCTCAAAAAAGGCTACCACACCGCGTTATATGAGTTGCTCCTCGAAGTCAAGTCGCAACTGTATTAACGGTGTTAAGAAAAAGGAAACAAACTTGCAAGACGTTTCCGTCTTGCGAAGCAAGCCCATAGGGAAAATCGTCTTGCGAAGCAGCTCAAAAAACAAAAAAACCCTTTCGTCTTGCGAGTTTTTTGTCTTGCGAGGCATTCGTCTTGCGGGGCACCACTGTATACTCAAGGCAAGATCCAGGAACAACACCAGGCAGGAAACCTGGATTCTTTTACGGGAGGGCTGCCCCATCTAAGAAAGCACAAATTTGTGCATCCCCATCTGTCTCTTACCAACCTCAGACACTGTTTCAAAAATGATAAAATGTGACTGGGAGGTTTTACTCATTAAACTGGTGGTTCTCAAAGGGTGTGGCAGGAGATGATGGCAAACATGGCGGGGGGGGGGGAGAGATTATACAGTGGTGCCTCACAAGACGAAATTAATTCGTTCCGCGAGTTTTGTCGTCTTGCGATTTTTTTCGTCTTGCGAAGCACGGTGTCGGGAAAGTTTTGGAAAAGCTTCAAAAATCACCAAAGTCTTTAAAAACCTCAAAAAAGGCTACCACACCGTGTTCTATGAGTTGCTCCTCGAAGTCAAGTCGCAACTGTATTAACGGTGTTAAGAAAAAGGAAACAAACTTGCAAGATGTTTCCGTCTTGCAAAGCAAGCCCATAGGGAAAATCGTCTTGCGAAGCAGCTCAAAAAACCCTTTCGTCTTGCGAGTTTTCCGTCTTGCGAGGCATTCGTCTTGCGAGGTACCACTGTATTATATTTTGGGAATGACTCGTGGTCTTATGTAGCTGCGTTGTTTTATACTTTCTGGATGTCCCGTGATCATATTATAAAGTAGTTGTGTTCTGTGTTATAAATCAAGCACTGCTTGGAGCTGTTTCTTTTTGTTTTTTTTAAAAAATATGGTGTGGAGTGAGCAAATTTTTATTTTGAAAGCATGGCCTAAAGAAAAAAAGGTTTGAGAACCACTGCATTAAACAGTCTATAATCCCAGTCAATCAATCAATCAATCAATCAATCAATGAGGCAAAGTTCCATGCCACTTGCATATGAACGACACTGGACTTCACGTTATTAGCAGTTTCATGTAGATGTGAGAAAGGACAGGAGACAGAACAGTATTCTGTATTCTTCAGCACTACCTCTGGTACTAGTGTAAAACAGTGCTTTGTCCTGGTCTAAGATATGGGCGATCATATCAAAAGCTTCACCAGATTTACTAGTTATAAACTGAAGGTGTGTCTCTAGTGTCTTTATAAAGATAATTAACTTTATGGTGTATCTTAAGTTCTTCTCTGTCTTGTCTGTTTGACCTGACACTGGACTTTGATGTTAGTGAACAGTAAGGAGCATTTGAGTATGAAGTGTTGAGTGTAGTGCTGCTGCTGAGGGTTTCTGTTTTTTATAGTCCTGGTAATTTATGACCATTGGACCAATATGACTGTATATTGACTTGTTCTTTCAGTTAGCACCACTAACTGAGTCTAGTGAAAGGATCCTAGTTTAGAAATAATGTGGAGCTACCAGATTTAAATGACCATTCACCAAAAACAACTCACGAACCCAGCTGATTTCTAGACCCAAATAGCAAGGTGTTGTTCATTGCTACTATTGCAGTGAAGTAAACATAGCATTTAAGATTTCCCTAGCTCTGCTAGTGTCAATAAATAATCCCACTCAGTATTTGGGACCGGGTTTATGAGTTATTTATTGGTTTATAATCTGGTTTTATGGATTATATATTTGCTAATGATCACTGGACTAATACTACAGTATGGGAACAGATCCATCTAAAGGTAAATACTTTTATTTCTGGATCCGATTGTAAGCCCCACACCTTTTCCAAAGCAAATTAGTAGCCTTCATAATGATACAGTCTGTAGCAATGTATTTATGTGTGCTCATACTGAATTTTTAGGAATACACAATGCATGGAACAGCACAAAATCAGAGTCTCTTTCTAAAGAAATCACTACAAATCGGTCACTTTATAACCATGCCCTATGGAAAGGCACATGTTTATCCAAGAGTTGCCCTCTTAGGGTCTCTTATCATTGGCAGCAAGTTGCTTCAATTCCCGCCCCCCCCCCCCCCCAGCCTTGAAGAATTGGCTTCAACTTTAGCATTAGCATTAAGAATTTGCAACCACCTCAGTCATTTTTAAAGGAATAAAGCAGTAGCAATTCTTCCCCAAGGTGGTTTCTTTGTTCTGTTTTGTTTTCCCTCCGCAGGTTTCTCTTTGACTGAGGTCCTGCCTGACAGAAGTCTGGCTTGGCAGGCCCTCTGAAAACTTATTATTACTTATAGCTGGCAGCAGCACTAGAAACATGAATAGTAGTGAGGCAATGACAGCAGTTAGGTTAGGAAGTTACAGGGTAATAATATCCCTAGCAACAGCTTTCTTAACTTTTCCTCTTCACTTTCTGGTTGACTGGTAATGCCAGTATAGCAGGCTGACTGCACTCACACCTGAACATTATAATTGCTCTGCTCTTCTAAAAACTTCTTCTGTGGTCGGTAAAATGGGGAGAAATTGCATTGCAGTGCCCTTCATGCAGAAAGTACCAGGTTCAATCCCAGGTGTCTCCAGTTAAAAGAATTGAGTAGCAGGTGATGAGAAAGACCCTTGAAAGTTGCTTCCAGTCAGAGTAGTGGGGTAGGAGAGCTGGGGGGGAAAACACACACCTGGTAACCCATGCGCCCCTTTGGTCTACATGGGCAGATGAGTCTAAAAAGCCTGGAACACACATTTTCACGGCCCTCTAGCAGCTATGGTGGTGGCTCATCAACCAGAAGTAATATATTTAGCGTTAACTCTGGAAGTGTGTACTTGATTCTGACCAAACTAAGCCTCCTAAGTTGAATATTATTGTATTTGAAATTTGTTTGTTTCTCATTCTTGTACTGATGTATTAAGTTGTGCCTTAAGGATGCTGCATATCATTGATTAACGGGGGATGAAGGTTTTATGGTCATATTTGGGGGGGTCATAATGATGTGTATTTTGCTCTAGGAGGCTTAGTTTACACAACAGCAGGAGTCTCATCATGCGAACACAAGTCTCATATATACATGACTTGGGACTACAACACTATGTCTCAATCTTCTCCCACCTAATATCCTCCAGGTCCGGATCAGAGAAGAAAGGAGTTGTAGTCCAAAACATCTGGAGGGCACCAGGTTTAGGAAGCCTGCGCTATGTCTTCAGAACGATCATGGATTTCCTGCATCTCATTTATTTTAGCCCTGTATGGTCAGAGATGCAAGAATAGGCCCAGTACCAGAAGTCCATTGTGAATGCTCTGCCCTGTGGTGGATTTCAGCAGGTGCCTGACTGCTCAGGCCATGGCTGGTGGAGACATCTGATTTTGAACCCTTTTTCCATAGATCCAGCGCCAAGGGCCTTCTGGCGGTTCCCTCACTGCGAGAAGTGAGGTTACAGGAAAACAGGCAGAGGGCCTTCTCGGTGGTGGCGCCCTCCCATCAGATGTCTAGGAAATAAGCAACTATCCTACTTTTAAAAGACATCTGAAGGCAGCCCTGTTTAGGAAAGTTTTTAATGTTTAATGCTGTATTGTGTTTTTAATATAAGATTGGGAGCCGCCCAGAGTGGACCCAGATGGACGGGGTATAAATAACAAACTATGATGATGATGACGATGATGATGATTCCTCCTAACTACTATGAAGTTGGCCAACTATTGTGACTAGAATGGCAGCCTGCCCTTTCCTGTATGGCACCAGCCCTTTCATTGGCATCAGGGTGGTTATTTTCAACTGGCAATGACTACGTTTGGGCAGCTGGGAGATTTAGATCCCTGGCTAGGGAAATACCCAAAGTTTGCAATCATGATCCTTCTCATTCCTGGGCCATGGGAGGCCTCTGGTAAGGTAGACTCTTCCAGTCAACATGTTTGTGCATTGTGTGGAAGAGAAGGTGTTGGCAGCTGTGTGGTGTTATTGTAGCACTGATGGTCTGCAACATAGAGATCAGTGGGTGGCAGTGGGGTTGGCTGAGATAATTGTGGGAGCATCTGTAGATGCTGCTATATTAGGGGTTGTTTGTACAGCTATTCTCAACTCTGCTGCTGGAAGTATGTTGAAAGGGGTGGGGGAGAAATTTGATTCAGTTTGCATTTAAATGTAAAGCTTTTGATATGTACTTTCCAAAACAATATGCAAACTGAAACAGAGTCATTCTAAAAACTGCATCTCTCTGAATTTTACAGCGCAGTCTTCCAGCCATGCAATGTGTACAAAAATGCATATAGTAGGAAGTGCATAAGAAATGCATTCATTATTGAAAATAACATAAAATGCATTGTATCACACAGAATTTATTTGCAAAAACATTATGTATATTGTAGCCTTATGAGGCTTTGCCCTCGGGTGGGAAAAATATTGCACCTGGGAAAGGGAAGTGGGAGTCAACAGACACTCAAGGAATAGTTCGGAGAAAAGGCTTTTATTTCTACCATCCATGAACTGGTAGAAGGAGCAAGTGTGATAAGTCACAAAAAGCATGCACGAGTTCACAGTGATGTGCACAAACATATATACCCCTTTCTAGTTCCCTCCTCCATTCTCCTCCCTCAGGAGTCCTCTGAGCATGAACAGAAAGCTGTCTTGGGACTATTGGACTCTTGGCACCCTTCCCAGGAAAGGGGTTTCAGAGTGTTCAGATATGTTTCAATCTCTTGTTCTGGCATGGTTCCCGGACAGAAAGTAAGTTGCAATGTGGTTCTGAGAAAGGCCTGAGAAGACAATGGACTGTTCTCTACCTTGTTGCAATCTTTTTAGTTACAGCAAGCGGAATGTTTCTGATGCTTAGCTGCTGAGAAAATGATTTTGAAAAGCTTTGAGAAGCTTTGAGCCTGCTTTGGTGGGGGGTGACTTCGGGCCTAGGTGAGGTCACCTGTCCTCACCTTCCTTCAATATCTCGCTCATATGGCTGGGTTGCTTTAGACAAAATTGAACACAAAAAATGTGTAATTCAGGAGAAATTAGTACTAGCATGCTTATGAATTTTAATGAGGTGATGATGATAGATAGATAGATGATAGATAGATAGATAGATAGATAGATAGATAGATCTAGATAGATAGATAGATAGATAGATAGATAGATCTAGATAGATAGATCTAGATAGATAGATCTAGATAGATAGATAGATAGATGATAGATAGATAGATAGATAGATAGATAGATAGATAGATAGATAGATGATAGATAGATAGATGATAGATAAATGATAGATAGATTAGATATAGATAGATAGATGATAGATAGATAGATAGATAGATAGATAGATAGATAGATAGATATAGATAGATAGATAGATAGATAGATAGATAGATAGATAGATAGATGATAGATAGATAGAGGATAGATAGATAGATGATAGATAGGTAGATAGATAGATAGATAGATAGATAGATAGATAGATAGATAGATGATAGATAGATAGATGATAGATAGATAGATAGATAGATAGATAGATAGATAGATGATAGATAGATGATAGATAGATGATAGATGTATAAAACTGGTGAGGAAATGTGGAGAACCAAATTTGAGATTGGAAAAATAATAAACTAAAAAAACTAGAAATTGACAGATTGCCCATCCCAACACATAACATTGTGTCCATGTTACTGGTAGGGCATTGCAGCCATTGTTCATGGTGGGACCATGGAACCATCCAGTTCTTAATATGCTTGTGCTCCTTATGGCTTTATTTGTAAGTTGTTTTAGCTCTGTCTGCTGTTACCTGTAAGTGCTTTGTTTCACTTGCCACATTTTAGTGCCTTTCTAATGGCTTGCCTTTATTATTTTCTTGTAAACTGCCTTTGGCATTATTGGTGGGAAGGCAGGATAAAAATACTTGTAATATATCAGCAAATAAAACATACCTGACTAAATGGCATACGACAACCTAATAACATCGAATCACTATGCCAAACAGCTCTGGCTATTTTGGTTGCCATGACATCTCTGGGTGCTATAGACTCTTCTGTCTACATAGACTAGGTCTGAGATGTTCCTCAGTCTATCTTGGGGAAAACAGCATCGCCTAGAAGCTGTATAAGCTCATGTTAGCTATTGGTTTCTTATGTCCCTAAGACCAGTTTTCGGCGATCCACACCTTGGTTACCTCTGCAGTGCACTGATTATAGGGCTGCCTTTGAAAATAGTCTGGAAATCCCAGTGGGTACAGACTACAGCTGCTGGAGTACTAATTGAGACTATGGGGGACATGAACGTATTATGCCAGGAGGACTTCGGTAGTGATCACTGCCTCCTGTTGGCACTTTTCTAGACTATTAAGTGTTGATTTTGACCTTTAACGCCCTTCAGAGCTGCACCCTTCAGTGTCTGGAGAATAGTTTCTTTCCATCTAGCTGCCCAGACATTGAGATCACCATTTTAGGGCCTTTTCAAAGCAAAATATAGCAGGTAGCAGCATGAAAACGAGCTTTTTCAGTAGAATGCTTTCCTCTGAGTTGTCCAGCTTGCACCTGCTCCCATTTGTTTTTAGTACTAGGCAGAGATACCTGTTTAGTTCGCAGGACTTTAAAACGACGTAGTGGTTTCATTATTTAGCTCTGTGAAATGGGATGGTTCCTCTGCTCTCTTGTTTCAACTTGACCTGGCTCCATGGTTTTATTTCTTGTTCTCTGTTTTGAACTGACCGCTTCGATTTTACAGTTGCAATTCACCCCCTGCTTTTCCTGCCTTTTTATTGTAAATATGATCATTTTTATGTTTTAAGCCACACAGCAGACTTTTCTTATAAAGCAACACATAAATAATGCATATATATATATCTGCCTGCTGTTCCTTATGATACTTTTTCCACTGCTAGGATTGATTCCTGATAATGGATAGAGATTCTAGGGCAGATCCCTGGGATGCTGTCGGTCACAATTAGGACCCCTCTCATGAACCTTTGATCACTTTTGCTATATTCTGGTCTTGGTTCAGCCACCTGCCTGTCATTTTAGCCTTTAACATACACACATACTTTCTCCTGCACACAAACAGAACTATAATTCTTTTTTCTTTTTCAGCCAAAATTGGTGCTTGTCTTACTGGAGACCAAGCTATAAGCAGTAGTGAATGCAACTTGAACAAAATCGACTTAATATTAATCTTCAGGCTTGTGTGTTAACAAAGTATTAAGGAGCAAAAGAGTGTAAAAAAATACAACAGGCCCATTGAGCAATATTACTATTGCCATAGCAACAGAGGGGCTCTTCACTGATGAGCTATTGCTGTTTATCAAAAAGCCTTAAGTTTTCCATTCTGCCTCTGTATTATACTTTTATTTTCTGGCCCTTTAGCCTTCCCTATTCTATGAAAGGAGCGTGTTTGATGAGATTTCTTTTCCCCGTTATGAGAAATGGCATCTGTGTCTGCTTTTGTATAATGGTTCAGTTGTGCACATCAACAACATGACTGGAATTTTTATTTACAATTTTGGCGTAATGTGCCATCGTGCCTATTATGATTTCATTGTTGGGGTGACAGTAGTTCAGTGCCCAGATCTATTTATAAAACGGCAATGGGAAGTGTTGACTTGACTGGCACCCTGATCTTAAGTTAATTTAATTGACAGTTAAGTCTCACTGGCTTAAATCTGAGAGCACAAACCAAAGGACACTCCCAGAAATAGAATGAAGATGCAGATGGTTGCTGGGTAAATGCAGGAAATGGAGGTCTAGAAAAAGGAGGAGCCTTATTATTAAATGAAAACCTGTCTTGAAAAAAAGTTAGGACTGAAGTGACATCAATAAAACCAGTGGAAGTGACAATGAAGAGTTTGCTGAAAGGTGGGGCATTTGCTTTTGAGAGGGCAACCCCCTGCTATTAAGTTGGCTTCTCTGAAACAGGGTTTAAGGGAAAATGAATGTGTAGAGATAATGTGGGGAAGAACCAACCAAGAAAAAGTTTATTCGACAGTTGATATAAAGGCAGCTTATTATATCCTAAAAGGAGCAGGTGGCCATTTGGTAGTTTCGTTTTTGTAATAGCAATATGTTGTCAATAACCCTTTGAGAGCAATCATATGCTCCCTGGGAAAGTGTCTGAGGGGTGGTAGGAAGTGCCCGTTCTCTCTTTCCACGGACAGAGAATGATGTCCACAAGTGGAATCCTCCCCAGTGGAGCGACTGAAGGCTCTGCTGCCATTGTTCTGCCACCAGCCATGGTCTGAGGGCAGAAACAGGATGTTCCAGGGATGTGTCAGAGGAGGCTCCATATCTGCTGGATCTAACAGCCCTCTTGTTCACATGCCTCCCATTCACTTTAAGAGACTCAAAGAGTTGGAAGTAACCTTGAGAGTCATCTAATCCAGGAATCCTGCCCACAGCCATCCCACCAACCAGCCATGCTCTGACCCATTTTGCTCCCTGAGGTGCTCCCATAAGGGTAAAAAAATATTCCAGGCCTGGGGCTGACAGGAGAGGAACTTTGAAAGGCTAAATGGATTTACTTTCCCCCCATTAGGCATGAGCCAGCAGGGCTTAAAGAACAGCAGTTTCTTCATCACAGAATCTCCACTTATTGCTCTGCCCACCCAAATTTTCCAGAAACTTCATAACACATTGTATGTAAATAATCCCTATGAAAGTCCTTGAGGAAGGTTCATATTATTGTGCCTTCATTACTGTCTTGGGACTCAGGCTGAGAGATACTGGGTTTTGTATGTTGGTGTAGAGCTAACATTTGTGTTCCAGTGTCTAACTCGTGCCCTGTCTTCACCACTATGCTTCTCCAGCTATGACTGTGCTTTAAAGGAAAAAATTAAGGCCAGACTTTTGATTCTATTAATTTGGAATGACATCTTCCCTCCCACCCTAGCTCTGTCTTCTAAGAGAATAATTGACAGGCTATTAGCCACACATCCTTAGACAGTGGATGTGCCTGAAGTTTGAATGCTGTTTTTGATTCTGTTCCTGATAAAAACTATCCTGGGGAAATATTTAGTCCATCTTGAAAGACTGAATTATGTAATATTTCAAGTTTTCCTTCTCTGAAGGTAGGCTCTTACAGTGACAGAATCAGCCTCCGATATTTGCATCTTTTAAAGACCAGAAAGTTTACTGATGCTAACAAGGTGACTAGTTGCTGACTGAAGAGGAACCCCAGTGACAGTCCAATTAAGATGCTGCATACTGCCTCCAGTAAGCTCCAGCTTGCTTCTAATTTTAGAACGGAGAGTGAGAGTGAGGTGAGAAAATGGGAGAAAGGAATTCACAAAACAGGTTTGAATTCTGGTACTTGGGCTGTGTAAGATCGCTTTGCACAGGTAGCTCGGAAATGGCTGTATTTTGTTATGCCAACATTAGACTTGGGAATAACTATGCTGCAGCACTTTAGTGAGGAATGAGAGGCAAGGTCCATAGACAAGGCAAGGTCCATAGGTTCCATAAAGATGCAACCTAGGACTGACACAAGCAGGTTTTGATGATGCAGAGCGAATCAGTGCTCTGGCATGCCTTTAGTGATATCATTAGGCTGCTGCGGATGGTGCTGTGATTTTGGATAAAGTGTAAATCGATGTCTTGACTGTGTGCCAGATGGTGGGAGGAAAGCGAAGGGCACATTAGGCAGAGCATCCTTAGCTCACCCTTTCCTGATTAATGCCTTGAGGGTACTGTTTGATTGACACAGAGTATTTCTTCCTTCATCCTTAAGAGGGTGAGTCGCAGAGCCTTTCCCAATGTCCAATCAAGGAATGAGAAGAAAACTCAAGCTGTTTTGTAGAATAGCTTTGAGTTGAACATTACCCCAGTTATCAAGTTCCAACAGGCATTCACTATTGCCCACAGATGGCCTAAATGGCCAGGGCCTTGTATGCCCAAGAGTGAATTCATCTTGCCATATTGCTTCTTTATCATAACTGGAAGCAGAAGAAAGGGTAGTACGGCACAAGAATGCAATACGACCAGTAAAGGCAGTAGCTACACACTCCAGTTGGGGATCAGATGTGCTGGCTCCAGTTATCCTCTGTGACACTGATATGCCAGGATTTCTTTGGAGAAGTCCATTTAGAAGTAACTAGAAAAACAGGATCATGTTGCATCATTCTTTGAAAGCAGCTCCTTCACACCCCCTGTGATGGTCACTCTATCAAAGCATAAAATCACTGTAAGATGAACTTTAAAATTCCAAAAATAAAACACATGGTACAGCCTCCCAAGCAGTATTCCATTTGAGAATGTATGCTTCCTAGTGCAGTTTTCTCCCGATTGAAGCGCTGAGCGTTTAAGGGCCCGGACATTCACAGGGAAACCAAAATACTCATTTACAAAGCCATTGTACTGCCAACTTCACTGTACGCTTGTGAAACATGGACCACTTATAAACGCCATCTTCAACTCCTCAAAAGAGTCCATCAACAGTATCTCGGCTACGAGTGAACTCCCAGTAAGATTGTCTTCCATGAAACCAGTTTTAACAGTGAGTCCGTTAAGTGACTGTTGAGCCCAATTCTGGATCCACACATCCTTCCACAGTGGGGACATAGAATTCTCGGTGGGAGTTGATCATGGTGAAGGCAAATGTGCCTTTCCTCTTAGCTCATTTCTCTTTTTTGCCCTGAATTTATGCTTCTTCAAAGTCCACAGCACCTATATTTATATCAAAAGGCGTTGCTTTCTAAGTCCAGGTCAAAAATCCTCATGGGTGAAAAGCTAAAAAGTCGGGAAGGAGGCCAGCTTAGAACCCCCATCTGCAAATTACTACTTTCAATATTCAGTAGTTTTTTCTTTTACATTGAAGAACATTCCAATATGCTATCATCCACCTGCAGTCTGAGACGATACAGTCCAGCAATAGTTTCATTATGTGCTGAGTTGCTAGAGAGTGTCTAAGAACAGACTTTTTTAAAGCATGACAAAGTCATCTGTTTTTGCCCTTTGGTATAAATTCCTTCCATATCAAGTAATGGGCATTATTTACAGGAACACTTCAATGAAGAACAGTTTTTGAAGTTGCTGCATCAGAAGAACATAAACTCAGGTGGACTTCAAATGATGAACACTTTGCTAGCTATATTTACAATATAATTTTGTGGGGTAACCATTTTTCCCACACTGATATGTGAATCTATATTTTTTCAGCGGTGGCAGGCTCCTTTTTCCTATTTCCCCACTTTTTAATGATTTGATGGACATTAGACAGAGAACCTTGCAGCTGACTTGTCACTCAAAAATACGAAGATACATCATCAACAACATTCTGCAAACATGGTATTGGCCCATATTGTTTAGGTATTAAATTGTTTTTAGCATACTGTTGTATGTCTCCGGACAATAAATGTTTACTCCTCAATAGAGGTTTGCTGGAAATTGATATAAATCCAATTCACACAGCTGGCTGTATGCCTCTCTTTCTTATGCAGGGATTGTTTTGCTTGAATGCAGTGAATTGGATATTTCTTTAACACAGCTTGGCATCTCAGAATTGCCTCAAATACTGAAAATGCTGATCCTCCGACAAAGCCTCTGCTCAGCCTAAGCATTCCTCAGCCCTTCCCTTACATATTGGATTGATTATTTTCTCCTGGAAATTATGGATTTCCTTCCAGAGCTGACAGTCAGAGATGGCAACTGCCTTAGACAAACTGTCAAATGTCAGTGCCTTCTGGCATGGAACCTTGTACAAAGTGTTTCTTAAGGTTTTGGCACACTGAACACTCACCCACTTTTGCTACCAGTGGCATAACCTGCAGGAAGACACTCATTTTATTCTCCTAGTATGTCATGCATTCTGGATTACCACACTTCCCTTTTAAGGGATAGCCTGAATTTCATAGTATACTGAGTCTGGACTGTGCCAGTTCAGAATGCAAGTAGGAGCTTACTTGGCTGAAAGCTTCACCATCAACTCCATGTCTATCATGTCAGACAAAACAGCTAGAACAGTGTTTCCCAACCTTAGTTCTCCAGCTGTTTTTGGACTACAACTCCCATCATCCATAGCTAGCAAGACCAGCGGTCAGGGATGATGGGAATTGTAGTCTGAAAACAGCTGGAGACCCAGTGTTGGGAAACACTTTGCTAGAACCTACCTCACAGTGTTGCTGTGGATACATAATGAGCAGAAGGGAGAACTATGTGTGCCACCCTGAACTCTTTGGGATAGTGCATAGGATAAAAGCAAAGCATGAAAGGGAAAGAGTTACACTCCGAATATATTTAATGGCTGAAGTATCTTGGGAAAACTTCAGTAAACTTAACGCAATTAAAAATACATACAAATACATTCGTGAACAATCTGTGATTCTATGAATCTGCTTTGAAATGTGAAGTTAATGCTGTTTATCTAAGTTCAGTTATTAGTTCCCATAGACCCTTAAAAACTGGGCCAGCCTGTTTTTTACAGACTTGTTTATATACCCATTTATCCCAAGATAACAATCCCCTTAACTAACTTCAGCCTTGGATTTGTTGATTCAGTTAAGAAGAGTAAATCAAGTATTGAAGAAGGCAACAAGCTTTGGGATAACCGCAGGCTGTTTTTTAGTTATTATACATTTTTGGCCCAGTGAAAAATACTTCACAGAACCAAAATTGGCTTAAGGTCACAATTCATAACAAGCACAGTGATTCAAGAGTAATCAAAGTTAGGAAAGATGACCAATTAGACCTGACCAGTTTCTCCTGGAGTTTTCTGCCCATGTAAGCAAATCGAAGATGTTCATGTGGGAGAACAATGGCACCTTAACAAACTTGCACACAGAATTGGTATCTAAGAACAGTATAAAGAAAGTTATGCTAAGAAAGCAATAGCGAGTGCAAGCTGGCAAAGAACAATCCATTTAGAAAAGAGCCCCAATTTCACATTTTGTGCCTGTGTTTTCTAGACCAGTGGTTTTCAGACTGTGGTCTAGAAAACCATTAGCTCCACTGGAACTGGAGTGGGTTGTAGTATATTCTCCAGAATCCTCTGCGCATTTCTCTCTGCAGCACAAAAGTTTTATATGGCAGACTTGCAAAGAGTTTCTAAGTAACGTAGATAAAAGCCCTATCCAGAAGTTATACTTGCACATAAGATCTGCACATGAGTGGGGAGTGGGGCCATGCTAAGTAACCATGCTCCCAACATCACTCACACTCACTAGCCCTACAAATATCTACAAGGAGGGAGCCTTGGCACATACACTTGTATGAACAAAGATACCCTCTCTGCAGATGTTCACCAGTGTGGTGTAGTGGTTAAGAGCAATAGACTCGTAATCTGGTGAACCGGGTTCGCGTCTCCGCTCCTCCACATGCAGCTGCTGGGTGACCTTGGGCCAGTCACACTTCTTTGAAGTCTCTCAGCCCCACTCACCTCACAGAGTGTTTGTTGTGGGGGAGGAAGGGAAAGGAGATTGTTAGCCGCTTTGAGACTCCTTCGGGTAGTGATAAAGTGGGATATCAAATCCAAACTCCTGTTCTTCTCTTCTTCTCCCATGGATGGATGCCAGGCGATGGGGCTAGTCATTGGAGCACTAAACATTGACACAACCCTTTTAATGCATTGACCTTACATGCAAGTATAACTTCTGAATAAGACTTGTGAAAATGTTAAAAAGTCCAAGTACATTATTTTTTAGTAGTATAAAATTACATCAAAGCCACCCAAATCAGCTATGCAAATGCAATGTAAGGTTGCATTTACATTAAAGGATCCTAACTATACTGGCACGTTCTGATTTATAGGACTAATAACACCCACCCCATTAACTACAACTAGAGAAATAATGAGCCTTTGTAAGCTCAAATCATTTCCAGGGATGAATCTATCAATATCAACAAGGCACAATGTTTCTAGGAACCACCATAGGTTTAGCAAGAGGCATGGTTGGCGAAAGATTAGGTGCACCCAAGAGATAGTTCACTACGTCTAAATAACTACTTGTTAAAGGAATCAGTCTTTTAATGACAGTTTGAAGGGGGGAACTAGATCTGTGAGGGACAGAAGAAGTTTGAAAAACAGCAAACGTGATAAATGATAGGTTTTATTAAAAAGGCCAATACAAGGCCAAAATGTTTATTGCCATAGACAATAGGGGGGTACATTGGATTTGGACAAATCCTGAAATGACACAGGCTGCTTCGGACCGATTCAAACTCTGCTTGTGCACAAGTTAGAAGCTCTTGGAAGTGCTCCAAATCAAAGGAGTGTTGTGGAGTGCTTTGGAGATTTGGATCTTTAAAAAATGCTGCAGAACATGTATCTGCAAAAATCAAAATATTTTCCCTAAATGTATGGAGCATATACAGAAAACATTAGCATTGGGGGCAGGGGTGGAGAGCTGCTTTGCAACTGACAGGTCTATGTTCAAACCATCTCTTTTAACACTGATTTTTTTTGGGGGGGTGAGGGGGAGAACTAAATGTGCCTAGCATGCACGCACACACACACAGACAGAGACACACAAAATTCCTCAACCTATTTATAATTTGGCAGATTTCTTAGCTAGGAGTACATTTATATGCTGCTGATTATTCAGATTTTTTAGGCTGTGTACATAAAAACAATCCAAGGAAAATAGGATTGCCCATAAAACAATTGGGAAGATTAATTTTTAATCTCCAAACTCTAAAGGCTGTTCTTCAGAAATTTGGCAAGCTCCATCCCCTCAGAAGGGATGGCCATTCCTGCAAATTTCATCCACTTTTGCAAAAAAAGAAAACATTTAGAGATGGTTCCTTTCTGGACACCCTCACACATGTTTTAAAAGTGCCCAGCACCCTCCCCACAAACCTGTTTGTCTGCAGGTGACACATAGTCAAGTGGGACAACAATGTGAGCAAATTCCACCAAATTCTGTAAAAAAAAGAGAGAGAAAGCATAGCCATTTCCCCCCATAATAGTGAAGGAGGAAGACATTAAGCTTTATTCCTTCTCCCCCACCCCACCCCCAAAAATCAGTATTCAGATTTGAACCCTGAGTCAAATCAGACAGCCTCCGAAACACCGAATCAAGGTCAAAACTCAATATTGTGGTGGGTGTACACTCCTAAAAAGAACAAACCTGGAAAGCTCTATTAATCTGCTGGTATTTAGTGCAAACGCTCATTCACCCCATTGCATTCAGTGCAAACATAGCTGTCTGATAGCGCTGACAGCATTTTTACAATCTGCCTTCAAGGTTCCATATTTGCCTTAGGCTATATATTATGGCAGCAGCCTTGTATCTTGGAAGAGAAGTATCCCAATACAACTGTAAGTGGCAGTTGGTTTCAAACGGAGAATCGGCAGGAGGGTGAGAGCTGCAGCTGGAGACTTCCTTCCTCCGCCTATCCCTTCCTCCCCCTTTCCCCTGCAACCCTCTCCCCAGTCCATTCCCCTGCCCACAGCAAGACTTGGCCACTTGAAATCACACACCCCCTGCCCTCTGCTGTTGCGTAATGGCCCATATCTGAAGACACAGATTGGCTGCTTAATGCGCAGTTTGGTTTCAGCGGTAAGAATGCAAAGAACCAAGTCTTTAGGATTGATTTGCCACTGAATTCCCCCCCCCCCAAACAATATGTCAAGGTGAATTTCGAGTTTCCTCCTCAGGCAAAATGTCTGAGGCAGGGTAGGTGGGAGAAGAGAGCTGATAAGACCAGCAACATTTGAAGGCAGCAGGGGGTGTTGGCTGAGACTGAGCTCCCGCTGAGATTCAATTTTTATTAGTACAGTGTCAGCTTGGGGGCTACTGGCTGATTTCAGAAGACATCATTGCTTGCAGACAACCTTGGCTCAGAAGCTGTGGAACTGAAGGGTTTGCCATACTTTTCCATAGATTGCTGGCATTTTTTTCTGTAATTTGTTTTTAAATTTCCCCTCAAATCTAAAATCTATAATCCAGGGACCCAGAGGAACTAATAAAGATTTACAAGTCAAAGATAAGGGTACAGAGAAAATACAGGAGATTGAGGAGAAATGTACCCTCAACTTGCTTGCCTTCCCTCATGGAGTCCTATGGGTTCTCCTATAGCTATCACTAGGACTGTGTGTACTCTGCACTAAAAAAAAAAGGGTTAAACCTCTGCCCCCCCAACTCTAATTTTGTGTCAAGAAAAGTTGAATTCTGCAGCCTGCATCAATTATACCAAGTGATAAATT
Source organism: Podarcis muralis (assembly GCF_964188315.1). Lineage (NCBI taxonomy): Eukaryota > Metazoa > Chordata > Lepidosauria > Squamata > Lacertidae > Podarcis > Podarcis muralis. The sequence continues at coordinate 7,224,920 of NC_135664.1, read as the reverse complement.
TCTCATGTTTTGCATAATTTAGTATCTACTTTTATTATAATTTAGCTTGGGTTTTGCTGGTCGTGAGCGAGTATCTATGCAAGGCATCGAGGTCTCATCCTGAACTATTCAGAATCTTATTTACTCATCCACTCTGGCTTCTGAGATTTCAGGAAGCATTGCCAGCATGTCTCCAGACATATCTTTGCAGCCATAAGGGCTACACACACTCTCTCTATATATATATATGCTTAAAGATATATAAGTATCTATATAGGTAGAGTATGAGAAAGTCAAATCCAATTCCAAATTGGATATATTTCCTACTCAAATGAAAGAGCAGATAGTTTTAATGTATTAAAGCAACTTAGAATCTGATTCTAATTTGCCATACACAATTATGCACTTTCTACCTCTGGACTGTAGGCTTTGCAACCAAAGCAAATCAACAGTTCAGCCAAACTGGCAATGCAGTAAAATGTCATTGATCCGCAGACATAAGATGGTCTACAAGAGGTGAAGGTCAGTTACACACACACACGTAAACTATTGCAACTAATAATGACCTATTCCTAGGAAAAAAGACTGCTTATTTATTTATTTAAAAGAGTTCATCCCATAGGCAGGGGCCACAGTAGAAAAGGCCCTCCTCCAGCTTGCTGCTTGATGAACTTCTTTTTTTTTTTTAATTATTCAACATTTTTTAAACATTTATCATCCAACACATATAATCCCATCCCCGACAATACAGTAATCAATCAAGAAAAAAAAAAAAAAGAAAAGACAAAAAACAAACATACAAAAAAGGAAAAAAGAGAAAGAAAAGATATTATAACGTCAAGGTCAAATTCTTACTTTCCTCACTTTTGGACTTCCTCACATCTTTCGTTCCTGCTTTCTAAATGTATAAAGTTTTAAACAGCAAATTATCACCTTGTTTCAAATTCTTGTTTGTGTTTTTCCCATATTATGTCTCCAAATTTAGGTCTATTTTCCAAAGTCTTAATAACTTAGGCAGACATAATATTAACCATGTGATTAACTTTTTCTCAAATTTCATCTATTTCTCAAACTCTTGTCAGCTAACTTACTGATGCCACATTTGTTTCTTACTCTTACATCATCTTAACATTCATACAGTTTACAATGTTTTTGTAGATAGTCCTTGAATTTCTTCCAATCCTCTTCCACTGCTTCTTCTCCCAGATCGCGGATTCTGCCAGTCATTTCTGCTAGTTCCATATAGTCTATCAGTTGCATCTGCCATTCTTCCAGCGAGGGCAAGTCTTGAGTTTTCCAGTATTTAGCTATGAGTATTCTTGCTGCTGTTGTTGCGTACATAAAAAAAGTACAGTCCTTCTTTAACACCCTCTGACAGACAATGCCCAAAAGCAAGCTTGATGAACTTCTGCAGGACATGTCATGATTAACACAGCCTCCTCCCAAGTTCTTAGTGAATGGGAAGTCTATATGGGGAGAAGGCGGTTTCTAAGTTCTTTAGGACCTTAAAAGTCAATAACAGAACTTTAGTTATATGTGCACATATAGCAACCTAGCTGCTGCATTTTGCACCAACTGCAGCTTCCAAAACAACCTTAAGGGAAACGCTAGATTGCATTGCAATAGTCCAGTCTTGAGGTTGCCGATACATGGTTAGCTAGGTTATCTGACCCAGGAACCATTGTAGCTGGCCAAGCAACCAAAGTTGGCAGAGGCTGCTCCAAGCCACTATGGTCAATTGGGGTGCCAACGACAAAGATGGAACAGGGAACACCCCTAGACTATGTACCCATTCCTTCAGTGGGAGTGCAACCCCATCCCCAGCAGATCCAGCTCCCAGCTCCCAGATGCGTGAATGACTCACACACAGGGCCTCCATGTTGTCAGGATTCAGTTTCAGCTTATTGGCCCTCATTAAGCCCATCATTGCTGGATGAATCCCAAGATGGAATTAAGATTGCCGGAAGAAATATCAACAACCTCAGATATGCAGATGACACAACCTTGATGGCAGAAAGTGAGGAGGAATTAAAGAACCTTTTAATGAGGGTGAAAGAGGAGAGCGCAAAATATGGTCTGAAGCTCAACATCAAAAAAACGAAGATCATGGCCACTGGTCCCATCACCTCCTGGCAAATAGAAGGGGAAGAAATGGAGGCAGTGAGAGATTTTACTTTCTTGGGCTCCATGATCACTGCAGATGGTGACAGCAGCCACGAAATTAAAAGACGCCTGCTTCTTGGGAGAAGGGCAATGACAGGCCTAGACAGCATCTTGAGAAGTAGAGACGTCACCTTGCCAACAAAGGTCCGTGTAGTTAAAGCCATGGTTTTCCCAGTAGTGATGTATGGAAGTGAGAGCTGGACCACAAAGAAGGCTGATCGCCGAAGAATTGATGCTTTTGAATTATGGTGCTGGAGGAGACTCTTGAGAGTCCCATGGACTGCAAGAAGATCAAACGCATCCATTCTTAAGGAAATCAGCCCTGAGTGCTCACTGGAAGGACAGATCGTGAAGCTGAGGCTCCAGTACTTTGGCCACCTCATGAGAAGAGAAGACTCCCTGGAGAAGACACTGATGCTGGGAAAGATGGAGGGCACAAGGAGAAGGGGGCGACAGAGGACGAGATGGTTGGATAGTGTTTTCGAGGTTACCAGCATGAGTTTGACCAAACTGCGGGAGGTAGTGGAGGACAGAGGTGCCTGGCGTGCTCTGGTCCATGGGGTCACGAAGAGTCGGACACGACTAAACGACTAAACAACAACAACCACTCCAAGGCTTCCACAGCCATAGCTGATTCCAATGTAACACAGAAACAGAGCGTCATCATCATATTGATGACACTGAGTCACATGCAGAGTCAGTGCCTCCGCTGCTGCTTACAAGGATATGCGAGGGGAGTAGAGAACCTCTTCTGCTTTGCCACTCAGCCTGCGTGTTCCAGTTAGATGTACAGCTACACGGGTGGTGCTGTGGTCTAAACCACTGAGCCTCTTGGGCTTGCCAATCAGAAGGTCGGCGGTTCAAATCCTCGTCACGGGGTGAACTCCCATTGCTCTGTCCCAGCTCCTGCCAACCTAGCAGTTTGAAAGCACGCCAGTGCAAGTAGATAAACAGGTACTGCTGTGGCGGGAAGATAAGCAGTGTTTCCGTGCGCTCTGGTTTCCATCACGGTGTCCTGTTGTGCCAGAAGCGGTTTAGTCATGTTGGCCACAGGACCTGGAAAGCTGTCTTTGAACAAACGTTGGCTCCCTCGGCCAGAAAGCGAGATGAGCATCGCAACCCCATAGTTGCCTTTGACTGGACTTAACTGTCCAGGGGTCCTTTACCTTACAGCTACCACTCTCAAGAGCTGGGTCTTGGGAAAGAAGGTATTGCAGCCTGTCGTGTCCACACTGATCACACTCTTCCTCTTCTTGCTCTCTTAGTGAAGCCATGCCAACCCTGAAAGCAGCGTCTTCTGGTGCTGAATACTCAATGAACTGAATGAAATCCACAGATGTAGAAATGCTAGCTTTTTGTAAGAGTTTATTTGCTATTTGTGCAAACAGATTAAATATTTAGTTATGAATATGCTCCCTTTTCTATCGAGCTTAGAAAGTAGGAAATTAGATTATCCACCAATGCATATTACATCATCCTTACAGCTATGTAGATGTCTGGATGTTTGGGGAAACACGATCTCTTTGGGCTGTCCAAATAAGTCCAATCACTATCCCTTTAGTTCCTTTGTCTAAGCTTTGAGGATGAGGACAAGAGACAGAAAGAGGTGTCTGCAGATAGCCTGCTCCAGTTTTAATTATGCACAAAAAGATGTGCGCAACAAGTGGCCTGAGGCAGTGCATAGAGACATACATTTCCATCTGCTTGTACAATGTATGCATTTGTGGTTTTTAAAAAATCTATCTATCTAGCTGGAGTGTATTAGAATGGCTAAGCCTATGTTAAAACACCAGAAGAATACGTAAGAAACAGAGAAACAGTACGAGCCAAGTTAGAGCCCGTGGTTAAATTTATCATTTAAAAAGCCAAAGCAAATAAAAATTTCTTGCCAGGCACTGGGCAAACTTCAGTGAGTGCCATGACTGTAAACACCTGGGCCCCAACCACAGGTCATCCTACACTTTCAGACGAAAGATGTCCAAGGTCTTAATCAATTTCATTGGGACTAAGTGCAACTCACAAAGCTTAGATCCAATCTGGTATGTTTTTGTGGTTGAAGGCAAAGGTAAAGGGACCCCTGATCATTAGGTCCAGTCGTGACCGACTCTGGGGTTGCGGCGCTCATCTCGCTTTACTGGCCAAGGGAGCCGGTGTACAGCTTCCGGGTCATGTGGCCAGCATGACTAAGCCGCTTCTGGCAAACCAGAGCAGCTCACGGAAACGCCGTTTACCTTCCCAACAGAGCAGTACCTATTTATCTACCTGCACTTTGACGTGCTTTCGAACTGCTAGGTTGGCAGGAGCTGGGACCGAGCAACGGGAGCTCACCCCGTCGCGGGGATTTGAACCGCCGACCTTCTGATTGGCAAGTCCTAGGCTCTGTGGTTTAACCTCTGTGGATGAAACTCATGCATTAAGTTGAGGGTCACTGATGTTAAAGTCAAGAAATGAGTGAGATACTATGTTCATAATTATCATATTTGGAAAATAACTAAGTTATGGTGAAACAAGATCAATACGACCGTTTTCCTTTCTGAACTGCAAATTGCTTGCTATAATAAGAGTGAAAAGCAAGGTCAGGCTGGAACCTGTATTTGCCAAGCAGAGAGGATGCAGTAATAAGGCAATCTAGTTCTAAAGGGCTGGGATTCATTATGCTGATTGGCTGAGCAGATGGTAAGTGTAATTCAATGCAAAATTATATAGAATAATTAGTCTAGGATCAAGGAACCATCCTGAGAAATGCATGCTTACTGTTAAAAGGAACACTTATGTAATCAGGTAAGGGATTTGCAAGCTGTTGCGTAGCAAATAATCGAAAACTGCCGGTGCAGTCTAAGCCCAAAGCAAAGAAGTAAACAAGAAACAAGGTGAAGGGAGAAAGAGAGAGGCTGTATTTGACAAGAGCTGAGCCTAGTACACAACCATTTGAAATACCGCTGTCAGTATTGATAACTGTAGCAGAGAAAAGGCATCATTGCCTTGAGAAGGATGCTGTTTAGGACAAGAAATATGATGCCAAATCTTAGAAGAAAAAAATATTTTCCCCTATGAAATAGCTGAATAGTTGATAATAAGGTAAAAGGTAAAGGTACCCCTGCCCGTACGGGCCAGTCGTGTCCGACTCTAGGGTTGTGCGCCCATCTCACTTAAGAGGCCGGGGGCCAGCGCTGTCCGGAGACACTTCCGGGTCACGTGGCCAGCGTGACAAGCTGCATCTGGCAAGCCAGCGCAGCACACAGAAACACTGTTTACCTTCCCGCTAGTAAGCGGTCCCTATTTATCTACTTGCACCCGGGGGTGCTTTCGAACTGCTAGGTTGGCAGGCGCTGGGACCGAGCAATGGGAGCGCACCCTGCCGTGGGGATTCGAACCGCCGACCTGACGATCGGCAAGTCCTAGGCGCTGAGGCTTTTACCCACAGCGCCACCCGCTGGTCAGTTGATAATAAAGGACATGTTTATTATCCATTAGATCAACAAGATTTTATAGGGGTTTGTAGAATGCCCCCCCCCTTTTAAGTGACCCTCTAAGACCCGGACACAGAATTCACTGCCATCACTGGGAGTTTATGGGGTATTTCACATGGGAAGAGACCAGGTAAATAGGACAAAATTCTTTTTCCACTGAAGTAAGTGGGGATTTTTGTTATTTGCAGACTTTTGTGAAGTATCCCATTTGTATTCACAATTGAGTCCAAGAGCCATATGCTTCAGAGATCAGTGCGGAGACTGGGAGAAGACTGAGGACAGGACTACAGTTTAAGGTCTTACCCTACAAGGCATGATGTACCTGAGTTTTCCGGGCTTTCAGTTCTGGCCATAGTAATTACTGTATTTTTTCGCCCTATAGGACGCACTTTTTCCCCTCCAAAAATGAAGGGGAAATGTGTGTGCGCCCTATGGGGCGAATGCAGGCTTTCGCTAAAGCCTGGAGAGCGAGAGGGGTCGGTGCACACCGACCCCTCTCGCTCTCCAGGCTTCAGGAAGCTATCCGCAAGCCGCGGGAGAGCTGCATGACTTCGCGCAGCTCTCCCACGGCTTGCGGATAGCAGCCTGTTCTGGGGGCTGGGGTCGGGGGAAACTCGGGCTTCCCCCGCCCCAGCCCCGCACCTGGGAGGGAAATAAATCCCCCCCCTTTATTTCCCCCCCAAAAAACTAGGTGCGCCCTATGGGCCGGTGCGCCCTATGGGGCGAAAAATACGGTATTTCACAATAGAACTGCTTGTTTTGTGCTAAGCAGTTGCATGCTTTTTGGCAGATTCTCCCCCAACCCCGTCAAACATCCAAAGTAGATATTTTGTGATAAAGAATCTCAGCTAAAGAACCCGTGACAGATGGCCATCCAAACTCTGCTTAAAAACCTCCAAGGAATATTTAGTTGGAATCTCCATTCTTGTATCTTGAAGCCATTGGTTTGAGTCCTCTCCTCCAAAGCAGGAGAAAACTAGATTGCTCCCTCTTCCATGTGACAGCCCTTGAGATATCTGAATCTCTTGAGATATTTGAATTTGGTTTTATGGCACCAAAATACAGCCACTTTGCTGCAAATCACCCAGAGACTGGGCTGTACCATCTGCCTTCTGCCCACAGATGAACCCTAGATGACAATCAGGTTGCCCAGAAACCCAAACATGTCGTTGAGGGTTTGAAGGCATAAATGAAGGAAAAATGAATAAACAAATGAAGGGATTAAAAGGCTCCTCAGATTGTTTTGGAAATGGAACTGAGCCTATGACAACCTTAAATATAATACAGCATTACCTGTATTCACCAGGTATGGAAATTTGCAACAATATCATGGTTTCCCAGAGTTCCCTGTGAAGAGGGATTGATTGATAAACCTCTCTGTAATTGTAGCTCTACCAGGGGAATAGGGATCTAAGCTTCCATAATTCTTTGAGTGAAGCCATGGCTGTTTAAAGTGGTAGCATAGCACTTTAAATGTATGATATGAATGTGGCCTTACTCATCCCAACTGAGGGTGAACAGGTTTTCAATCTTATTTTTCTTCTTCGCTAATATCCCCTGTCTAACATTTCTGAATTCTAAAACATATCGTTTCCAAAGAGAGCAATTAATGCCCAAATAGAAAAAGAGTGAAACTAATCTGACCACAGAAAGTGGAGCCATTTTTATTTACAGATTCCTTTTCCTTATGGCAGAATTAAGAGACATTTTTAAAGGTGAGGCTCTCTTTCAAATTCCATGCACTTGTTTGCAAATAGAAATAAATGAAACTCCTGGCCTCATAATTCTGTTTTGAGATATGCAGTCACGTTTACCTTGGCATGGTCCTTGCAGCCACCAATCAGCTAATCAAAAAGCAATACACCTGCCAGCTGTGTTTATTTCCTTACCGGCATACATAATGCCCTTTTCAAGAGGGTCAGCGCAAATAGTGTGACTAGATGATTCATTTATCACACAGGAATTGCTGTACCACCAGATCCAATTCGTATTAATTACATGGCCACGCTTACAGAAATTTCTTTCAAATAGGTAATCAGCATGGCCAGCGCCCCTGTTCCCAGTCACCATTTTTGAGATAATCAAAATAGATGGCTCTCATCAAATGTTGTCGCTTTTCCTCTGGCAGCACATTTCTACAATATATATATATATATATATATATGTAGGTCCTCATCTGTTTTCTGAGATGATAGCTTCAGTCTCATTTTTCTGCCCAAAACTCTTGAAGAGTCAGACGAGAGTCGGAGAACACGTTATAGGATTCCAAAGGGATGCTGTGAAAAGGGACCTCTCCATCCTGGATCATCTTACTCCCAGCCATAATGTACTGGAGAACTCACTGGATGGATTGGGGCCACCATATGATGAGTTATGGTGCCCCTTTACCTCTAGTAATTGTAAGGAAAGAACCTCACAGTTATAGCTCATTGTGACAAGTTTCACTTGAAGTGGCAAGTGAAGGTGCCTTGCCATTTTTGCATCCGGGCACCTCCTAGCTTTAACATTGCAATGGCCAGAGAAAACGTGAATTACTGTTTGTTCTGATTGAGCACTAAAGAGCAGTTTTCCCTGGGAAAAGCAGAGCTAGAGGAAGGGTGGATAAGCCCTTAATTTGCTATCACACCTGGTTTTTAGATATCAATATTTCTCATCCATAAAGAATTCCCCCCTTTTCATCCTTAAGACCTTAGGCATCCCAGAAAACATTAGGTTAATCCTTCATCCTAGACAACTGTCTATCTTTTCTATTTGCCAGTCTCACCACCCACAAAATTTTCAATCTCATTGTGTAATATAATCTTTTTATATGGAGGCCTATGACTAAAAGCAATAAAGTCTGTATGTATAATCATTATTGCTTAATTTCATCAAGTCAGCATTAATTACTTCTAATTGCCTCTTAGAATCTTAATACTGTATCACTATGGGGACGACGACCAGTTATTTGAACGACAATGGAGCTATTCAACAGAAACATTCTTTGTTGAGGAGAGGCATACATCAGCTCCTATCAGCCTCAATCACATTCAGCATGGCCTATGGTCAGGGATGATGGGAGTTAGAGTCCAACAACATCTGGAGAGCCAAGGGCCACTTCCTGCCAAGTCAGCCAAATTTGGTGGGCAGCATTTTTAACATGATGTCCTCATTCTCACATTCACAATTTGCGACTTGCTTATCGTTGAAGACTAGGAGAGCTCAGGTAACAGAAGCAGCTTATACGCAGGAATGAATAACTTTGAACAGTTCTTAGAATAATCTGGGAAATATCCTGGTTCTGCCTCTCTGTGTATCATGCTCACGTTCCCCTACCTCCCCACTGCAAAAAACAAACAACTTTCCTAGGGTGATATCCTGCTCCATTTAACATCCAATCTAAAATATGATTGATTAACAGCAATACTTCGATCATAAAATTGCTTCAGTTGATGTCGCAGTAGCAATGTACACACAGAATACTGGGTTGTCCTGACTTTGTAGGATGCAGTCTAGTTTATGCCCCTTCTCACTTTGGGTTCACATCTGCAGATACATCAGGCTGACTCTTCAGATGATTCATTTCATAGTTGGAAGATTGTGGCATCGAATGATGACTTGTATGTGTGAACGAGCTATTCACTGATTAGATACCACACATGGAATTTCTGTGTCATTTTTGCAAACTCCCAGAAGCATGCTTTTCAATAGGGTTGACTCACACACTTCACTGTGAGTTTTCAAATGATGAAAGTGAAGTACATCAGCAATCTGTTCCTCATGGGAATTTGCAACATGAGGACCACTTTAAAAATTTGACTCTCTCTGATTTTCTCATTTCTCTCACTTTCTATTTATTTTTTTAATCGCCTCATCACTGATGAGATGCAGTTTTGAATCCCAATTAGGGTGGCCAAATACAAAAAAAGGGCTCGTGCATGTTAAAAAAAGGAAGGAATTTCAGCAAGTGTAGCTTGTCATGCTTGAAGATTAGTGATGTATGTGTATACAAAGGAAGAGGTGTGGTGGTGGCAGGTGACTCCCCTGCAGAAGCAGAAGTGTGTGGAGGAATGACTCAAGGTTTCAGTTGTCTCTACACAAATGTACAGAGCAAAGGAAACAAGCAAGAAGAACTTGAGCTGTTAATACAGGATGGCAAATACTACCTAATAGGCATTACTGTGTCCAGTTCTGGGCACAATAATTTAAGAAAGATACTGACAAGTTGGTGCGTGTGCAGAGGAGGCCAACCAAGATGATCAAAGGTCTGGAAACCAAGCCTTATGAGGAACGATTGAGGGAATTAGGTATGTTTAGCCTGGAAAAGAGGAGACTGAGAGGAGATATGATGGCCATCTTCAATATCTAAAGGGCTGTAACAAGGAGGCTGGAGCAAGCTTGTTTCCTCCTGCACTGGAGGGCAGGACCCAAACAATGGCTTCAGGTTATAAGAAAGGAGATTCTGACTTAACATCTGTGTTCCATGACCAGCAGATTATCACTTGGTGACACAGAAGTCTGCCTTTGATTATAACATCCATCTTCTTGCATTCCACTCCTTGGGTAGGCAAATACAGTAATGACCTCTAACTGCATCTTATAAACTTAAAGGTTTACCTTCTGACTCTTACATTTTTAATATTTTGTTATATGCTGCTCTGTTTTATTTGTGATAATACAGTTGCATTTTGTTTTTATCCAGTTTTTAGAAAATGTAACTCCGTGTTGTTGTTTTTTATGTTAACCACTTATAGGTTACAAGCACACTCATAGTAATGTATCTTATTTATATTAACACTTCTTTATAGCATTTTTAAAATAGTTAACAACAAAGATACTAAAATCACAATACAGTGGTGCCTCGCAAGACGAAATTAATCCGTTCCGCGAGTCTCTTCGTCTTGTGGTTTTTTCGTCTTGCGAAGCACGGCTATTAGCGGCTTAGCGGCTATTAACGGCTTAGCGGCTTTAAGAAAAAGGAAACAAACTCGCAAGAACTCGCAAGACGTTTCGTCTTGTGAAGCAAGCCCATAGGGAAATTCGTCTCTTAAAAACGGAAAACTATTTCGTCTTGCGTGTTTTTCGTCTTGCGAGGCATTCGTCTTGCGAGGTACCACTGTATAAAACATGCAACAAATACAGCAATAATATCCCAGGGAAGCATAAAATAGCAGCCGAGTGGGCACATAGGTGATCCTGCAAGTAAACTGGTCCCAAGCCATTAAGGACTTTATATATTGTTGTGAGTTTGTGGGTGCCAGACCCCTAAATTCCTGGGTCAAGTAAGTGTTAGAATTTAATCAAGACTTGGGGTGTTAAACTGGATGCTTACTCTTCTAATTCCTGGATCCAGCAGGTTTTAAAAGCTAACGAAGACAGGCTAGCCTCCTGGGTGATGTGCCACTAAGAAAGCAGAGCATCAAAGGGCTTGTGCTGGATGCCAAATGAGTGGGGGGGCCCTTCCTCAACAAATAAAGCCAGAGTTTAGAGAGCTGAAGAGAGATGTGACCTAGATGGAGGGTGGGGAGATCAGCGTTACAGAGCGATGTTTGATGTCTCTTTGAACCCAAGGCTGCTGCTACGGGAGAAACAAGACCCTTTGGGGGTGATGCTACTGCAAACCCCTCCATCGTCGGCTCAGATATTATATATATATACGTATGTAAATAACCCATATTGAAGTGAAGGACATGAGGCAGGAGTTGGTAATGCAGGTGAGCTGTGCGCAGGCAAGCTGCCAGCTAGCTCTGCGGAGGCTCTTTTTATTAGCACAATATGCAAAACCAGTCAGATACATTTTGGACTGTGACCTTTACACATCTTCCAATCCCGAGATTGTGGGATGGTACAAAGTTATTTTGGCACCTGTTTCTACCGCGTCACTTTCCCCTTGAACAATGTATGAGACAAAGGTCACAGACAGGGCACGGCAGACCACTAAGAGAGCAAAGGTTAGATAGAGGGCATGATGTTCAGACAGCTGTGGTTTGTCTGTGGGTGGAAGTGTGCTCCACACCCGGCGGTCATTCCTTCACCATATATCATAAATTGCACCACTGTGTCTCCGCCGTGCCTCATTTCCAAAGGAAACATGAACCTGGAGGAGCGCCTGGAAAAACTGGACTCTCATAGCACTCAGAGATTGGAGCGGCATGCCACAGTATCAAGAGTAATATCCTGAACTTGGCCTGGTAACAGATGAGCAAACAGTGCAGCTCTCTGGGCCTGGTCGTAATATGCTGACAGGGTCTCATTTCTGCTAGCAACCGTGCTGCAGCATTTGTTTCCAGAGCAGTGCAAGGGATGCTCCACATAAGAGTGCCCTGAAGTCAAACGATCCTGCAGCCACCAATGCCTGAACTGCTAGCTTACAGTGTGGATCGGGAGTGCAGAGAGGAATTCGTGCCTGTCTGGTGGGGCAGGGGTTAGGGAGCTCTGAGGAACTGGTGTGGGGAAAGCCCTTAAATAATGCACACTGCCAAAGGCGAAATGCTATACAAGACGGAGTAAAACTGTGTCCCTTTCATTATTCACAATCCTGACATGGACTTGCACTTACACAGCCTGTCCCTTGGAACGGCTTCCTTATCATGCTTTGCGGTCTGCATTTTAAGTGCGGGTTTTTTATCGATATTAACACGAGTCGTTCAGAGGCCTACAATGCATGCATAACAGAGGAGCATGGGTTTTTCGCTGGGCTGGGGGCTGTTTTACTTCAAGGAAAATAGGAGGAAACAGCACCAATGTCCTGAAGCACTTTTCTTCCCTTTTCCTTTTTGTTAAGAGGCATAAAACAATATGTTGTGATCCACTAAGGAGTAATTGCACAGGGAAGTTACAAGGACGGCTTTTAGGAGGAGGCAGTAAAACTACTCATTACTTCAGTTACAAGGTACTTAGGCGACATTTCAGTCGAGTTATCAAAGCACTTACATTACCCCTTTCAAATCATAAGGAAAGTCTAACAAAGTTCACCCTTGTCTGTAAGAGTCTGGGCTTGTGAAGCAGTATAGTGAGAGCAGGTGTTAAAGTTGCAAAGTAGTGATCCATGGGCTTATCCGAACTTACTTTTTACCCCTTGGTTTTCCAGGCACAAACAGCAATTCAAGTTTTTCCTTGGAGGTTGAACGGCCATCTGTCATGAGTGCTTTCATTGAGATTCTTGCATTGCAGGGCGTTGGACTAGATGACTCAAGGGGTCCCTTCCAACTCCACAATCCTGCGATTCTATAGGATATGTCAGCAGTATTATCTCCATCATCCAGATGGACTCCAATCCTATACAAGATTGCTCAGGAGTGAGTGAGTTTAATGGGGAGGAGATATAGAAGGTTGCAGCCTAGCAGCTAAAGCCTACGCATAACTACTCATGTATAAATGGGCACCGCAGCAGTTGCCAACGTGGTCCCTGTGGCGATCACACAGGGTCCCCGGACGTTTCACTGTCTATTGATCCCTATGCCACCACTTTATTTCTCGCTGCCACCACCCAGGCCCTACCTGGTACAATACTGAGTCCAGTCAGGGTTAAATTGAAACATAAACTTCTGTTCATTTATTGCAGTTTAACAAGCGTGTGGTTTCATAAACGGTATCGGTCAGTTACAATCATGGGGTGCCTATCCAGACCTATAACTTCCGCTACCTGCTCTCACTCACTAAACCACCTCTCAGATATTTCCTTGTCTTCCTAGCCCCTAACTGTTCCTGTCTCAGCTTCTTTCGCTACACTAACTCAACCTACTCACAAACTCTATCCCAATTCACTCACACTCCAACCAATCACCCAACTCCCAATGAACTCCCCCCTTTGCCCCTCCCAGAGTTGGTTTTATAGTCCCTCTGACTCCACCCCCCCGGGTCCTGATTGGGTAACCTGTTTAACTATTTCACCTCCAGCACTCTCATATGTTAATATCACAGTCCCCTCCAGATGTTATTGGATTATAACATCCATCATGACTAACCAAAGGCCTGGCTGGTGGGATTCAGGAGTCCAGAACATCTGGAGGATACAGTGCTGGCTATCCCTGTTGTAGTCTGATCAGTGATTTAGGATCATCAGGTGTTCTCAAATGAGTTGGAATTGAACCCAGATTTCCACCAACTCTCATAACATTAACAATGAGTGTTAACACTGGAATAATGCATAGTTAAAATCAGATAAGTTGGCTGTCAACTTTTAATTCACGTATAATTTAGATCGCCACAAATTAAACTGTTTGAAGAACTGTATTAATTTAACTGCTTGCTTTTATGTGCCTTTTCTTGTTCACACATGACCGGACCCGGGTGAAACCAACTCCTTTCCCCCATGCTACCACTTTGAACAAAACAATTATCAGGATAAAACTGTAATGAAAAAGAAAACATGGAGACAGTTTGGTTTTGTTAGCTCATCATTTACACAAGACTTCATAAGCATAATAATCTGTCAATGTTAAACTTCTTTATGAAGAATCTGGGTTGGTGCTATGGAAGAATTTGCATCGATCTATAAATAGTCAGGAGACACCTTTACTGGAGAGGGGCAGCTATTCATCTTTGCCCTGCATTCTTTAACTCTGAACTTTACTCTTAGAACTGCTTATAGATTAATTTCTCAAGTCATTTAACAGGAGTGATAGTATAGATTTTGCTCCCGATGCTCAAAAAGTGCATCGTGGTCACGTTTGCACAATGAGATACTTCATAGCCCGGCTGAGTTCTGTAAACTCAAAATCTGCCTCAATATTGGTCCTAATAAAAGCATTGCCCGGCACAGCTGTTGATTTTTTAAAATGACCTCTGCTTTTTATATCACATGTGGCTTTTGCTTGTTAGGAGATTTCCGTTCCACCTTAAAAGGGAGCAGGCTTTGTGAGTCACAGAGTCTGCGCATTTCCTGTTCACAGGATGTTTATGTTTTTCTATTGCTTTCGTTTTCTCTCTTTGTGCCTGAACGCTGAAGAAGGCAGTCATGTTTTCTCTGTCCTGACTAACGCAGAATAAACTTATGGAAAATGCTCTCCTGCGTGCATCTTTCGCTGTGCATTATCTGCTGATAAGAGTGTGCACCAGCCCTGGAATGTGGCAAGCTATTTTCTGGAGCTAGTGTCACTAATCGCTGATACTGCATGTCTACGGGAGATCGATGGACCTCCGAATGGAGAGGTAGGGCCATGATGGACTTTGTCTTCCTGGCAGTATCCCAGTATCTTTCCTCTGCTCTCCATGCATCCAGTTGCTCACTACAAGGGGTAGGGAATTTTCTCTGTGTAGTGACATCACTTACATTAAAATAAAAAGGTATACAGGTGATATAGAAATAAAAAAGTGATAATGAGATAAAAAGGTGACACAGAGGACCTATGTACTCGTTGCCCCCATGAAACAATTTAAAATAGCCTCCAGGAGGCAGTCACAAAGTGGGTGTTGACCTTAGCAACATCACAGCAACATCAAAACATTTAAAGCACATTTAAAAGCACATTACTTCTCTCAAGTAGTTTGTTAAGGGTAATGAAAACTGTAGTTCTGTGAGGAGTAAACAAATCCCTCTATGATTTCTTGGAGAAAGCTGTGTGCTTTTAAATATGTGTGTGAAGAAGAGGCTAGTAAGTAAAAAATAAATAAGAATTCAGCATTGAGCAGGAAGATTATCATCAGTGTTTAAAAGACTAGTCTTAGGTAAACTCAAAAACGTAAATTACAGAAATGCGGTACATCCTCAAGGTATCTTCTCTCTCTTAATTATAGCGAGTGACGTTATCAATGCGAGACTGTCGCACACACTTTTTCCCGTGAAGAGATTTGTGCTTTTGGCATGCACACTTCATTCACAGCCACATTTAAATGCTTGCATTATTACATCCATAGCCAGTGTGTACAATGTGAGGGACAGCAAGCCGTATATTGGAGCAGCTGAAATAATCGCATGTTGTCTGAAACCTCCTGCAGCTAAGAACTTGCCATCAAAAAGGGGAGAAGAAAGAAAATACTGGCAGGCAGCAAAAATGTCTGGCGTGGCTGCAGTAGGTGTTATATCGTTATCGTCTCAATTGAGGAGGTGGAGGTCTCTGCATTAGAGAAAGCAGGCAGGATTTTATAGTGGATAGAAATATTTTTTTTAAATGGAGAAGCAAATTATCAAATGGACATCTGAGCTGCTCTGTGACCAGGACAGGAGGTGAATGTATGAATAAGCAATTGACTCGAGTAGCTGGGGAGTGATGAAGGCAGCATGGAATAGCTAGACTGCAGCCATTAGCAGGGCAGAGGTGATCTGGAAGACGAGGTCGGCTCCGAGATTACAGCTCTCATGGAGGAAATGGAAGGATCACTTTAACAAAAGAGATGGGTGAGCTAATGGCAAATATCCCAGCTACTTTGTGAGGAACTCCTTTGAGTGCTTCTCAGGTGGAAAAATATAACCAGAGCCCAAGAGAGGCAAGTTCACTAGAGGAGCAAGGTTGCAAAGCTGTACAGTTGTACCTTGGAAGTCGAACGGAATCCGTTCCAGAAGTCCGTTCGACTTCCAAAACGTTCAGAAACCAAAGCGTGGCTTCTGATTGGCTGCAGGAATGTCCTGCAGCCAATCATAAGCTGCGGCAGCCCCATTGGACATTTGGGTTCCAAAGCACATTCACAAACCGGAACAGTCACTTCTGGGTTTGCGGCGTTAGGGAGCCAAAACGTTCAACTTGCAAGGTGTTCGAGATCCAAGGTACGACTGTACTTGCTTACCTGGAAGGCAGTCCCATTGTACTCAGTGGGATTTACCTGTGAGCAAATATGCACAGGATTGTTCTGTAAGTCAATGAATTTTAAGGAAGCAAGTCCACGCTGATGGCAGTGGGAACTTTAAGGTCCCACCCACATCATCCATTTAAAGTGCAGGCTTTCCTCCCAAAATCGTGGGTAATTTAGTTTAAGTGTGCTGTGATTTGTGGCTCCATGGGGAGGAAACTACAGTTCCTAGAGTTGTTTTGGGGCAGCCATGTGCTTTAAATATATCGTAGGGCTTTGTCTTTTGTTTTTATACATCCAAAACTTTTAAAAAATATATGTTTCATTATCTGAGAAAGGGTCGGTTGACCAAAGAAAAGGATGCTAACTTTTGTGCAACCATGTAAATTAAGATTCTGAGAGATTTAGTAAACAATTGTAGGGAAAGAAATGCTTCTGGTCTCTAGTTCTGAAAATACTGTATTTTTTGCTCTATAAGACTCACTTTTCCCCTCCTAAAAAGTAAGGGGAAATGTGTGTGCATCTTATGGAGCAAATGCAGGCTGCGAAGCTATCCCAGAAGCCAGAACAGCAAGAGGGATCGCTGCTCTCGCTGCACAGCGATCCCTCTTGCTGTTCTGGCTTCTGAGATTCAGAATATTTTTTTTCTTGTTTTCCTCCTCCAAAAACTAGGTGCGTCTTGTGGTCTGGTGCGTCTTATAGAGCGAAAAATACAGTAATCAACCTTTGCTCACTTGCTGCTACAGCGATCACGTGTTTTTTCAGTGCAATTTCCAAATTAAGGATGGATTGCCTTGTTGACATCAGCAGCAAGACAATTGGCTTAGCTGTCCCATCTGCATGCATGCCTTCTTCAATGATCAGATAATCCAGGTAATTGTTCCAACAAACCTTTACCGCATTTAATTACATTGCCAGCAGAGTTCTCATTTCCTAAAAGCTGGGATCTAGAAATTTATAAGAATTGTGATGTAAGGCTCCTAGGTCAGAAAGCCTGTGGCTTGCAAAGGACATCAACAAATCTCAGCTTTCTTCATTAAATAAAACAAATTATTATACCTAGCCCTCTCCCCCCCCCATGTATCTGAAACAGATGAGCAGTTTTTCAGAAGCTGCCTCTGTTGCAGAAAAAAATTGGGCTGGGCTTTTACAGCCCAACTCTCCATAAAGGGATTCAGTCCGTTATCGGTCAGAGAAAAATGGATGGAGGCAATAACCAGTCAAAGCAAGGCCTATCTTTATTTTTCTGTTGCAACAGAGTCCCCCCCCCCCTGTGCCCCCGCTGCAAGGAGGTGAGGACCCAGAACAAAGGTGTGCAAGAACTTTTAAAGGCTGTAGAAATTGCCCAACCCCTTAGCCAAAGACCACCCAAAAGCATCCCACAAGAGTCACAGAAAGAAAAGGTCTACAACAGGAATTTGAGAGTGTAGCTTGTCTCCTCTCTGTCAGAATACCTGATATAGTTTTCTGGTTGTCACTGATTTTGCACACACTGATCTTGTCACTGTCTAATAGCCGTCGGGAGCATTCCTCAGTACCAGGAATAATATGCAAGGTGACCACTCACTCTCATTTCACGGAAATCGCTTAGAAGGCCACACATTTTGCCCCTTAACTTTATTTCATGGTGAAAAAAAGAAAGTTTAGAGTCTGGGGCACATGCCCACAGGTGCCAGGGAAAGCCTTTGTGAGCACCAGGTTGGCAACCTGTTATGTACTGAGTTGAATAGGATCCAAAAGGCAGCAGTCTGATTGGTCCACAGGAGCCACCCAATCCAGCTCCAGGTGGAAGTGAATCCGCAACCTGATTGGCCTACAGGTGAATCCTGGAATTAGCCAATCACATGGGGCCCATTGTGTAAATAATGTATATAAAGCAGACATTCTGGGGGAACTTACATTCCTCCTCACCTCTACGAGCTGAATAAAGAGCATGAAATCCACTCTCGACTCCCGAGTATATTTCACAACCTCTGCTGTACAGTGTACACATAATTTCCATTTGTTTCTTGATATATAGATCCCCAAGACATCTCAGTCAAGAGTCACCCATACATCCTTCAGACTTTGCATATAAAAATCATTGAATCTTAGTGGGCTTTCGCCTTGTCACGAATTTGCGCAACCCAAAAGTCTCTTCCTCCACGTGCCTCTGCTGCTGTTCTCCCACTTATCTCTCCTCATTGTTCCTTTTCCTTACCTGTCTCCTCCTCAGCTGATGAGTAAGTGGTTTCAAAGTATGACAGAGACATTCAAGGGTATATTTAAGGAAATTCGTAGTAGATGCTGATTGCAATAAGCCACTTTAAATTTAGATCACTTTGGAACTCGAGCGATAGCTTAACAAAACAGATACTGACCTTGCTGATCTATCTAGCCAAAAGAAGGCAGAGGGTGGCTGGCTGCCTTCTTAAAACCACCCAGCTGAGCGGGAAGGCAGACATAACATACAGACTTGGGGCGCAGGGCACTCCAGCAAAGTGAGACTTCTTGGGTACATTACCATATGCCATTAGACAGGCAGTGGGATGTCACGCTGTGCTTCTTTAAAGAGCAGTCAGGGGGAAGGAAGCATTAAGAGATCCTGACATGTGTGTCAGGAGGCCCTGACCTCACACTGCAGCTCAGCACAGCAAACGGTATTTGGCTCTTCGGAGAATGGTGATTGTTATGTACTGAGCTGGAGCCTCAGGTGAATCCCGGGAATTATCCTGCGGACCTCTTTCTCCAATACAGTGGTACCTCGGGTTACATACGCTTCAGGTTACATACGCTTCAGGTTACAGACTCCGCTATCCCAGAAATAGTGCTTCAGGTTAAGAACTTTGCTTCAGGATAAGAACAGAAATCGGGCTCCGGCGGCAGCAGGAGGCCCCATTAGCTAAAGTGGTGCTTCAGGTTACAAACAGTTTCAGGTTAAAAACGGACCTCCAGAACAAATTAAGTACAGTACCTCAGGTTAAGTACTTAATTCTTTCTGGAGGTCCGTACTTAACCTGAAACTGTTCTTAACCTGAAGCACCACTTTAGCTAATGGGGCCTCCTGCTGCTGCTGCGCCGCCTGAGCACGATTTCTGTTCTCATCCTGAAGCAAAGTTCTTAACTTGAGGTAATATTTCTGGGTTAGCAGAGTCTGTAACCTGAAGCGTCTGTAACCTGAGGTACCACTGTACTTAACCTGAGGTACCACTGTACACAGAGGCATCTAAATTCAGGAGGGAATTCTGCTCCTATGCACTCGCCCTTTGCTTGAGAGGGTCTCTCTCTGTACAGCTTCCAGCAGCTTATGACGGATCAGGAAAACCAGCAAAGGAGGAACTCTTCTAGCATTTCCCCCAGAAGACCCTTAAGAGGTCTCCAAGCTCCCCTCTAAAAATGCCTGGAACAGACTCCAAGGAAGGGGAACTTCCACCAACACTTTCTTCTTCCTCTTGGATTTTAGTGTTACTGCAGGGCCGTAGAAGGAGCCCTATTACCACCACCTACTGGCCATCATGTTATTACTTTCCAGTTCAACTTCCTGGTTTTGCGGGAGCTGCCCTATACCTGGTGGGCCTATTTGCCCATCTCACCCAGTAAGGTCTCCTCCAAATGGCAATGGCCCTCTGGGGTCTCAGGCAAAGGGTTCTATTCCTATCACCTGGCACCTGTCCCTTTTAACTGGAGATGCTAGGGATTCAGTCTCCGACCTTCTGGATGCAATGCAAGTGCTCCCCCTCTCTGCTATGGCCCCGTGCATTAAGTACCGTACAGCCACCTTCTCTTCCTCATTCCAGACTTGCTCAGTAGTGATTTGCTTACTTATTATTAAAAATATTGCTACAAGTTTGGGGTCAGTCTGCATTATGTCCTGAGTCCCTTCCAATTCTGGGGGTCCTGTTCCCAGCGGGGGTAGGTTGCTGAACTAGTCGGACCAGTGTCTTCGTAAGACCGTGACCTTAGCTGGCCTCTTAAGTGTCCCCATTAGTATCCCAAAAGAATGAGCAAGGGTGCAAGAGCTACAACTAAGTGATGGTGCCCTCTGAACTAATGGGCGGGCCTTTTCTCCACACACCCCTCACCTAACTACTAGGTAGGAGAACAAAAGCCAGAGATCCAGTTACAGATAGGTAGCCGTGTTGGTCTGCCATAGTCAAAACAAAAAAAAATCCTTCCAGTAGCACCTTAAAGACCAACTAAGTTAGTTCTTGGTATGAGCTTTCGTGTGCATGCACACTTCTTCAGATACACTGAAACAGACGTTGCCAGATCCTTCTATATAGTGAGAAGGTGGGGAGGGGTATTACTCAGAAGGGTGGTGGGAATGGGTGATTGGCAGATAGCTGTGATGAGCCTGTTGACGGCTCTTAACGACTGCAGTGGGTCTTACAGGAAAAAGCAAGGGGTGAGAAGGTGAAAAATGGCTTTGTCATGTATAATGAGATAAGAATCCAATGTCTTTGTTCAGGCCAGAGAGTGTGGGTCTGCTGAGCTGGAAGCAGGCTGGAAGCTGGATACACAGATATATGCTTCCTCCATGCTGGATCCAAAGTTATGACTCATGGAGATGCAACATCTGTTGGGGTGTTAAGGTGGTACGCGCCCTTCATCTTATGCTCAGGTTGCATATATGTGTAAATAAAACCACAAACACACCACAGACTCTGCCGAGCTTCCTTCCTAGGAAAGTGAACCTGAGTAAGTGAGCTGAACCTTGGAATTCTCTCAGCAGTCAGAGATTGGGGTGGCTGGTAACAATATTTACAGTCCACCCTTCCTAGGTACTGATTGTGGGGGGGATAGATGCCATACCAATAAGCGAGGTACTTTACTTTCCATTATCTATCTTTGAAGAAAAAGAATGGACGCTATAGGCAGTTTGTTTGTTGTGACAACCGGATCCTCACAATTTTAATGGACTAAAACTCCCATGCCATGCCTTAAACACAGAGCTTGGAGGGGAAAACTGTGTGTGTGTTTCTGTTTCTGTTTAAATCAGAGACTGGGGAAGTTAAACCCCTTTGTGATAGTGTGCGCACTCCTAACTTCTGCCAGATGGGTTAACATATCAGAGAGGTAGGCCTGTGCCACAAGTGATATTGTCTTCTTTCTTTGGTGATCACACGTAGCCAAGTAAGATTGTCTTTCATGAATATGGTCTTAACAGGTGATATTGTATGTTGGTGTTAATGTTATGTGTTCCTATGAACTCTTTTTTTTTAAAATATTTATTCAAGATTTTAAACATTATCACCAAACACATATAAACCCATCCCCAAAGTACAATAGACAAAAAAAAAAACCCAAAAAAAGAAAAACATACAACATCAAAATCAAGTCCTTAATATCCATACTTTCTTCACTTTTTAGACTTCCTCACGTCTCTCGTTCCTGCATTCCAAATTTATAAAGTTCTATACAGCAAATTATCACCTTGTTTCAATTCTTATTTTGTATTTTTCCAATATTATGTCTCTAGTTTTAACTACATTAACCAAAAGCTTGAATATTTAATATAGGCATAATATTAACTCGAAAATTTAACTTTTTCTCAAATTTCACCTATTCTCAAATTCCTTTCAACAAACTTACTGATGCCACATTTATTTATTATTCTTGCATCTTTTCTTAACACTCATACAATTTACAATGTTTTTGTAGGTAATCTTTGAATTTCTTCCAATCCTCTTCCACTGCTTCTTCTCCCAGGTCGCGGATTCTGCCAGACATTTCTGCTAATTCCATATAGTCTATCAGTTGCATCTGCCATTCTTCCAGCGTGGGCAAATCTTGGGTTTTCCACCTATGAACTCTTGCATGTCGTTCCTCTTTCTCTTTCTTTTTTTGGACAAGCAATAATGTATTGTGGCACCTTACAGACTAACAAGTTGTACAAGAGCATAATTGTTTTGGGCGGGGTGTAGATAGGGAGGTCCGAAGGAAATTAAATCTATACAGTGCTGACAGGCAATTGCATATCACAATTGTTCACAAGAGCGGTTCACAACAAGCAGAGCTTGCAATGTCCTCTGTTCTTCACTCTTGGTGCTGTACACGCTCCCCCCATACAAACCCACTTTGGGGGGGAGATGCTGCCCTAATTATCACCTGCTTATAGCTTCAGACTGGTGCTATAGGAACATGGAATGGGGAGTTGGTTTAGAAGTTAGCAAACCTATTAGTAACTTTTTTTTTCCTGTAAATAAATAAAAAACTGGATTTCTGCAGCCCACTCTTCAAAAATCTTGAAACCCCTTTCATAGTACAGTTCACTCAGCACCTCTAAAATTTAAGAAATGTGGTAATTTAGTGAGTTAGAATTAAAGTAAACAGATTATCTTTTAAGACTTAGGCAGTGCCGTGACAGCCCTTTAAGTTCCTGGAGAATAATGGGAGGAGAGCAGGCGGAGGAGCTGTAAACTCCAAAGGCAGAAAAAACAGTTCAGTGGTGCCTGGGATAACTTTTGAACAAAAGGAACTGCCCAGCTCCTGCCAGAATGTGCAGTCAGGAGCTGCAGCAATGTTATTCCATTAAGAAAATATTGGCTGTCTCCTCCATTGTGCTGAAATCCATTTGCAGACAGGTAGGGAAGGGGTGGGCGGGCGGAAATGTGCATATTCCCCGAAGCTTGATTACCTCCCTGTCAGAATATGCCACATAATTCGTGGTGAAGCATCTATTTTATGTGTCTTCTAGAATGGTGGGATCTCAGCACTCCCCCAAGAACGTGTTAAAAATAAAATCACAGAATAACTTTTGGGGTGCAGGGTGGTTTTCACTGCAGTGCTAAGGACAGAAGAGCACTTTCCTTCCTGTGTCTCACTAGTTATGGATTCTTTTCTCTCAGTACTTCAGGCTATCATTAATACCAAAGAGAGGAAGAGGCGCGCATGCCTTTTAACCTCTGCCTCTCCTGAGGAAGCAGGAAATGGGGTCAGGCAGATGACACCACTGACCATATCTTCCTTCCAGAAGCAGCTATTAAAATATATTAACTAGAGACTGTTGTTTGGGTCACAGTGTGCGGATTCAAGGGAAGGGATGTGGCTATCCCAGTGCCTCTTATCATCATTTCCAGATCTAGCAGGGCTCTCCCAATACACTTATATTAAGTCTCTTAAATATGGCTGGCTCCTGAATGCTGTGAATATGATAAGGAGATTGTTGGCCTTGGTAATGGTTGAGCTGGTTTCAATGGCCAGTCGTGGATTTATTTGTTAATCCAGCCAGCCAGCCAACACAAGCACAAACACTGGGTCTCAACTGCCCAGTCTTTAATTGAAAAATTATTATAAGCTTCTCATCTGAGATTGGCGTGACTGTTGAGAATGACTGAGCTGCATGCATCTGTAAAGCCCTCTGCAGGCTCGGTTGTTGTATGAACAATCATTACTCATGAGTAGAGTAAGTGAGGGTTTTCTGTTTTCTTTCTAGGTTCTGTTTTCAAAGTTCCCCACAACCAAAAGCCAAGTGATGAAAGGCCATGTGCAAAAAAAGGGGGGAAATTATCATTGACAGTATATTTATTTTGCAAAATGTTTCGGTCTTTGTCAGACAAAGAAAGATGATGTGCCCAGACTCGTTGGGCCTAATGACCATGTTTACCTCTGAGCCATAACAAAGGAATTCTGGTGCAAGCTTTAAGTTCTGCTGGAGATATAGCTGTGATAAATGCTTCATCGGCAGTGACAGAAATGTTATTCTCAGCCACCAGAGCCATAGAGGTGCTGAAAGGAATGGCGTGACCTCAATTACTATCTATGTGGGGTGACTGATTCCTATCTAGTGGAAGCGGCTGAAGAATAATTTTACATAGAAATTTGATCATCCTCAACCCCAAAGACCTATATTCAGAAAGCTGCAGCTATCTGCTAAAAGCTTAAACATAAGATTAACTGCATCTTCGCTGAGGTGAACAGACCTACCTGTGAAGAGCTGTCAAGGGCCAGTAATTAACATTTTAGAAAGGCAAGCAGGTAGAAAGTGGAGGCCTGAGAATTAGGGCTGCTCCACAATTCCTCTTGTCCTGCTGTTTTCCCCGGGTGGGGGGGACTACTCTTTAGTGCTCAATCCCAAACCGCAATTTGGGATTTCCCCAGACTACTGCTTGTTCTGATCTATCACTAAGGAGAGAGAGAATTTTCCTTTGGAAAGGAGTGAGCCAGGGGAAAAAACCACTTGGACCTATGCTGTGGGTCAAGTGGAAAGCTGCTCTGAGCAGCGCAAGCAGCAGTGTGGCTGAGCCCTTAGTTAGTAGCTGCACTCTAGTAAACCATATGTTCCCACCCCTCCGCCCAATAATGTATCACAAAAGTCAGTCACTCATATTTTTGTGTGTATCAGTACCACAGAAATCTCCTGGGCCAATTTCAATTTCCTGTGCCAGACGCTGCCAACTTTTCGGGTCCATGGGCACATTTGCAAACTAGAGAAACAGTTGTGGGCAACGCTCACTGGAGCCAAGCACCCAACCTGTTCCATTGGCCTCAGGGGAAAGCTTATTTCAAGACTAATTTCAGTGCAGTCTGGGGGACAGGACTTTTGTGTAAAGTACGAATCCAAATTCTCCATCCCTTTCCCGAAAGAGTCCCTGGCTCCCTCCCATTTCCCTGCACATCTAGGCACCCACCTTTTGCCAGAATGCAGATTGCAACCCTATGGAAACTTACTTGTGAGCAAGCTCTGCTTGAATGTGACATAATTCCTTTTTCTTTGTAAACATGCATCGGGTTAGGCTGCCAAACAGTAAACCAGTTTACCTGGAACCAGTGCTTTTTTCTGGGGGTACAGGGGTGCACATACCCCTAAACATTTTGTGGATCCAAGTTTGGCCTCATTAAGGGGCAGTATTTCAATATGAGTAGGAAAATGAGAGTACCCCGAAACATTTTTTAGGGGGGGGAAAGCACTGCCTGGAATTAAATTCACTGGGTAGTACCAAAACAGTAAATTTAGTTCCAGGCAGTGCTTTAGGTAGTACCAAAACAGTAGGGACACAGGTGGCACTGTGGGTTAAACCACAGAGCCTAGGGCTTGCCAATCAGAAGGTCGGCGGTTCAAATCCTCACGACGGGGTGAGCTCCTGTTGCTCGGTCCCTGCTCCTGCCAACCTAGCAGTTCGAAAGCACGTCAAAGTGCAAGTAGATAAATAGGTACCGCTCTGGCAGGAAGGTAAACGGCTTTTCCGTGCGCTGCTCTGGTCCATCAGAAGCGGCTTAGTCCTGCTGGCCACATGACCCGGAAGCTGTACGCCGGCTCCCTTGGCCAATAAAGCGAGATGAGCGCCGCAACCCCAGAGTTGTCCACTACAGGACCTAACAGTCAGGGGTCCCTTTACCTTTACCTTTACCAAAACAGTGTGGGACAAAGAATCACAGAACTGTAGGGTTGGAAGGGACCCTAGTCCAGTCCCTTGCAATGCAAGAATATGCAGCCATCCTATATGGGGATCAAACCGGCAATCTTGGCATTATCAGCACCACGCTGTAACCAACTGCGCTATCCAGAAGCAAAGAAGCAAAGTTATTCAGGTCTGTCTCCATCTCTGATCAGAGCACAGGGTCCTGTAGAAGAAAGAGAGGAAAGGCAGAGAAAAATGTGTGCAGTGCTAATATAAGCTGGAAATTAATTTTAGATTATGTATGAGATAAGGGTTTTCTGTGTCACCATAAGACTGTCACATATTGCAGTCATGACTCTACTGAGCTTTTTTTTTTTTGCCAGCAACCAATTTTTCTCTTCTCCCCACTCCTCCACCTTTTAAATAGCTGCATTTTAGTTAACTCTAATAATTAAGTAACACAATTCTGGTTGTATTTGTTTTTTCTCACCTGCAAACGGACCTTCCTGGCTACCCTTTCTGTGTGTATGTCTAGTCCTGTCCCAAACTGGCCTTTCTTTGACTCCCCCGTCCAGTTTTAGAAAAAGCCTAATCTTGCTTCCCATTCTCTGAAAATCCATCCTAGAAGATAGAAATTGATTTGGCACCTTTGCCATTAGCAGAGCTGTAGCAACAAAAACATTCTGCAATCAGAACCTAGTCAAAAGTTCTGCTGCTGGGTCGTTCCCAACTGCATCAGCTCTGCATTGCTGAACAGGATTAAGGAGGGTGGGGAGTAAAGGAAGAGCCTGGTTGTTTAGATGTGCCCCAGAGAGGAGATCAATTGAAGGAGCTCTCAGACCAAAAAACATCTTTTCTTTAAACATTTTCACAGCACTCAGCAGCACAATGGGAAAGAACCAATGAGTGCGACTATAAGACATCGGGGGGGGGGGGGGACGGGGACCGAAATCCCTTTTTTAAAAAATCCAGGAGAAATTTTTATCTGGGCCAACTTATTGTACAGTTTGTGTGCTTTCTGCCTTCAGTGCCTTTTCATCCAGTTTGGCATAACAGAGCTATGATCCAATGCCAAATTCCACTTCCTGGGGGTATGCCATGAAATCAGAACATAATTCAGGGGATAAGACCTGGATAGGCTTACAAAAACGTCAGCTAAAGGCCTGAGAGCTTGGCTAATGCTTCTGGAGCTTGGATTGCTCTCAGGGAGAATGGAAGAGGAGGGAACAGGATGCACAAATGTGACAGCCTTCAGGTAGCATTACATGATGGCCTTGCTAGACCTCGATCTGGATATTCCCTTTGATCATCATAATTTACTGTAGAGTGTCATGTACCAAGCTGGGCCTGGGCCTTGTAAGACATGAATTAAGTCATCCATTTTGAGGAGTGGTGGTTCTTGCAGCTCTATGCAATGTTCCAGATCAGACAGAACATACTGTTGGGACAGCAGAAGATGCCTATATATCTACATTAAAAGTAAAGGGACCCCTGACCGTTCGGTACAGTCGCAGACGACTCTGGGGTTGTGGCACTCATCTCGCTTTATTGACCGAGGGAGCCGGCGTACAGCTTCTGGGTCATGTGGCCAGCATGACCAAGCTGCTTCTGGCGAACCAGAGCAGTGCATGGAAACGCCATTTACCTTCCCGCCAGAGCGGTACCTATTTATCTACTTGCACTTTGACGTGACGTGCTTTCAAACTGCTAGGTTGGCAGGAGCTGGGACCAAGCAACAGGAGCTCACCCCGTTGTGGGTATTCGAACCACCGACCTTCTGATCGGCAAGCCCAAGAGGCTCTGTGGTTTAACCCACAGCGCCACCCGCATCCCTACATTAGGAATATGTGAATCAAGGCTACAGGATACCTAGAAAATCCAAAGAGCAAACACAGCCTGTTGCAGAGGCAAAGCTATCACAGTTGTGATAAATCTCAGCCTATCAAACAGTGTTGAATGAACAAGTTAAAGTATCAGGTGGTCCTGTAATAGCAAATAAAGTTTGGACATAGAGTTGATTCACCAATGCATGTACCCATAGACAACTGGCAGCCGACTCTGTGAACAGTGAAGATCAATGTAAGGAGATATGTAAACTCTGGCTGTAGCGTTAGATCTGTGATCAGAGGTGTATTTAGGGTATCGTGACCGGTTCCCTTGCACTGGGTGCCAAGCCGAGGCAGGTGCTGCAGGGCGTCACAACTATGACATAGTACATGCACAGAAAGGCAGAAGACGAGAGGCGGGGGCGCCAAATTTTGGCCTCGCACAGGATACTGCTGAAATTTGAAAGGCCAAAGTCTGCCCCGGCTGTGATGGTTATTTATGACCTGTGAATAGAATGTTTCTCAAACGTGTTGCATCACAGAGTTGGAACATTGTGCTGGACACATCCTCTGTACCAGGCAGTCCCAAGATAAGTGGCTATGTTGCTCTTTCACACATCACTTTCCAGACGACTGCTTGATGGGTTTGGATGTTCTGTCCATCCTCTAACCTGCACCATTTATACCCCCGCCTTTATTTTGCCAGAATTAGAGGGCATGCGGAAGGACTTTTAACTTTTCTTGCTTTTGTGATGGTGGTTTGTTTTCAAAAACACTCTGCAGTCCATTTTGTCTATTGTGTGCTCCCTGTTTGATCGATACTTTCCCCTTTTAAGCTCAGATGCTTTTTTATTTCTTCTGACAATGTGTTTTTTAAATAGCTTCCCCTCTTTAAAAAAAAGAAAAAGAAAAAAGCACCTTGGACATTTCAGTGCTTTTTGGCCCACTGATCTCTCTCTCTCTCTCTCTGCTTGTGAACTTTATTAAAGATTCAGGATCTACAGAAGCCGTTTCAAGTGTTCCTGAGTGTCTCTGGCCTTGAGGAGGCCCTGGGCGTTGCTTCTTTCCTCCGGTACATTCTGCTACTGAAAGTATCACATGCCGTGGAGAAATATGACTGCGTATTCTCAACAGACACGTGTAATGAGATATTTTGCCCAGAGACACAGTACGGCATGGGAATATTGCGCTTTTACATTAGTATAAGGGGGGAATTAGTTCTCACACCATAGGCCAGAGAGTAGAATCAAAAACATACAGCTTCATTATAAATAGAGATAGTGGTTTGTATGCAGATTACAGAATGAAAAATGGAGAGTTAAGCTAGTGGCATTCACATCAGACCAGCTATGAAGAAGAAGAAGAAGAAGAAGAAGAAGAAGAAGAAGAAGAAGAAGAAGAAGAAGAAGAAGAAGAGTAGTAGTAGTAGTAGTAGTAGTAGTAGTAGTAGTAGTAGTAGTTTGGATTTGATATCCCGCCTTTCACTCCCTTTAAGGAGTCTCCAAGCGGCTAACATTCTCCTTTCCCTTCCTCCCCCACAACAAACACTCTGTGAGGTGAGTGGGGCTGAGAGACTTCAGAGAAGTGTGACTGGCCCAAGGTCACCCAGCAGCTGCATGTGGAGGAGCGGAGACGCGAACCCGGTTCCCCAGATTACGAGACTACCGCTCTTAACCACTACACCACACTGGCTCTCCCAGTGGCTCTACTTAGCTACAGCTGGAGCTGTCTGAGGCAAGAAGAATCACCCAGCAAACATGGACAGCAGACAGACAAGAGGGCCAAGTCAGTAGGGGCCGGTGTGATGGGGCAGAGCCAAGGAGCTGCCTTCCTAACACTGCAGCTTTTGCTGCAGCTTTTAAGGGAGAGGCTGAGAAGAGCAGTGGGGTTGTATAGGTGCACTGGCAGGAGTGTGGGGTCAGCTTCACCAGCGCACCTACACGGAAATCCAGCTCTGAGGGCCTACTGATGATTCCCTCTCACTGCAAGAAGTGAAGTTACAAGGAAGCAGACAGAGGGTCTTCTCGGTAGTGGCACCCTCCCTGTGGGACACCCATCAGATGTCAAGGAGATAAGTAACTATGCAACCTTTAGAAGACATGTAAAGGCAGCCCTGCATGAGGAATTTTTAAATGTTTGATGTTTTATTAAGCAAAACTAAGATAGCTGGAGTCAAGGTTCTTTGAGCAATTCCCAAGAGACCAGTGAGTCTGAGCAACTTGGTAACAAAAATATCTGAATACAAATGGCTCTTAACGAGAACGCTTTCCCTTTCGCAAGGATCAAGAAGTGCATATAATGGACTGTTGGAAAGCTTTCAGTGCTAAGAAGCTAGATCCACAAATTGACAGGCCAAGGAACTATAAGAGGGGTCTACCACATCCTATGAATACATTGCAATGAATATCAAAGGTTTCTTCCACACAGTAGCCTATTTCTGGGTGTGGTGTTGCTCGTGCATTGACCGTATCAAAATGCAACCCCACATTATTTCCCCATTTAACCTGGATTTACTGTTTCCACAGAAACTCTGATTAGTGAAAAAGCCCCATTGAAATGTGAAATCTAGATTATATGAGGGGAGGGTGATAGGAGATGACATTTTGAGGAGGAGATTGTTGTGTAACTTGCAGATATGAGCAGCACCAAGTAAATAATCACTCACCACGTGGAGCTAACTCAAAAGTTAGTGGATGCTCACAACAGCAAGATGCCAGCAAAGGACCAGAGAGGCCTGACAGTCCATCGCATAAGCTTGGACCACCTGGTCCCAGTCACTAATCTGACTGCTGAATTCTCCATTAGCTACAGTTTGCAAACTGCCTTCAGAGGCAGCCCCATTGTAGTAATCTCACCTAGATGTCACCAGAACACAAGCAACAAAATCTAGGCTATCTCCATCCAGACAGAGTCACAGACGGACCACCAGCCAAAGCCAATAGAAGGTACACCATGCCACAGAGGAAACCTGTGCCTCCAATGAAGTAGTTGACCTAGAATGTGATGGGATACTGCCGGGGAGACGGGGGCATTTAGCAGGCCCCCAGCTGGCTCCAGCCACCGGCTAGCAGCCGGGTGATCTCCAGTACAGCATCAATCAGTGACATGAACCTCAGATACGTTTGGAAACTTGGCACGCTCTTATCAGCAGAGTGAATAAATCTTCTCACAATGGAAGTGGCAGACAGAGACATGTGTAAGCATATTTACAGCATTTATTAAGCATAGTTCAGGAACAAAGGAAAAAAACATGTCTGCTTCCCTTCATGTCTAGCAAACAGCAAGAAAGCAAAAGCTATATACAAACGGAAGTTCCCAGCAAGCCTGTGCTGGAAGTAAACAGGCATGTGACACACAAGAGTCATGCCTGTTCCTTTTTAAAGTGGAAGGGAACCATATCCTAACAGAATGGTGGTTCTCACAGGGTGTGGTAAGAGAAATTGGCAAGTGTGAGAAGGGCAATCAAAGAAGCATTTAAACATTTCAGTGTAGTAGTGTACTCTCAAAATAATTGTTTTCATTTGCAGAATATAGATAGATAACTTTCCAAAATCAAGCACTGCTTGGAGTTCTTTTTGTTTTCCAAAGTATTTCTTCTCAATTAAAAAAATCAGTGTGGCATAAGCAAATTTTCATTTTGAAAGTCTGCCCCAGTGGGAAAAAAGTTTGAGAAGCACTGATCTAGAAGTCTGTCTAAACTCTTCACCTGCTCCTTCAGGGGGGCATACTAGCCCATGCAGAACTGCGTGCACCCCACCCATCAAGTCTGAGGGGACATATCTGGGATTGTCATGATGCACACATGATACACGGAATTCACTAAATTATAGACCATCGCAGTAACATCATTCTATTAAATATAACTATTATAGAACATCACCAGTGTTGACAGTTTATGGAACCGCTTTAGAACATGGGAAAATCAATGGGTAACTTTCAAGGTATATCTGCTCCTAACACAGTGAACCAAAATTTGCCCTCTTTCAGGAAAAGGAAAGGGAAAAGGGAAAACGACATGAAGCCATACTCCCAGCTTTTATTATTACAGCTCTGTTTGGGTCCTGCACAGATTTTGTCCATGCTCGAGTGTACATGACACCCTTTCTGTTCGAAGGGGACAGCTTCATTATGGCAACATCATTCCCAGCCGCCACATTCAGAAAGAAAAAACAAAAATGGGACAGCTGAAAAGAAATGCTGAGAAAAGATGCAATGTGAAGGGGCAGAAACAACCTCAAGTATGTAGATGGGGAGAGCCCAGCAGCAATAATCCCTCCAATTTCTTATATTCAGGCGCTGAGTGACATTGCATAAGAAGCCAAATGTGAGGTGGGGGAGAACGCAATGGTTTACAGAACTCAATATTTCAGGGATAGAAGAAAAAAAGGAAAAAACCCTAAGGGACAGGAACCCTAAAAACAACTGCCTGAGCTCAGAATGCTGACTGTCAGGGGGAACCAATGGGAAGGTAAATGGAAAGGGATATCCTGGTACATGGCTGGCTGACTGGATGCAGGAACAGTTTGTCGCTGGTCCCATTTTTCCTTTCCAAGAAGGCAAATCGGCTCCCTATAGATGAGGTCTGGGAAGGATTTGCTGACTCCTGTATCTGACCCTGGTGATCAAACCCCATATTAAATCCATGTTGTAGACTTAAGAGCTTGGCTCTACTTTGTTGTTGGTTTGATAAATACAGGTTTCCATTCAGTCACCTGCCCATCTTTCCACAATCTGCGAAATATCACGAGGCACAACCCTTTGCAAAGGGAGGAGGATTTAGAAAAGTTGATGAATGTGTTGCCTCGTTCAAGGCTGGATTATTGCAATGTATTGTTTGCCGGAGCCAGCTACCGTGTTATCTCTAGAATGCAGGAGCTCAAGTTCTTCCAGGCACTCAGTTGTTTCAACCAAATATTCCATATTTCTAATTTCTGCACTGACTTCCTAATACTTCTTATACTTAACTGTTTTCTGCTCCTTGCCCAAAGAGCTCAGGGTGGCCTTTGAGCTTCACAACAGCCCTGTCAGGCAGGTTAGCCTGATAAACGGTGTTTTTGGGAAAACACCCATTGCTGAGTTGCTGTTTGAACACTGTCACGCTGACTTTGGCTGGGCCACTACATCCTTTATGGCTTTCAGCTTACATATGTGGTTGATATATCAGTGACGGTTCATAGGTGTTTCGACCTGTTTTACACAGAAATAAAAACAAAAAACTCAAAGAGCACACCAAACTCCATGTTTGCATCTGTTATAATAATAGTTGTCATTCAACCTACATGAGACTTTACAGTTTCCATGAGCAAAAATGTGGTTGTGTGAACTTGGGTTATGTTATGTCTGGGATTAAATTATGAAAGTCAATACAATTTTATGTAAATAACGTTTAATTTTGGAAAGCATTTATTTTTGCTACTTCATTTCATTTCAGTCTCATCTTTCCTCCCTGGAGCTCAAGGTGGCATAAATGTAGCTTTCCCCCCTTTCTCTTTTATCCCCACAAACAGAGCCAGCCCTAGGCATTTTAGCTCCTGAAGCGAACCACAAAAAGCATGCCTTACAGTTAGGGAAGAAGGGGTGAGTGAAGATCTACATCAGGAACAAGAGGGAAATAAAGATCTACATTGGGAACAAGGGTGGAAAAGTTCAGCAGCATCTCCTGTTTGCAGACAGTCCTCCCCAAAGGTCGTTTGGGAGGAGGGCTGCCGAGGAAGCGGCAGATCCAGTCTCCAAGGAGTCCACCATAGTCAGCGCTGCCACCATGGCAGCAACAGTAGCAGGTAATGCATTCCTTGGAGGTTGACTCTGCTGCCACTATGGATTCTGTTCCCTGAGGCGGTCATCTCCCCTTGCCTCATGGGTGGGCCAGCCCTGCTCACAACCATTGAGTAAAATGAGTTAGCCTGCCCCAATTGGTGACTGGCCTATGTAATCCATTGAGCTTCACAGCTGAGTGGGGATTTGAATCTGGCCTCCCAGGTCCTAGCCCAACACTCTCACAATTACACCTCATTGACTCTTTGTGTTCACAACCTAGATCTGGTTTCAGTCAGTGTGAGTTAGGAGTAGGAGGAGTCTTTGTGAGAACCAGGCTGGCTAGAGGCAGTCTTATGTTTGTTCTAACGAAACCAGTTTAAGTTTAAACGCAGCTTTCAGTTCCATCTGTTCAAGCGAAGCAGAACATAACAGTTCAGTTTGCATGTGGCGCTGTGTGACTAAACATTTGAACTCATCTGGCCTGTTGTGGAAGCTGCTCACGTCAAAATATGATACCCCTGCCCATACGGGCCAGTCTTGACAGACTCTAGGGTTGTGCGCCCATCTCACTCTATAGGCCGGGGGCCAGCGCTGTCCGCAGACACTTCCGGGTCACGTGGCCAGCATGACAAGCTGCATCTGGCGAGCCAGCGCAGCACACGGAACGCCGTTTACCTTCCCGCTAGTAAGCAGTCCCTATTTATCTACTTGCACCCGGGGGTGCTTTCAAACTGCTAGGTTGGCAGGCGCTGGGACCGAGCAACGGGAGCGCACCCCGCCGTGGGGATTCGAACCGCTGACCTTTCGATCGGCAAGTCCTAGGCGCTGAGGCTTTAACCCACAGCGCCACCCGCGTCCCGCATACGTCAAAATATAGTCCTCTCCTAAAGTCAGCAAGAACAATTCACATAACACTTTCCTCCATTCCTGGGTGTCAAAGATCCATGCCTGTGAATTTCCTTTGTTACCGCTGATTGGTTCCTGCCCACCCCAGACACATTTGCAAAACAAATGGGATGGTGCTGTATGGCCCTTTGACTTATCCACACATAATGCCTAACCCGAGTTTCCTGTTCCTAAATAGAATGGACCAACGGTAGGCTAAGGTCACACAAACGCCAAGCTTTTCTGCCTTTCCTGACAGAATAAATAAGTTGTGCAGATTGACAACTTTCTCTTTGGCAAGGTTGATCCCAAAGAAAAGCTGTTATTTGCCTTTCAGGGCCACCCCACTTGTAATTTCTGACCCCCTCCAACCTCTCCGCACACAAAAACTAACAGGATAACTTCAAACTACAAAGCAAAATGCTTTTCAATTATTAATTTGCTGCTGTGGGAATCCTTGCAACTACCTGGAAACGCTGGGAAGGTAATGGGCTCTCCATCAGCCGTGACTCAGAAGTGCTTGTAAGCTGCAGATGAAGAAAGCTTGAAGAATGTGCATGCTGGCTGGAGTTTGTGCTACCACAGGGAAATCTGAAGATTCCCCGTGTTGAAAATTAAATCTGGAGAAGCCTTCTTTTTATAGTCAGATCCAAGAACGAGCAGAACAAAAAAACAAAACGCCATTTACAATTTTGGTAGCGGAGGCAGAGAGATGACATTGGTGGAAAGCAAACGGCGACAGGCTGCCTGTGGAACCAATTCCCCAGGTTCACACGGAAACCTTATTTAGAAACAATCTTCAACAATGGGAGGAAAGCGCTGCCCCAGAAGGCTGTGCCCAGTGCAGTATTCAAAGGTGAGCAAATTTCCCCAGGGGTTTTGAGAAGGATTCCATTATTAGAAGCCCATGGTAAAATGCCCCAGTACCACTTACAGATTTTGAAGCTGTCTTGATCTCTTCCTGCTGAGCACATCTTTTGGATACAAAAAACGAGACCTCCAGAGAGGTTTCCAATGGAGGGGGTAGAGTGTCTGATATCGAGCCAGTGCATCGGGAGGGAAAGAGGCATGTCTCAACATCATGCCAACTGAATCATGGAACCCACAAGCGGAAAGGATCCAAAAATAAACAAAACCCCACTTTTGACTTCAGATGGAGGCACTGGGTAAGTAGCAACAGAAGAAGCTTAATGAAAACATGTCCATTATTAAAACAAAGCCATTATTTGCACTCTCTGGCAGCAATCCAGTACGGTGGTACCTTGGATTAAGAACTTAATTTGTTCTGGAGGTCTGTTCTTAACCTGAAACTGTTCTTAACCTGAGGTACCACTTCAGCTAATAGGGCCTCCCGCTGCCACTGCACCGCTGGCACATGATTTCTGTTCTCATCCTGAAGTAAAGTTCTTAACCCGAGGTACTATTTATGGGTTAGCGGAGTCTGTAACCTGAAGCGTCTGTAAACTGAAGCGTCTGTAACCCAAGGTACCACTGTAATGTGCACATCAGGCCCACAAGCACAGCAGAACTATTTGGGTTGCTTTTTCTCTCCAACAGTTACAACTGTTAAATCTCCCAGCTGCCTTTAACACTTTCTCTATAAGCAAGCAAAGAGAGGGGATATTGCCCAATAAATCCTGATGTGCATGCACTACACTTATGTGTGTGCGAGAGCATGGAGAGCAGTGTGCTCAGTTGGGGTCTATTTACACATGTGAGTCACACTTCCTTTCTCAGGTTTGCAACACAGGTGTCTCTTGCCCAATTTCCCTTACCACCTGATTATTGTACTTTGTTTCAGCTGAACTTGTGAAGAACCTTCCTTGCGAACTCCTTCCACTGTGTGCATTTATTATCCTCCCCCCCTCCTTAGCCAAAAAGGCTCTCTGGGCAGATCACATCGAAGGGGGTGAGGACAGGTGCCCCACCTAGGCCCAAAGTCACCCCCCCCAACCAGGCCTCAAAACTGTCCAAAATTCCTTTCTCTCTTCTAAAAATCCACAGCTAAAGTTTTCCTCTGCTTTTCTCACAAGATGCATAGGCAAAATGTTATTCTTTTATCAGTATGAGAAGGCTTCAAAAGCTAATGAATAGGCTCTGTCAAGCAAGCCTGAGAACTGAGTCTTATCTCACTCTAGTTGTAACACATCTTGAACACGCAAGGCTCCTCGACCCCCTTGGCTTCTCACCCCCTTTCCTCGGAAGGGCGCCAAGAGTCCAAAAGAGTCCCAAGACAGGAGCTTTCTGTTCATGCTCAGGGGAACTCATGAGGCAGGACTCTTGAGGAGGAGGAGAAAGGGGAGGCAACTGGAGGGGAATATATGCTCTGTGCAAATGGCTGTGAACTCGTGCTTGTTTTGTGAATCTATCACACTTGCTCCTTCTGCCACCCCGGAAGGCAGAATAAAGCTTTTTCTCTGAAACTATTCCTTGAGTGTCTGTTGACTCCCATTTCCCTTTCCCAGGCACAAAGCTCTTCTCACCCGAGGGCAAAGCCTCATAAGGCTACAACATAAGGCTGAAAATCCAAATTCTAAAAGGCTCAAAACACCAACGGAAAGAGGACGGGAGAGGAAAGAGGAAAATGAGCAAAGCCAGGCGCCAGTTCTTAAAAGAGGTCAAGATGATATGATAGTTTTGCCTGTGGTGATATGTGTGATGAGCCATTTATGAAACGGTCATCAAATGATGAACATGCACATGGAAATCAATCTCTGGTCTTAGCATAATGTTTTAAATTGGCTCCACTGAAAGGTATTTTGGTATTTTATGAAAGCGTTATTTGTGGTGCCTGACGCGGGTGGCGCTGTGGGTTAAACCACAGAGCCTAGGACTTGCCGATCAGAAGGTCGGTGGTTTGAATCCCTGCGACAGAGGGAGCTCCCGTTGCTCTGTCCCAGCTCCTGCCCACCTAGCAGTTCGAAAGCACGTCAAAGTGCAAGTAGATAAATAGGTACTGCTCTGGTGGGAAGGTAAACGGCGTTCCTTGCGCTGCTCTGGTTAGCCAGAAGTGGCTTAGTCATGCTGGCCACATGATCCGGAAGCTGTACGCCAGCTCCCTCGGCCAATAAAGCGAGATGAGCGCCGCAGCCCTAGAGTCGGCCACAACTGGACCTAACGGTCAGGGGTTCCTTTACCTTTATTTGTGGTGCCTAATCTGTGGCATTTCCTTCCCACGTGGGGGGCTGCATTATACCAGTTCTGACAATTTATCCATCTAGCTTAGTATTTTCTGCTCAGACTGGCAATAGCTTTTCAGAGTCTCCAACGGTGGTCTTTCACCTACCTGAGGTCCCCTTTAACTAGAAATGAAAGGGCTTGTGTAGGATTTGAACCTGGGACCTTTTGCACTCTAAGAATCATAATCCTAGATCAGGGTGAAGGGAACCTGTGGTTCTCTGGGTGTCATCGGAGTCCAACTCATCTGGCATAGAAAATGGCCAGGGATGGTCCAGCAATATTAGGGGGCCATGGGTCTCTCATCCATGCCCTAAACCACCAAGCCAGACAACCCTCACTGTTTCCCCCCTTCTTGTTGAAAATCTTTTCTACTCAAACAGACCTTTATTTAGTGAAGCATGTTTCTGACCTCAGTTAAATTTTATATGGTGTTTCACATTGTTTTCTTATTAAATTGCAACTGTATGTGTTGTAAGCAGTCCTGAGTGATAGGGTTACGCTATAAGGATGGAATATAGATATAATAATCGTAATGCCATCAGTGAGTGAGAAACATTGGCTGGGCTGATATTTAGCAGGCCTACAGATTGCTAATCTTATCTATAATTTAGGGTTTAGCAAGAGCATCACAATGTGCTGTGGCATCTTAAAGACAGGAACACATTTATTATGCCATAAAGCTTTTGTAGACTACAGTTCCTTTCATCAGATGCAGAAATGGCTACCCTCAGTTGCCAGGATTATATGGGCATAAAGAAAAGGGGGGAATTCTAAACACCTGGGTCAAATAGCAATGGAGCACTTTAAAAGATATGGGAACTAGATACTGGCACATAAAGTCTTCCCAAGGACTTGAGTAAAATTTGGGAATTGTGACCCTTAAAATTTGTTTCCAGTTTTCTGAGAGAAAACTCTTTAAAATTATTATACAGAGACTTCTGGGTTGGCGCCAGCGCCGAATGGCGGACTCCCTCCGAGCTCCGGAGGGAGTCTGCTCGGCAGGGGTCGGGTCCCGCTGCGCCGGCGACGCAGGGACCCTCAGAAACCATGGGCGCGGATGCCCATGGACCTGGTGACTCGGCGGGCACCATTTGCGCCCCCGACCCGCGAAGGAGCCTTTTTAAAGGCTGCGGAGCGGGGGATGGGGGGTGGCGTGGTGCTATGAGTCTTCCGCTTCCCCTGCCGAGCGAAGCCGCATGCCATTCGACGGAGAGCGCTGACTTCTTCTTTTGGAAATTTGGACTAAAAATAACAACCCGTGAGTAATCTGGAAATCGGACCTAAAAGGGAAAATGTTGTTGTTGTTTTTAAATTCGGCACGAGCGGGGGAGGTGCAAAAAGGAAGTCCATCTCCCCCCTATTGTAGACAATTTACAGCAAGGATTTGACAACTAAGGTCGAGAGAAGAGCTTGTTCTTTTTTATTGATAAAAGCTATTAATTTCACGATGGGAAATTACAAGTTACTGTGCTGGAGGAGAAGAGTGGATGAGTTAAAGTGCAACCCCCCGCCCCCCCCGGGAACCGGGAGAGATCCGTGAGAGAGCCTGGTGAAGAGATATAGAGATTTTGACAGCTGTCAAAGTAGCTGTCAAAGTTGGAGAATAAAAAGAGAACTTTGTTATGAGGACTTTACTGATTAGATTTGTTACAATTTGGATATAAATTGTCGAAAATAAGGAATAACAAGCTACCTTGACTTTTGGGTTTGATTTGGAAGGAAACTAAGTTACTATAATCCCCCTAGAGGGGCTTTTGGACATTACAAGAATGACTGTAAGTGGAAAAATACTCATGGAATTGGACTGGACTATTTTATCTCCTGGGAAAGCTGCAAAAACGAAACATTATCTACAGAGGTATTTACACTAAAGGAGACAATAGATTTATCTATTGAAGAATGGAAGGGACTTGACGTAAGTTTTTGTTCCTGAACAAATAACACCTCTGTAGAAGAACCAGAAGCTTTTGAACTAGTATGTTTTTGCAGCGTAACAGGAAAAGAAATTTGAGGAAAGAGAACAAGGGAACCACGACGATTTGGAAGAGAATAAAGGAGGAGCCATATTATTGTAAAAGATCAAGGAAGGCCAAAAGCCGGTCAGGGAGGATACAAAGGAAAACAAGAATTGGACTAAGCTGAGTTAGAACATTTGGGACATTCAGACTTAAAAGGATTAAGAAACAGAATTTGAGTTTTACTCTTAAATATAGAGGTCTGGATGGAAGAAAATGGACTTTCTTGAGATAGAACTTTTTTTAAGATTGGGTGTTTGAAGTTAGAGATTACCAAGAAAATCGGCAAAGTGGAGTCGAGAGAGATTTGGACATGGACGTGAGGCCTCCAGGCTGATAGCAGTTAGACTGATGGACATTGGGGATCGATACCAGGAAAGGGGGGAGGGAGCTTTGGAATCCAAAGGGGTG
Source organism: Podarcis muralis (assembly GCF_964188315.1). Classification (NCBI taxonomy): domain Eukaryota; kingdom Metazoa; phylum Chordata; class Lepidosauria; order Squamata; family Lacertidae; genus Podarcis; species Podarcis muralis. The sequence goes on along the minus strand of NC_135664.1, from coordinate 7,185,207 downwards.
TAAAATTATATTTTGAATCTTTTTTTCTATTCCTTTTAATTTTTGTGTGTATTAAAAAGGGGAATTCGTGGAAGGGAATTGGGGCCGTCCTTAGGGGGGAAAAATTAATGTTGAAAGAAGGTATCTTTAAGGGAAAGTGATTATATAAGATGAATCAAATTGAATATTGGGTTAAATATAATAAGTTTTAAATTTGGGGTAAAAACTTGTGGAATTAATTTAATGGAAATGGAATACAAGAGGGGGAGGGGCGGGGAAGTCCTGGAAAGATGTTAATGAAAAAAGGTTTTAAATGTTCGTTCTTTCTTTTTTTCTTTTTTATTTCTTTTTTTCTTTTTCATGTTTTGGAAACTTCAATAAATATGTTTTTTAAAAAAATTAAAATTATTATACAGATGGTATCACACTCCTTTGCAAACGTAAAAAACGTTTTCTTCTATATCGCCTAATTGTTGGAGGGGTAGCAATAAACTTGGTACATATTATCATTTACAATGGGAATGTCAGTTGGTGCAAGATGGTTGGAATTTAATTATGACAGAATTGATAAATATTATTAAGGAAACAATTGCTTGTTGTCCAAAATTAATGCAGTGAAATTTGTGAACAGTACCTCCAAAGGAGAAAAAGACTTCCTCGTTTGATTACATGCAAAATTATATTCAAAAAGAGCCTACTGCAGAGAAATCCCAGATGTGTCAAAGAGATTGCACATGTTCTGCCATACAGGCTAATAACCCACCAGTGGCACGTTGCATTATTTATAATTTTGGTTTATTGGATGCATATTAAAGGATGAATAGAATTACATACAGATTATATCATGGAATCTAGATAAGGTTTGTGTTTTATGAATCCTCTGTTCGAATAGGTGAGGTGAAGAAAAGCTGGGTTCTGGTTTTTCACACCCTTGGTTTGCAGTGCAACCAATATTTCATTGGGTTCACTCCTTATTTATGTCACTGGAAATAACGGCAAAGAAGGCGGTTTCTGCACATGCTCTGGAGGAAAATGAGGGGCAGATGGGGCTCATCAACCTGGGAAGGTAACCCATATAGGAGAAGGAAAACTCTGATCCTAAACCTCCACTGCCTTGGAGGAAATATTTGGGATTATCAGTGGGGGTTTTTGTTGTTGTTTTTTGCTTGGGGTACACAAGGGTACACAGTACCAGCACCTTTTCTTTTATTTTTCAAAAGTTAAAAGTGTGGCACTTACTCTGACAACTTCATGGTGAGTACTGGCACATTTCCCCCCCTAAAAAACTATTAAGTTACTTGATAGTGTGTACAATATGTAATAATAATAATAATAATAATAATAATAATAATAATAATAATAATAATAAAATTTATTTATATCGCGCCCTCCCCAGCCGAAGCCGGGCTCAGGGCGGTTAACAACAATAAAATAGTGCAACATTCTAAAAACATTTCATTATAAAAATTAATTAAAATCAAATTGATGGCAACCATTAGGCTAAAGTTCTGTGAAGATTGCGAAAGGAGGGAGTCAGGCTGTGCCCTGGCCAAAGGCTTGGTGGAACAGCTCTGTCTTGCAGGCCCTGCGGAAAGATGTCAAGTCCTGCAGGGCCCTGGTCTCTTGTGACAGAGCGTTCCACCAGATCGGAGCCACAGCCGAAAAAGCCCTGGCTCTAGTTGAGGCCAGCCTAACTTCTCTGTGGCCTGGGACCTTCAATATGTTTTTATTTGAAGACCGTAAGTTTCTCTGTGGAGCATACCAGGAGAGGCGGTCCCGTAGGTACGAGGGTCCTAGGCCGTATTATGTACATATGTGCATAATATGTACATATTAAAAGGAAGTGACTGTAGATATCTTAGGAATACTCAGTGTGATGGCCTGGGATTCGGACTCGGATGCTGAACCTGAGGGATCCCAGCCTGCACAGGATTCCCCGCCTCCAGAACCAGCTGAGCCGGGGCTGGGGCCTGAGCCTGAATGGTCCTCACCTGTGCTGGGTCCTCAGGTGCAGCACCAGCTGAGTCTGCTCTGGCTCCTGGGGTGATGGAGGACCCATTGCCTGCAGGTGCTCCACTCTCAGCCCCGTCAGGGGGAGCTGAGGTTGCCTCTGGGTCTGGTAACCCTCCAGCCTCTCCTAAGCTACAGAGGCTCAGGGCAGAGAGGCGGAGGGAACTAAGTTCCCGCAGGAGGAGTGCTCATCTCCAGGCCAGGAGAGGTGAGTCACCAGAGGATTGGGGCCGCCCTATGCCTCGGGGGAGATAAAAGCCGGCCAGCCCCAGTCCCAAGTTGCGGGAGCAACATTGTTGGTAGCCTGTTCCTGCCTAAACCCTGTCCTGCTTTTCTGTCAGAGCTCCTGACCTGCCCTGGCTCCCTGTGTGCTGGTCCCGGGGGGAAGGTTACTGTTACCGTAGTCAAAGTTCAGTCCTGAGTCACTAGCCTGGTAATAGTCCACAAGGTGCGAGGCGAGGTCCGAAGCAGGGAGCCGGGCGGGGACAGGAACACTCGAAGGTCAGAAGCAGGAAGCCGGGCGGGGAACAGGAACACTGGAGGAACAGGACTGGATGCTGGCCGATACAGCTCTTCAATGACGACGTTGCTCCCGCAACCTGGGACCGGGCTGACTGGCCTTTATCTTCTCTGAGGCCAGGGGCGGTCCCGGCCCCCAGGAGACCCGCCTCTCTTGGCCTTAAGGCGAGCACTCCTCCTGGGAGAAACCAGTTCCCTTTGCCTCTCTGCCCTGAGCCTCTGCAGTTCAGGAGAGGCTGAAGGGTTACTGGGCCCAGGGGGAGACTCACCTGCAGGCACTGAGTCCTCAAGCACCTCTGGGGCCAGAATGGATTCACCTGGTGCCTGCTCCTGAGGATCCAGCACAGGTGCAGGCTCCTCAGAATCCAGGCCTTGGCCCAGTTCAGCCGGCCCTGGAGGCGGGGGACTCCTGTGCCGGCTGGGATTCCTCCGGTTCACTCTCAGAATCGGAATCCCAAGCCATCACACCCTGCTTGCATGCCTGTTCCTGACTTCACCCGACTCCCAGCCCTGCACCCAGCTTCAGCTACTACGGACTGCCTCCACATTGCACCTTTGACCACGGACCGGACTTGGACCTCGCCTCTCGAGTAACCCACGGGACCAGCACACTCAGACATTGTACATTGAGCAGGTGGTTTTTCATCAATAATGGGGGCAAGAGATTAACTGGTAAGAAAGGCCCCCACCAGGGGTGCAGGTGAGATGGGGGGGGGTGCAAAATCAGCTAAAAATATGTCCATACATATGTCTATAAATAAGACTTGTCCTTGGCGCAGTCTAGACGGTCCTGACAGGAGCTCAAGATCACCTAGCTATGGCTCTGCCCCTGATAACTGGGGGGACGGGACATGTCTGGTGCAATGAGATGCCCTTCAGAACCTGAAGAAGCGGACCCCTTCCTCCTCCAAGGATTACAGAGAGAAAGGGAAGCAAAGAGAACAAAAGAGCAAAGATTTTATATCTGGAGCTAGTTAAAGCTGGGAATACACCTTTCAGAGGGCTGCAAAAATTCCTAGCAGGGGATTTGTTATTTGCTATAGGAATGCCTGTTTGCTTCCATTATGCTCTGGTTGTAATTGGTTTGTTTTTTGAGTTTATTGTGACAGTTGCATAAATAAAAGCTGTTAAGGCAATTGTATATACAAACCTATTTTTTATTTTTATTTTTAAAAAACCAAGTCTAGCTATAAAAAGCAGTTTAAAATAAGAACAGCAAAATCATAAAATCAATTTAAATCCAAGAGCGATGCCAACTGGGATATAGATCTTAGAAGCTTTAGCATGAAGGAAATATTAGAGATTGACTGTCTTGTGCTCTTTTATCCAAAGGAAATTAAACCCTGTAGTATTAGCCCTGCAAATTTCCACTTGGTAGAATGGGGAAGTATATAACACTATAATAACAGCATATGGCATTATAAATGCAGTGAAAGTCTTACTTTTATTAGTTCAGCTCTCCAAATGTCACACTCCCATTAAGCATTGTCAGCCTGATCTAACCACCTTATTACACATTCCCAACTACAATGTACGGTATTTGCTACCATAAAGCATCAGTCGTTGTCCTACACACTTCCCTTCCCTGCCTTTATAACTATCTATGCTTTGGATAAAAGACACTGAGTCCACAACATTTTACAAAGATGCTGGAGAGAACGTTTCTGAAACTTTTTATTTTTATTTTTTATAAATCCTGTGATTGATCTTGTCTTCCTGTTGACAAGTAAGGACAATTTTGCAGGAAGCAGTATTAGATTTTTGCAGTTTGAACGCTCGTAAATCCTACCATGTGTTAATGTGCATCCATATCAAGCTGTCAACTTAATTCACCAAATGTCAAAAGAAATGCCTCTCTTCAAAGGCAAAATAATTCATGAAGAAAACATGATTTAACGTAGCATTTTTTAGGAAAGGCAACCTTGATTTTATAAACCACGAGGTAGTAAAGCATTCCAGCTACATGTATATTAAGCTACTGCTTCCTCACTTGTTTCTTAGAAAGATAAACTAGATTTAGTCATGGGCAGAAAATGTATTCTTGCTGTAATCTAAGCCTGAACAAAGGTACTGTGTATGCAGATTGTATGTTTCATAGGCATGCTTTGAAATCCTGGTTCAGCTCTGACTTTTCTGGGTTGCTTTGGGCTAGTCATGATCTCACCCTTAATTCTCAGTCTGCAAAATAGGATTAATCAACTGATCATCAGGGCTAGCATGGATCCATCTGTGCTTTGCAACCCCTAACAACCAGCTGGTGGTTGGTACAGCAAAGTGCTGTACACAGGCCTCAGCACAAGCTGATCAGCAGCACCTGCAAACGACCTTTGCCCCAACCACCAGGTGTAGGCCAGGTGGGTTTAGCTTGGCCAAAATGCCCTTGCAGGAGAAATTAGGAGACCCATAAGCTGGAGGTTAACCACCACAGATTAAGTCAAAGAAATGTCACCCACCTTTTCTGGTCCTTTGCTCATATGGTCCAGATAAGTTGGTCCCCATTGCACTGGTGTAAGTTCATCATTACCCTACGTTCCATCAACATCAACACATTGCAGCTGCAACATCAAAAGACCTTCTGATGCAGCGATTGTGATACAGCCACTGGAGGAACTGTTCAACTCTTCTGCCAACCTGGTGCCATAGGCAGACCCCTGTCAAGAGAATGCGCCAGGAATCATGCAGCATTGTCCCTTCGGAATTGCCAACCATGCCCTGCTCCTTTCTACCTGCCCCCCTGTCCATGGACTGTAAGAGTTGTATGAATGAGCAACAGGTGCCTTCCACTCTTCCCACAGGTCAGAGGTTTTCAACCTTTTTGAGTTCACGGCTCCCATAACCTACATTCTTTCAGCGTCGCCCCTGTGGGGCTCAGGAGCCCAGTTATGTCACCCCTTGCCTGCAGAGCTGGCAGCCTCTCACCTTTTTTTGAGCACCCTCCCTTGTGGAGTGCTCCCTCAGCCTCCTCTCCTCTGCCCTCTCCTTGGGAGTCCTCCAGGCAGCCCCTGCTGTTGTTCCTGGTCTCTGAGCTGCCCCCACCCCACCCCAAAGAGAGGTGCCTCTCAGAGACATCATTTGCCTGCTGCAATAAACAGCCATGCAAGCCTTTGGGAGGCAGAGATGCAAGAGGGCATCAGAGGAGGGAGGGAAGGAAAGAGGGACAGAAGCCAGTGTTGCCCACAGCACCCCTGATCGCCATACAAGGCACCCCACTGCCATAGGTCAATTCTGAGCTGGGCTTGACAAACTTCGCTTAAGAAGAAGAGGAAGAAAAAGAACTGTTATAGATTTAGGGGATTGGTTTGGATCAGGGTTTCCCAACAGGGTCTCCAGCTGTTTTTGAACTACAACTCCCATCATCCCAAGCTAGCAGGACCAGTGGGCTGGGATGATGGAAACTGTAGTCCAAAAACAGTGGGAGACCCAAGTCTGGTTTGGATGATTCCCAGTGTGATTTCGTATCTACCAGATGGAGGCCTGTAAGAGAAGGAACACCTGAACTGATCAAACCAGTTTCTTAGTTAAGCCGGTCCAGTTACGTACCTCCCATCTGTATGACTGAAGAGGTTGCTGAGTGATGATACTCCCTAGGAGTGGGGTAGGCATTTCCACACACCTTAAACAGGCTGGAGGAAATATCATATTGTAAGCAGAGAGAACAATAGCCAAGGTAGTCTGTGGGGGAGTTTGGGCTGGATGCTGAGAAGACACTCTGTGTGCTGAATTCAAAGCTATGGCTTTGGGGACACAAACATCCCAGCAACCTAATGGGGAAGCATAATCTGCTGGAGTGTTAATGCTATAAGCCCTCACATCCTGTGCTCAGGTTGTATATACAGTGGTACCTCAGGTTACAGACGCTTCAGGTTACAGACGCTTCAGGTTACAGACTCCATTAACCCAGAAAAGAGTACCTCGGGTTAAGAACTTTGCTTCAGAATAAGAACAGAAATTGTGTAGTGGTGGCAGCGCAGCGGCAGCAGGAGGCCCCATTAGCTAAAGTGGTACCTCAGGTTAAGAACAGTCTCAGGTTAAGAACGGACCTCTGGAACGAATTAAGTTCTTAACCCGAGGTACCACTGTATGTGTAAATAAAACCATATATTCTAAACCAGGGGTCACCAACCAGCCAGTGTTGGTCGTGCCAGTCACAAAATAGCTGCTATTGGGGGGGGTGGCATGACACAAAATGGATGCAATGTAAATGGAAAGATACAAGTTGAGATCCTACTCCGGGGAAATGCTGCCACCCGCATCGCCATTGCTGCCGCCGCCACCCTCTGCTCTAGAGACTTCATTGATGAGGTCCAATTATTCATTTGTGAAATTTCTATAAAGTTCAATGGGAATTACGTAGAGTCATTCAAGAACAAAGGCTAATGCTCCACCAGTACTGCTCATCAGAGCTTGACAGGGGGTTGATTCTGGAAAATGCTGATCACTTCACTCTTGATCTTGCAAAGGACGGAAGTGTTTGGTTATTTGTTGCTTTAAATTAGTTTTATTTAAGATGCAAGTTCTCAGCTGAAGGGCAGATTAAAAGGAGAATCTGAGCAAAAAGTGTCTGGTCTTGTCCAAGCTACCCGAATGTTCTGCTACTTCTGCTTTTAAATTTCATAGCATTGGGAGGAACATCAAAGACCATCTATTCCAAACTCCTGCTGATGCAGAAGATCTGCTACAACAGTATCCCTGACATAGCTGTCAACTTACAGATTTGAAAATAAGGGACCAGCAGCCAAAATAAGGGACCTGCAGCCTCATCTGTTCCAGGCACTCCTGTTCTCCTGCAGTCTGGTCAAACTCATGCTGGGTAGCTTCAAGAACACTGTCCAACCAACTTTGTAACCAGAGGTTCAACTGAATAGAATCTGAATCACATGCACCAAAAGGCCTATGCAGCCTCAGCTTAAGATGGCTCCCCGGCCTGGCTTTGCACTGCAAAGTTTGCAGCAGCACGTGCAACAAAATGGCGTCCAGCATTCAAAAAAACCCTCAGCTTGCATTAACTAGCCACACACAAGGCATGCAAGCTCCACCCCCTGTCATTCTTAGACTTCTTATTGGATGAGCAACAGAGCCAAGCAACACAGTTGGAGCGTCCCTCCTCCCTGGCCAGCAGGGAGGGAGGGAGGGAGAGGAGCTGTTTCCTTTGAAATTTAAGGGACATAATTTAAGGGACATTTAAGGGACATCCATCAATAAGGGACAGCAGCGGGACATGGCGCTGGAATAAGGGACTGTCCCTTCAAATAAGGGACACTTGACAGCTATGATGCCTGATAGGCTGGCATCAAGCCTCTGCTTAAAAACCTCCTATCAAGGGGAGTCCACCACCTTTCAAGGCATTCAAATATTTGAAGGCAGCTATCATATCACCTAGTAATAGTCTCTTTCCCAGGCTAAACATTTTTGCCTCCTTTTGGGGTTAACCTTGATGCCTTTGAGCCAAGGTGCTCACAGTAGAAAACCCAAGATGGAGATGGAACATTGCTCTCTGCCAACAGTGTTTTCTTTGTCATAAAGCGGGACGTAAAAATAACTTCCACCCTACTGGGAATGTTGCTTTTTAGCACATTGGTTTTGGTATTTATGCAGGTGTCTAACTGAGTTACAGACACAGCCACAGATTTCCTTTTCACCCCCTATGCTGTTTGACATAATGCCTTGATTCATAAGCAAGTTACATGGGTGCTAACCAGATTGCTCTTTGATCTTTTTTGGGAGCGACACGATGTTTGCAGTGTGCCTCACAACAACAAACAACATGAAGGGAATGGATAATGAAGGAAGGGTTGTTGTCCATGGAGCTTCTAATTTTATAAAGATATTGAATTAGTAGTCTCAGATTGTATGGGGTGTGGGCAGGGTCTGGGGAGCAGTAGTGCCTCTGGTGGGGGACACACCATGCTCCTTCTGGGGTAGTTTGTCCGCCTTTGGTCCCCATCCTGCACTCAGCTTTCACCTGAGGCTCCTATAAGCTGTCGGCATGTGGCAGCGGCCACACCCTGGAACGGCTTCAACTGGCCGGCTAAACCAGATGAGGGTAGCCGATGGGTCTCAAACCCTTGGTGAGTTAGGGATTTCCTCTGCATGCGAAGACAGGCTCTGGTGGACTGAGCGAGCAAGACCAATAGTGGGTCCAATGGTCCAAAAGGTGGTTTCTTCACTTGCTGCGGTGGGAAGTGAGGGGCAGACAGGGCTCGCCAACCTGGGAAGGTAGCCCATCTCAGAGAAAGAAAGCTCTGATCCTAAACCTCTTCTGTCTTGTGGATTATCTTCAGGAGAAGAAAAGACTAAGGAATAAACCTTACTGTGATGGCCTGGGAATCCGATTCAGAGGCTGAACCGGAGTTATCCCAGCCTGCACAGGAGTCCCCGCTGAGCTGGGGCAGGGCCTTGGATCTGAAGTGCCTGCACCTGTGCTGGATCCTCGGGCAGACACCAGATGAATCCACTCTGGCTCCGGAGGGGGTTGAGGACACAGTGCCTACAGGTGCGCCTCTCCCAGCCCTGTCAGGGGAAGGTGAGTCTCCCCCTGGGTCCAGTAACCCTCCAGCCTCTCCTGAGCTGCAGAGGCTCAGGGCAGAGAGGCGGAGGGAACTGGTTTCTCCCAGGAGGAGTGCTCGCCTTAAGGCCAGGGGAGGTGGGGCTCCTGGGGGCCAGGACCGCCCCTGGCCTCAGAGAAGATAAAGGCTAGTCAGCCCGGTCCCAGGTTGCGGGAGCAACGTCGTTGAATACCTGCTTCTGCCCGGACCCAGACCTGTCCTTCCAGAGTTCCCGTCCCCGACCGGCTTCCTGCTTCGGACCCCACCTCGCTCTTTGTGAACTGTTTCCAGACTCGTGACCCAGGACTGGACTTTGACCACGCCAACGGTAACCTTCCCCCCGGGACCAGCACACTTACACAGATCTGGAGTGGAGTTCCTAAGACAGTCGGATGGTGCCTTGTATGCCTCCTCCTGGCAACTCCTGCAGCCAAGTTAGTTCCAAATGCATTGCTTTCATTTGGACCACATCATTGAGGCCAGGGTGGATGGGTCTTGTTGTCTGGGCAGCCCAGCTGTCTCAAATTAGGGAGCATTCCTAGCTGCCACCCCAGTCTGCATAGAGCTGCAGGGCCTCCACCGTATCCACAGCCCTATACACATGGGCAGGGAGTGAGAGCGCAGACAGATCACTATATCCGTGGATGCTGGGCCAGCCATCTTCCTGCCCCTGGAAGCCCAGCTGGTGGCACTCTGCAGGTGGTGGCTGAGGGAAGCTGGCAGGGCTGGATGATGGGACACCTGGATCACCCAGCTTGGGCTGGTGGTGAGCGCAGACGTCCAAAACACTTGGAGGGATCCAGACTGTCAGTTCAGTTAGGATAGTATGCCTTTCCCTCCTCTCTCTCTCCATGGCCTTCAGATGTGCTGCTCTGAAGAGCAAGGTGGGAAGGGATATGACATATTTTCAGGAGATAGCAGGCGGACTAGGATGAGTCTCGGGGATTCATATGGTGAGCAAGAATGGTGTGGTGGAAAGTTGCCATCAGTTTCTGCTTGCAGTCTAGGAATGGGAAGGATGCCAAAGTGTGCCTGGATTAATAAGGGTCTTTCCCTCCCATAGTACATCTCACAATCTATCCATCCTCTCTTAAAGTTAAAGGTAAAGGGACCCCTGACCATTAGGTCCAGTCATGACTGACTCTGGGGTTGCGGCGTTCATCTCGCTTCATTGGCCGAGGGAGCTGGCGTACAGCTTCCGGGTCATGACTAAGCCACTTCTGGCGAACCGGAGCAGCGCACGGAAACTCTGTTTACCTTCCCGCCGGAGCGGTACCTATTTACTTGCACTTTGATGTGCTTTCTTTTTTTCTTTTTTTTAAAATAAATTTTTATTAGTTTTTCATAAGTAAAAAAGGAACAAAGCAAAAACATAAACAAACACAAAATCGACTTCCCTGTACCACCCCTTTTCTGCATTCTTGTTTCAAGATTTTTCAGCAACCCTTTCGTAATAAACTTATTTGTATTTCAAAAATTTAACTTCCATAAATTATTAATACAACTGTAGTTCTTTATCTCTTATTACCCTGAGCCCCTAATTTTCCAAATTACAACAGTTTTTAAGATAAACTTTGAATTTGTTCCAATCTTCATCCACCGCCTCTTTCCCCCGGTCTCGAATTCTGCCAGTCATCTCTGCCAGTCCCATATAGTCAATCACCTTCGTCTGCCATTCTTCCAACGTGGGTAGATCTTGCGTCTTCCAATACTTTGCTAGAAGGATTCTTGCTGCTGTTGTAGCATACATAAAAAATGTCCTATCCTTCTTTGGCACCATTTGGCCCACCATGCCCAAGAGAAAGGCCTCTGGTTTTTTATTAAAGGTTCTCTTCAGAACTTTTTTAATTTCATTATAGATCATTTCCCAGAAAGCCTTAATCTTCGGGCAGGTCCACCAAAGGTGATAGAAGGTTCCCTCCGTTTCATTACATTTCCAACACTTGTTGTTGGGCAGATGATAGATCTTTGCTAACTTAGCCGGAGTCATGTACCACCTGTAGATCATTTTCATAATGTTTTCTCTTAAGGCATTACATGCCGTGAATTTAACACCAGTGGTCCATAACTGCTCCCAGTCAGCAAGCTCAATGTCATGCCCCATATCCTGTGCCCATTTAATCATACTAGATTTCACCATTTCATCTTGGGTATTCCATTTCAACAGCAAGTTGTACATTCTTGACAAATTTTTAGTATTGGGTTCTAACAGTTCTGTTTCTAGTTTTGACTTCTCCACTTGGAAGCCTTTCTTTCTGTCCTGTTTAAATACTTCATTTATCTGTCGGTAATGTAGCCAATCTCTCACCTTAAACTTCAGCTTCTCGAAACTCTGCAATTTTACTTTTTCACCATCTTGTTCTATGATTTCAGAATATTTAGGCCAATTAGAACCCATATTCAATTTTTTCACCTCTTTTGCCTCCATTGGTGACAGCCACCTAGGGGTTCTACTTTCAAACAGATCTTTATACCTTATCCAAACATTATACAAAGCTTTCCTCACCATATGGTTCTTAAAACCTTTGTGTACTTTTACCTTGTCATACCATATATATGCATGCCAACCAAATCTGTTATCAAATCCTTCAAGATCCAAAATGTCTGTATTCTCGAGGAGCAGCCAGTCTTTCAACCAGCAAAACGCTGCTGATTCATAGTAAAGTCTTAAGTCCGGCAGGGCAAAACCCCCTCTATCTTTTGCATCTGTTAATGTCTTAAATTTTATTCTTGGCTTTTTGCCCTGCCAAACAAACTTCGATATGTCTTTCTGCCACCTCTTGAAACAGTCCATCTTGTCTATTATTTGTAATGTCCGAAACAGAAATAACATTCTAGGCAATACATTCATTTTAATAACAGCAATTCTGCCTAACAAGGAAAGTTTCAGCCTTGACCATATGTCTAAATCTTTCTTGACTTCTGTCCATTAGGGACCCCTGACCATTAGGTCCAGTCGTGGACGACTCTGGGGTTGCGACGCTCAACTTGCTTTATTGGCCAAGGGAGCCGGCGTACAGCTTCCAGGTCATGTGGCCAGTATGACTAAGCCGCTTCTGGCGAACCAGAGCAGCGCACAGAAACGCCGTTTACCTTCCCGCTGGAGTGGTACCTATTTATCTACTTGCACTTTGATGTGCTTTCGAACTGCTAGGTTGGCAGGAGCAGGGACCAAGCAACGGGAGCTCACCCTGTTGCGGGGATTCAAACTGCTGACCTTCTGATCGGCAAGTCCTAGGCTCTGTGGTTTAACCCACAGCGCCACCCGCGTCCCTATCCATCCTCTCTTACCCCTGACCTAATGTAGTCATTCCTCGCAATGGAAATGGATTGGGGCATCTGTGAGCAGTGCAATTTCTCGCGCATTGTAAAACTAAATTGCAGTTTTTGCTGTGTTCCTAAAAGAAAGAAAGGAATCCTTCCTATGGATTAGGTTTCCATTCAGTTTGGTTGCGATAAAAATATTAAACAGCTATGAACAATGCTGGGTATTATTGAGCACCAGCTTTCTATCATATTTTCTATTAACTGTGCACAGAATTCTCTCTTTCAGAGTATCGCTATAGCTCAGCTGAAATCTCAGCAAAGACAAAAAAGATTTTAAAACTTGTTATCATGTCAGAGCACATCTCACAGCTCCCCTAGAAAATACCTTCCTTGTGTATGTGTGTCCCCGATTAACAGGATATACATAATGAGCTGGCCTGTGCGTTCTAATTTAGGAAAACCTCCAATCTGGGTTTTCTTATGTACAACTGCCTTACATCCAGCTGTCACACTTGCTCTTTTCCATTACATCCATGATAGCAAATTCCACCCCTCCTATGTATTGGCACTTACATCAAACCCACGTTGTCAGTACCTGACATCAGTGCCTGCTGTTCAGTGACAGTAACACACCACCAAAGGTGCAGATGAAGAATAGTCTCCGGTGGTGTATTATTGGCACCTAATGGCATATTCTGAGGCAGTCGGATGTATGGTAGGAGAAGAAGCTGCCTACACATACCTAATGAAAACCAGCTGCGCAGTCCAACGATCTCAAATCAAAATGGAACTTCCCTAAGAAAGATAAATAGGATCTTCTTAATTTGAATCAAATCAACAATGCATGTTTGCGGTTCATGGAGAGGCACAACGTTATGGAAGAAAGCTTAAATGGACGACATTTGATTTTTAAAAATATTGAACCTTTGAGCAGGTTCAGGTGTCAGGGTGGGGCAAGGCAGATGGAATCAAGGAAATATGTGATGAGGCAGATTTAGGGCCAGTGTGGAATCTGGTGTGCTTGGCTGAAGCCAAAATGGTGGATTTATTGAAGGAGCCTTTGCATGACCTGAAGGTCTTTTTGTATCAAATGTTGGTGAGCTGACAGAAGACAGTTTTATTAAGTAGACACCGGGAAAGGCTGGTCAATTGGCTGGCTATTCTGCAAAAAGCCCACATTTGCCTTGCTATGGGTTCTGACATGTTTAAGGCAAATTTTTTAAAAAAAAATCTGTGGCAGAATTACTTACATTTCCACAAGGAAGAATTACTTACATTTCCACAAGGAATGTTAATCTAAGGCCATGAAAAACAATTGACCCAATGGAAGAGAAGGAATACAGTGGTACCTTGGGTTATATACGCTTCAGGTTACATACACTTCAGGTTACAAACTCCGCTAACCCAGAAATAGTACCTCGGGTTAAGAACTTTGCTTCAGGATGAGAACAGAAATCGTGCAGCAGTGGCGCAGCAGCAGCAGGAGGCCCCATTAGCTAAAGTGGTGCTTCAGGTTAAGAACAGTTTCAGGTTAAGAACAGACCTCAAGAACGAATTAAGTTCTTAACCCGAGGTACCACTGTACTCTCTCTGGGTAATGGATATGGTAAATAATGGATATTATACAAAAAATATTTAAGTCTTAAACACAGCTTTGATTTGTCATACTCTACTTCAAAAGTAATTTAGTGAGGTGTATTTTGATTTATTCTGCACACCTGCACACTTCCTCAAATTGTATTTTAGGAAAACATAAGCATACACTTCCATATCAACAGGGCCATACATTAAGACAGGGCTTCCTAACCTTTTTGGGCCTGAGCAAAATTGGAAATATAAGAACCTCCAGCAGGCTCAACCCATTTCGCAGAAGAAAAACTGGTGACCCACAGATATATTCTGACATATTGTTCCCTAATTATTTTTCTTCTCGGAAGGGCGGGGACACCATTTTGTGGTTTGTCTCAGGCGCGAAAATGTCTCGGGCCAGCCCTGCTAGCTAGCACTGAAAGCTTCATATGAACTGGGGCCGTGACTGACAAAAACGAATCATCATAATTTTCCAAAGCAGCGCTATGGTCTAAAAAAAACTGAATTCAGCCCAGCGATAAATCTGCTCAAAACACAACAGCTACGTTCTTGAACATCAATTGTTGCAACAAATTTCACTATGAGCAGTAGGGGGGAAATGGGTAGAATATTAAGTTGAAAGAGGGAGGAAAGAAGGAAAATTGTCTCGGCAGTTGTCAGGATACTCAAGGGCAGTCTAGGCTTAAGATAAAAAGGCAATGAAAGCAGGCTGGGCGAGTATTATGATGGAATCTGGACTTGGTATTACAAAGACAGTGGAGAGAAAAAGGTGAGCAAGTTCAATCCTTACTATAAAACTGTGAAGTCATTTGAAACCATCAAAGATGTACTGGAAAAGAAATGGCGACCGACGGGTGTGTTTGTGTGTGTATCGCTCTTTAACAGCTAGTATTTTCTGTCATTTCCACACACACCCCCAATTGTTTAGAACAGTGATTTTGCCAAATTGTGTTGCAGGGAACCTCAGTAGCTCATCGAAGGTTTCTCAGCAAGAATATTAGTGAAAACTGAGAAGCTTTCTTGCCTATTCCTACCCATTTTCTACCCCTTCTGTGTGCAGCCAGAATATTGGTTGGGATTCCAAAGGGGTCCAGCAAGCAGACCTGGGCAGCACTTGGGAGCTGGGAGCCAAGACTAATTTAACCAGGAAGGCTTGGTTTTCTACGGAAAATCAGCATAAAGTCTGGATTGGGATCGCATTCCACATCAGAACTGCTTTTTCTCAAAAGTGAAAGCTAAGCACAATGAAAGTTGAGCACAATTGCTTAAACATGTGACTAATATCATGTATCATTTGGCCCTTAATTTCCCTACTGGATTGGGGGAAATAACATATGAATAAAAGTGTTTTGTTATTCACATCCATGTTTGCTGCTTTCTATTAGTGATAATTGCTGTCTGTGTTGTGGTGATGCGCCATATCTATATCTATATCTATATCTCTATCTATCTATCTATCATCTATCTCTCTCTCTCTATCTATCTATCTATCTATCTATCTATCTATCTATCTATCTATCATCTATCATCTATCTATCTATCATCTATCATCTATCTATCTATCTATCTATCTATCTATCATCTATCTATCTATCTATCTATCCATCTATGATTGTAACTATCTTTTACTGTGAAACTGCTACAGAGACACTGTTGGATCAAAGGATGATATATAAATGTAATAAAGGAATGAGTGCTGTTAAAATCCTTGTGCAAACAGGGAAACTACAAAAGTTTCAGTGAAGCTGTAACATCATAAATTAATGTTGTCAGTGCTCCATGGTACCAGTAAATTATGAGCAGAGAAAGAGCAAATTTCAGTATTCAGTTCAAGACATTGGACTTTTTAAATAAAAAATGCAGTGAGGAGCCACTGAAATATGTTACATATTTCTTTCCCCACAGCTATATTCACGCAAAACAAAACACAATTTTCTCTTAATATTGCAGGGTAAATTAATCTTAAATACAATATACAATTGATAGCTCAAACCACGCTGAAAGATCAGAAAGACTTCCTTAGTCCTCAAAAACTGAATTCAGATCCAACTGCCTTCATTTACCAGGGAGAGTCCCTATTTCTGGTTCCTGATTCAGTATTTCCCATATCCATTTTCTCTGTTTTTGCTTTTGGGGACTGCCATGTTCAAATCTTATTAGTGCCAGGTGCTTGACTTGCCATTCTTCAGAGTTCAGACCACCCTCCTTTCCTAACTGAATTAGTCTCTGGTAGTGATGACGACAGGGATGCACTAAGTTAGTAGTAAAGGTAAAGGTAAAGGTACCCTTGCCCGTACGGGCCAGTCTTGACAGACTCTGGGGTTGTGCGCCCATCTCACTCAAGAGGCCGGGGGCCAGTGCTGTCCGGAGACACTTCCAGGTCACGTGGCCAGCGTGACATCACTGCTCTGGCGAGCCAGAGCCGCACACGGAAACGCCGTTTACCTTCCCGCTAGTAAGCGGTCCCTATTTATCTACTTGCACCCGGGAGTGCTTTCGAACTGCTAGATTGGCAGGCGCTGGGACCGAACAACGGGAGCGCACCCCGCCGCGGGGATTCGAACCACCAGCCTTCTGACCTTCTGATTGGCAAGTCCTAGGCTCTGTGGTTTAACCCACAGCGCCACCCGTGTCCCATGCTAGTGGTACGCAGGGACAAAACAAGAATTAGTCTCTGCTAGTGATGATGACGACAGGGATGCACCAAGTTAGTAGTACTGCATTGTAAATAAGCCCTCAAAAGTTACTAGCCTAAAAAGAGAACGAAGAAATGAGCTTCCTGTCCTCTGCAACCAGCATGGAAACAAAGAAGGCCAGTAAAGAAGGAATGGAAAGATCTGTCTGCCCGCTCACTCACCTGAAAGGCATTCCTGATTGCCTGGAGCGGTCCATACAAGGCTGCAGTAGCAGATATGCTGAAGCAACCTTCTTTTTGCCTTGAGAGTCAGCCCCCCAGGGGGTCACATGCTAGTGGTAAAGGGACCCCTGACCATTAGGTCCACTCATGACCGACTCTGGGGTTGCGGCGCTCATCTCGCTTTATTGGCCGAAGGAGCCGGCGTACAGCTTCCGGGTCATGTGGCCAGCAGGTCTAAGCCGCTTCTGGCAAACCAGAACAGCGCACGGAAACGCCGTTTACCTTCCCGCCGGAGCAGTACCTATTTATCTACTTGCACTTTGATGTGCTTTCGAACTGCTAGGTTGGCAGGAGCAGGGACCGAGCAACGGGAGCTCACCCCGTCGCGGGGATTCAAACCACCAGCCTTCTGATTGGCAAGTCCTAGGCTCTGTGGTTTAACCCACAGCGCCACCTGTGTCCCATGCTAGTGGTACGCAGGGACAAAACAAGAATGGGTGTGCTCAAAGTGGGCGCATTGCACAAACACACAAAGCTGCTCATTTGATTCCCAATCAGCTTGATGGAGGGAAAGAGTTCACCGTTACAGGGTGTTCTAAAACTCCCCTCACCACAATCCTCCTCCTTCTCAGCTGATCGTGAGACAGCCGTGCCGCTGCAAAGAGGGGGCTGCACTCTTAGGAACCAACACTTCTTGGTGATCCATGTACCGTGAGGCAGAGGATCCTGACACAGCTGGCCTTCTCTCTTTTTAAAAAAATAATATTTATTAAAAGTTTAAGATTACAGAAAGAAGTAAAAAAACGAAAGAAAAAAAGGTATACAATACAAATCAATACATTACAAAACATATATAAAAAAACAAAAGACACAATACATCAAAACAAAAACAATTAAAAACACATCCAATATTTCCATATCTTTATCTTTCATTAACTTGTTTCATCGACCTCCTCACACCTCCCTTTTTTGTATTCTACTTATTAATTATTTCAGCAAATCCTTTCCATCTTTTACTGTTTTCTGTCATTTAATTGTCTTAATTTATTTTAACCTTATCTTACCATAAAAAACCTTAAAACTTATTTATACTTAACTCCTTATAACATTTCTACTAAAGCCATGTAATTTCATTCCAACATTTTTCTAACACTCATTAATTTTACAATATTTCTGTAAATAAACTTTAACTAAATTTTTAAACTTTCTTCCAATCTTCACCCACCGTCTCTTCTCCCTGGTCTCGGATTCTGTCAGTCCTTTCTATCCATTCCATATGGTCCATCAACCTGGTGATCTTCTGTCCGAGGCTCTTAACTCTTTTCCATGTCCCTTCTGCTGGCCTTCTCAATAGAATAGGTGAAGGGGGAGGTCATGGACTGGCTGGACACAGAGGAGTGGTGGGAGACACCAGATGGGGAACCACCAATGGAAGAAGGCTTAGAGACCGGGGATTGGTGGTGGGACAACGATGAGTGGTCAGAGGGAGAAGAAGGAAAATAATGGGGGGGGGGGTGTTGGAACCTGAAAAGGTAACAGAGCCCTAGTGAGAAGGGAGAATCTGAGGCAGAGAGGAGTCCAGAAACAGAAGCAGGAGAATGGGATGATGGCGGCCAAGAAGCAGAGATGAGTCCAGCTGGTGAAGAAACCAGGGTGTCCCCCACTCCTGCTGCAACAAGCTCCCCTCCCTGCTGGTCTCCCAGGAGAGGTATGAAGTGAGAGGAGCAATGTCATGCACAATGGCGCAGTCTCAGATTGCTTGGGAGAGGAGGAGACTTACCGGTAGGTAGCTGTGGGAAGGCGTAGCTTTCACAACTGCCTCATAGGGACAAGACCTACTGAAGAAGAGTTGCTGTGCTCTTCTAATAAAGAGCTAACTTCACTTACTCTGTGTGGTTTATTGCCGACTTGCTCCTGAATGGGGGTGGGGGAGGAAGCCACTGAGAACGGCAGCTTTAAAGCGCTGCAGGTGCCTTGAGGGGTGGCTGGCCTCCCAAACACCTGACCTTTCCCAGCAGTGAAGGACAGAGGAAGCCACTCAGAACCACCACTTCAATGTGTAACTGATGGAGGAAGTGGGCAGAGCATTGCAAGCACTGGAGGAAATCAGGCTCTTGATCTCCAGTAGTTGCAATGCTCCACCCACCTTCCCCTTCAACTACACTTGAAGCAGTGATTCCAGAAGATGGCACTATCATGGTCCCATTCACACTGCTGCTAAGGATGCTGGCGGGCTGGATCCCACCTATGGGCCAACAGTTTTCTACTCCTGTATTAAGGCCTTGTTTAGTGCACAGCTTAACCATTTTACACATTGCTGCCCCTGAGACATACAGGTGAAACTCGGAAAATTAGAATATTGTGGAAAAGTTCATTTATTTCAGTAATTCAACTTAAAAGGTGAAACTAATATATGAGATAGACTCATGACATGCAAAGCGAGATATGTCAAGCCTTTATTTGTTATAATTGTGATGTTTATGGCATACAGCTGATGAAAACCCCAAATTAACAATCTCAGAAAATTAGAATATTAAATGAAATCAGCAAAACAAGGACTGCAAATAGAGCAATATTGGACCTCTGAGAAGTAGAAGCATGCATATGTATTCAGTACTTGGTTTGGGCCCCTTTTGCATCAATTACTGCCTCAATGCGGCATGGCATGGATGCTATCAGCCTGGGGCACTGCTGAGGTGTTACAGAAGACCAGGAAGCTTCAATAGCAGCCTTCAGCTCTTCTGCATTGCTCGGCCTCATGTCTCTCATCTTTCTCTTGGCAATGCCCCATAGATTTTCTATGGGGTTCAGGTCAGGCAGGTTTGCTGGCCAATCAAGCACTGTAATCCCATGTCCATTGAACCAGGTTTTGGTACTTTTGGCAGTGTGGGCAGGTGACAAAGTCCTACTGGAAAATGAAATCAGCATCCCCATAAAGCTCGCCTGCGGAAGGAAGCATGAAGTGCTCCAAAATCTCCTGGTAGATGGCTATGTTGACCCTGGACTTAATGAAGCACAGTGGACCAACACCAGCTGATGACATGGCTCCCCAAATCTCTTTTCTGATAAGAGCAGCTTTTGCATCTCATTTGGAAACCAAGGACCCAGAGTCTGGAGGAAGAATGGGGAGGCACACAATGCCAGATGCTTGAAGTCCAATGTGAAGTTTCCACAGTCTGTGTTGATTTGGGGAGCCATGTCATCAGCTCACAGTTGGTCCACTGTGCTTCATTAGAATAAAGGAACACAGTTTTGCAATTTGCAATGTGCAGTTGCAGTGAGGCAGTGATTCTTGGTGAAAGAGTGGGATGGTACTAGCAAATTTGTTTTCATTTGTGAAATATTGGAAGGGTATGCTATGATCATTCTTTCATAATCAGCTATGTCAGTTATTAGCTTTGTTAATGGAGGATTCTTGTTTTTGTCTTTTGTAAACAGCTAATCAATAATTTGCAAGGATTTTGTTGAGTGGAGAACCAGAAAAAAACACACCCTCATCTCACCTCTCTGTTCTCAATTCCTTTCCCTCCTTTGTTAATATGCCAGGTTTATTTTTGCTGACATATAAACCTAAGACTGAGACAGCTGCAAGCCTACAGAAAATAGAATGAGGGAAGAGATCAAGCTGAGTAGCAGATAGGATTTTTCTGTCAGTCTCAGTAAGCAATTTATCAGCCCAGAGTAAAATTTAGCTGCTTTTTAAAAGTTTTATAGATTGAGAAGTGAAGCCCACATTGAGTCTTTGTCTGCAACTGCAACAAACAGTGTCTTTCTGTCTTCTTTCTGCAGTTAGGAAATGTTTTGTTTGTTTTTTTCCGCCTCAAGATGAAGTACATCATTCAAAGCTCTTTTATTGACAGCAATTACAGAGGGAGCTGTCCTTCATGCCTTAGTAGAAACTTGCAGAAATGGGATGGATGTTTACATGAAAGACAGACTGGGTCTGAACAACAAAATTGCTGCAAGGATGAAGATGATGATGAAGAAATCATTTTGAAATTGCTTAATTATTTTGTCAGATCATCACATATGAAAAGGGAGCATGATTCTCCTCCCCCCCCCCCCGCCAAATGTTATTTGGAGGATCACAGCAAGTTCCCTGCCTCGAGTAAAACAAAAACACCAAGCCAATTATTTGAACGAACTCACAGTGAAGAGGCTTAAGGAGAGAGCAGAATACATATTTCAAGTTTCTCTTCAAGGATACGGCCCAGAAACTGTGAAGCTCTGCCTCACATGCTGGGATTATGGGCCCTTAGATTTCCTCAATGGTATTTCCTTCTCTCTCTAACCCAAACTGCCATCTTTGTTGTTTTGTGCTATGGCTGTGTATGGCATGATGGTCCTCTTCCACGAGAGCCTAGAGTCTCCAGGAAGGTTTTGTGGAGTTGGTCCTGATCTTTTAGTGAGAGCTTGACTGTTGTGCAGCAGGAGACTCTATGTAAATGTTGTGTTGGAAGCCGGGTGCTAAATGTAGAACAATTCTGTTTGTAGGTACTTCTGTTGGATCAGGGTCTTCTTCTATGCTGACTACTTTAGCAAATTATAGTTGAGCATGTGTGTGTGAGAGAGAAAGCAAATGTTTAATTTACTTGTTAGCTTTTTGTTAGTGTTGCTTTATAGGTTGTAATTCTTTGTAATTGCTTTATCGAAGTTATGTTAATTATATAACTTGGGCTGCAACTAGGATGTTTTACTATGTTGCTGTTGCTGTTTATTGTCCACAAGCTGCTTTGGGATTCACTTGAATGGGAAGTACAATCAGTCAATCAATTCTGGCAAAAGAAAAAACAAATTTTCAGCAGGTTCCTCTATGACTTCAGCCCTAGTTTGGGATATCACTGAGGCAAATATATTGGTGTGTAGTTCACTCTTTCCAGCCATAGAAAGGTATCATCAATGGAGAAAGGCAATGGACCAATGAGATGCTTTCAGATCTCCATAGGGTGGAGCCAGAGAGAAATTTGTTCCAGAATGCTCTACTGACAGCAATTGTTTTCCATCTTGCGTGTTAGATTCCGTCATGGAGAGCAGGAAATACCATTGCTGAATTCTAAGTGGCCTGTATTCCATCCGTTATATGAAACAGCAGTTAACTGAATATCTTACTTGCTTTATCACATGAACATATGTTAGAATATATATATTATTTGAGACAGGCAACCCAGGCTCCTTGCAGAGGTCCATGCACTAGAGCATGAGGAATTCAATGATGCCTAAAAACATTTTGCCTTCTCCTTTCAAGCGTAGGAAAAGAGTATTGAGAACCAAATTTTGTTGCTCTGGCTGCAAGTTGTGTGGGGAGTGCAAATTAGCAGGTTGGAAATGAGGCAAGTTCAGACTCCTGCTGTAGTGCCTTTTTCAGATTTCAGAACATACAGAGAGCTCAGCAGGGATCTCTCCTCAACCCACAGCACCACACATCCACATTGCAAATATGCACTTCTAGCCACATTCTTGTATTTCCCGTCCCAAAGAACACCTTTTAGCATGATTAGATCTGGAATGGAGCCGGTGTGCTTTATCATTCTCCATCTGTACTTGTGTTTAGAGCTGTCTACCCTGGTCTGCTGCATCCTTTTCCCAACAGCAGACTGCTTGTAGGCTGCAAAACAGGCCTATATCCTGGATATACATGTTTACCTTTACCTTTATGAAGCTAGGGTCCCTGGAAAAGACCCTGATGCTGGAAAGATTGAGGGCACAAGGAAAAGGGGACAACAGAGGACGAGGTGGTTGGACAGTGTTCTCGAAGCTACCAACATGAGTTTGACCAAACTGTGGGAGGCAGTGGAAGACAGGAGTGCCTGGTGTGCTCTGGTCCAGGGGGTCACGAAGAGTCGGACACGACTAAACACCTAAACAACAACAACAACATGAAGCTAGGGGGAAAGATTGCGGTGTGGCAGCAAAGTGCATACTTTCCTTGCAAAAGGTCACAGGAGCGATCTCTGGTGTTCTCCGTATAGGGCTGGGAAAGACAGCTTTCTGAAACCCTGGAAAGCTGCCGCCAGTGGCGTAGCGTGGGGGGTGCAGGGGGGGGCGGCCGCACCGGGCGCAACATCTGGGGTTAGGGCAAATCCACAGGTTAGGGGGCGCAAATCCACGGGTTAGGGGGCGCAAATTACTTGCCTTGCCCCGGGTGCTGACAACCCACGCTACGCCACTGGCTGCCGCCATTGAACGTCCACAGTACTGAGCTAAGCAAACCAATGGGCTGACTTTAAAGAAGGCATTTTCCTGTGTGGAACAGAGATCTGCAGGATTCCTGTGGGCGAAGGAAATGGCTTTAAGCCTCAATAAGGCAGAACTGAAAATATTGCTTTACAGAGTTTCTTAATAGCTCTGTACAAAGGTTATAAGCATTTTTGGGGGGAGGGAGCTGTTTATATTTGATATGAAAATAGCCGAGTGATGCTTTGAAAAACAACCTTATGATGCTTATGATGATGCCTAGGGAATACTTCACAAGGCGATCCACGAGATTATTCCTGTTCATGCTGCTTGGCAGACAAGTGTTGAAAATAAAACAGATGCAGATGTCCCTGGGGAGAATATCTATAAATTGGAGTATACGAACTCAGTTGCTGAGTTCGATGTTGTTGTTTCCTTACAGTTCCAGGGTTAAGCTGCATTCATAAACCCACTCATTACTTGGGAGTAAAGCTGTTCAGAACTGAGTGCACACAGGAAAAGCATCGAGCTGTGTCTCATTTCCAGCAGCAGAGCTCATAAATAAGGGCATCTAGTTAAACCCACCTGGGATTGAATGGGCAGTAATATTGATTGGCACCCATCCATCTCTGCAGACGGTGGGGTCATAGCTGTCAACCTTCCCTTTTTTTGCGGGAAATTCCCTTATTCCAGCGCCAGATATCCCTTAAACTGTCCCCGGGACAGGTGAGGCTGCTGATCCCTTATTTTCAAATCTGAAAGTTGACAGCTATGGGTGGGGTGCATCTTTGGGGCTGAAGTCAAACCGTTGGCGAGTTACAGCTCTTGCTGTGGCTGCAGAGAGCTATACGAGAAGGGCATGTTTTGTTGCATCTGGGGCAGGTGAAGGCGTCCGGTTGTGCAAATGCACCGCGAACAGTAAAATGGCAATTTATGTCCAGTGTCTCAAAAGGCCGGTCTTAAATATAGGTTTGCCACACTGGCGCGTCCCCTGCAGCGGGCACTGGACACCAGGCTGGGGTGGGAGCACCAGGCTGGTTTTGCTGCCCATCCCTTCTCCAGTTGCTTTTATACCCAAAGACACTGCGCGCTCCCTCCCGCTTTGCTCCCGGCCGTCGCTTTCGTTTTGGTTTCCCTTCCTCTCTCGCGCTCCCCCTGCAGGCCGTGGGGAGGAAAAGCGCCCGTCCAAAGTAAGGGCACCGGAAAGTGCCCTCTAAGGACTTCACCGGCTGCTATTGCGCATGTTCATTTTATTTAAAAAACCCCAACAAACGCGCGGTGCGCCTGCGCCTTAGCCATGGTAGGAGGCGCGTGTGGCTTCGCCGCGCATGCTCAGTGGGTTCGCGCGTAGTCGGAGCGGGGGAGGGCGAAAGGTGTATTTTGGCGGTTTAAGGGAGAGCTGAGGTAACTGAGGTAAATATTTGGGCGCCTGGGTCCGGCTCCAAGGGACCTGCCTGGCTCTTCCTTCCACAGAAGCAGAACAACAGGGCTTACTCACTGGGAGACCTTACTTCAGACTCGCTTTCTTGCGATTCCTGAAACAGAAATTGGCGACAAATCCCTTCTCCCCGCGCAAAAAAAACCAAATTATAACGTGGCGGGCAGGTGTGCTGCTTCTTACCGCTGTGGTCGATATTTAGTGCCCGTGAGGAGCGACTTGCAAGTGTTAGCTGCTGCTTTGCAGATGGTCTGATCGTTAAAATCTACATCTGTGCCATAAATACCTGGCTACAAATTAGTGGGGATAATCTCACATTTATTTTAATTTTTTTACTATGGCCCAGACCGCTGTCATCTTGGGCTTCAGGTGGACGATTGGTTGGGCTGCAGTGTTTACTTCAGTTATTATTATTATTATTATTATTATTATTATTATTATTATTACTGCTGCTGAAAGACTATAATATAGCGTGAGAATCAGTTTGTCACTTCATGTTTCCCTTAACAGACCTGCCCCCCTCGCAATCCTGGAAGTTGCAAGACACAGAGACAGAAGTCAAAATGCCTGTTTTCAAACATCCAGAATATCCAGAAGCGACGTTGCTTCGCTTGGAAAGCTTGGTGCTTTTTCGGGAATCTCAAGTGTCCACCTTGTTATCAATCTTCGGAGAGGTAGCGCTTTCTAATTTTCTTTTTCTAATTGCCCTTTCAGATACTTGGCCTTATTTTTTGTATTCAAAGTCTGCTTTTCAGGCAACATTCTTCTTACTGGACAGGAAAACAGTGTTTTGTTTTGGGTTTTTTGCTTCTGACAGGTAGTAAAGCTGAAGTGGATATACCACAGTTGGCCCAGGAAGACCTGGGTTCAAATTCTACTTTAACTAAAGGTCTCTGACCTTTAGCAAGTCTTTACTATTACCTTAGCATGTCCTTTAGGAGGTATTTGAACTCAGAGATACATACATGAGTTAACACATGTGTTTTTTCATAACACAAGGGATTAACTCATGCACATATCTCTTAAATTCAAAGAAATGCAGTTATGGTTGTTTTTAATGTACAGTACAGTGGTACCTCGGGTTACATATGCTTCAGGTTACATATGCTTCAGGTTACAGACTCCGCTAACCCAGAAATAGTACCTTGGGTTAAGAACTTTGCTTCAGGATGAGAACAGAAATCGCGTGGTGGCAGCGGGAGGCCCCATTAGCTAAAGTGGTGCTTCAGGTTAAGAACACTTTCAGGTTAAGAACGGACCTCTGGAACGAATTAAGTACGTAACCAGAGGTACCACTGTATCAGTTTTGTATTGCTACTTTTCTCCCCCTGGCTACCAATAGGAGTTTACAAGAAAATGTAGTCAGGCCTTTCCCTCCCCCCCCTTTTTTTTTAAGGTTGCCATATAAAACTCAGTAGTGATTCTGTTAAATTATAATGTACAAACATAGGCCTTCTTTTGACATTTATTTCTCTGAATAGGTAGATTAGGGAGTAATGCATACTATTTATGTAGCACTGTTTCTTAAGTACTCAACCTTTTCCACATACAGTATCTCTGTATCCCCAGCTGTGTTTGTGGAGACTTTGGGGTATCTCAAAGGTTACCAGGAATTCCTTAATTTGAAAAAAAAGTTATCAGTGAACCAAGATTTCCTGAAAGGCAGTGGGACCTCGGTTTTCGAACGTAATCTGTTCTGGAAGACTGTTCGAGTTCTGAAAAGTTTGAAAACCAAAAACTCAATACAGAAGCCTCAAAATGGAAAAAAACAATACAGAAAACTCAAAACGTGCATGTTCGACTTCCAAAAAGTGTTTGAAAACTGAAGCATTTACTTCCGGATTTACAACGTTCGAAAATCAAAACGTTTGTCAACAGAGACATTCGAAAACTGAGGTTCCACTGTACTGACCTTTTTCCTGTGCTGCAGCTATAGGGAACTATGATGTGTTCGTTCTAGGATGCCTTCTCAGTTCAGATTAGAAATGGTGTGCCTGACATTACTCCACATCACCTTTGGTGTTAGAACACGTTCCAGATTTTTTTACAGTGTATGGGACTCCCGTGAAATGCATGATTTCCTTGGCAAGCAAATTGTTATACAAAGAGCTATCTTTATGTAGTGCTTTCTAACTTACTTGCAGAATGTTAATACCCTTATAAAGCTATGCTAAGTAGGGCAACATTATCCTCGTATTTCAAATGAGGCACACTGTCAAATAGATAGTGGCCTATGTATGGATTCATGATAGGTGAGATATGAAGTGGGGAATTCTTGGCTCACAGCTCATTCTTTATGCAAAAGGTCTTTTTTAAACACAAACATTCTTTGGCTTATGTTAATAACGGGAAGAGCATCGCTTCAAGCAGAAACTGTGAGGGTAATACTCTGCTATTCCCCTCTCCTGTCTTATATAAGCAGCAACTCCTGCATTGATTAATATGGGCTGTGGCATAGTTGAAGTTGTTACCTTTATCTGTAATTAAATATAATATCCCTACAAGCCGTTAAGGAGAATAATGTGTCATTTGGTTCACGGTATGGAAATTGATGTCGGCAGTCTGCTGCGGCATTTAATTTTGCCTGACAGTCTTCTGAAGCTTGCTGTACTGATGTATTCAGCATGAGTGCTAGACGTGCAGATTGTTTTTAAATGAAAGGTTACATTTTTCAACCATGGAGATGATTTTGATTATCTCAGTAATTTCCAGGGATTCTCCTAGTAATCCCTGAAGAATGAATTTTTCAACCCTGCCTTCAGGAAACATTGCAACACTTGTTGATCTACCCAGGAATTTAGCTTGGACTTAGTTAACTGAAAGACGTGGATGTAATAGTTATTCAAATGGTGTTCATTCCAGAAACATTTTTATCAGTTTATACTCTTTCTTTTACCAGTTTATCTTTAAAATTATCACTGTGTACAATATACTTGTGTCTGAACAGTTGTTACAGGAACATGTCTACAGGTAGCATTGTATCATCAAAATAGATTTTTTTCCTATTTTTCTTTTGCTTCATTCCCAAGCAGTACTAATGATTGTATTGCTTTTTCCTTGTTGAGTGTTTATATTGCCCTCAAGAATTAAAATAACTTTAGATGTGTTGAAAATTGCCAATATACAGTTATTTGCTTTAAATAGTTAGTGTTGCAGAGAATGAATGAATAACTGCTGGAAATACTTTACTGAAACAGAACGTTTGATAAGGTGGCAGGAGGTCACATGTTTATGTTGGGTGGTTTTCGTTGTGGGTGAACAGCTGTATTTTTGCTTCATTTTAATGGATTTTGTTCTGTAGGGTTTTGTAAATCGTTTCAGGGCCCCTTCTGTGTGAAGTGATGCATAATTGATTGAATTTGAAATTTCATTGTTTAGAAAACTACTCATTGTGGGGCCAGTGTAGACAATATCAGATTTAGCAAATCTGTATGTGAGGTGGGACAGTAGCCACTCATCATCCTGTCTCCTCCTTGGGTGTGCACAGCAATGAATGGACATACATGCATACATCTGTACATGTGATACCCTGGAATTTTGCAGTCAGCTTTTTTTACATGGAAGGATTGGAAGAATTTAGTACAGATGTGCATATACATCACTAAAGAAGTTTTTTTGTATGAGTGATAAGTGTGTTCAGACCAGCTGCCCTACCATACATAAAGTGTTTATTGATTGAAGATTGGATGAACAATAAAACTATGAATTCCAATGCGGGTTTCGGATTGATTCATTAGGAATCACCCTTCTTCCTCTTGTTACCATCATGAATCGCTTGTCAGCATGTAAGTTTATGAACTTGTACAATTATCATTTTGCTATATTTGCAGTACATCATGCAGTACATTTAAGACTTTCTCAGCCTCAGATGGCTCAGTGCAAGAGCTTGCGGACTGGAAAAGCAACTCAGAACAATTTCCAGAAAATATTTAAAAATAGTTAAGAAGCAAGATATTGACTTAATAATCAGTGGTTTGGATATGCAACTCTTTTTGTAAATTGAAAAAAAAGGAAGCAAGTTTCTTGCTAAGAAGAGGGAGAGAGAGAGAGATTATGCAGTTAAGTGCCAGGACCTTAGAATTGCAAATCATTGGAAGGTATTTAACCACATACTGAAAAAGCATCCTCTATTTAGTTCTGGTGTCTCCAATTTTGCAGAGCCTGCGAACACATTTGGAGTTCTGCGAAATTGTATTGGCTGCCATGGTGGGGGGCAGGCCCATTCACAAAATGGCCACTGTGGTGGGCATAGCTGGTCACTAGTGAGGCTAAAAGATAAGTAACTCGCCTGGGAACTCCAGATCACAAAGCCATTTCTTAGAAGCCATGTTAACTGGAAGATCACCCCCAAACTGTTTCACTCAGCCTACTCCCCCTGCGCTTCATATATTGAAAAAACCACCCATCCCATTCAGTAAGCACAAGCACACAAAACATCTGCACACAGACTCTCTGCTTTATCAATCCCCTCATAGCCCTGGCGTCCTTCCCAGCACTTGGGTTCAGAAGTTGTCTCCTAACTAGTATGTTTACCTGTATGTGTGAAGGTAGCGATTGGGCTGCATGCACCATTACGTAGCTTGTGCACAGTATGGCTAATTCAGCCAAGTTTCTTGACTTACTGTTAATGTGTGAACATGGCCTATGACCCAACAAGTTTATTGTACAGTGGTGCCTCGCAAGACGAAAAGAATCCGTTCTGTGAGTCTCTTCGTCTAGCGGTTTTTTCGTCTTGCGAAGCAACCCTATTAGCGGATTAGCGCTATTAGCGGCTTAGCGGCTATTAAAGGCTTAGCGGCTTAGCTGCTAAAAGGCTATTAGCGGCTTAGCGGCTTAGAAAAAGGGGGGGAAGCGGGGGGGAAATCGCAAGACTAGCAAGACGTTTCGTCTTGCGAAGCAAGCCCATAGGGAAATTCGTCTTGCGAAGCAACTCAAAAACGGAAAACCCTTTCGTCTAGCAGGTTTTCCGTCTTGCGAGGCATTCGTCTTGCGGGGCACCACTGTATTTGTTTCTTGCTTTTAGCTGCGATTGGCTTTCGAAGCAGCTTACAATTACAAACTGTCACAAGGATGTTTTTGAAAAGCTATCCGTATGCTCCATATTAAAGGCTTTCTGTCATGGAGCCTTGGGTACTGTTACCAAACAGGCCAATCTCTTGACTTGTAATGTCTTGGGAGTTTCAGTGCTGGGCTTCAGGCCAGTCATTCTTTTGAACCGAACTTCCTTGTATTTTGATGGATTATAAAATCAAAGGGATAAGCTGTCCTGGTGGATCTTAGTTGCTGCATTTTTAGCGAACCCTTCATTCTTCAACTTTTCATCTAGCCAAAAACTTGATGAGTCAAAGTTCTGTACATCTTTTGATTGAAGAAAGGCCAGTGTGCTTTAAAAGAAAAGAAATAAAACAAACACTAAATATATATATATAATTTTTCTCCAGCGTCAGCATTTGAGCTTCCCATCCCTTTTTATCTATGGACACACATCCAGTGGGAAGACTTATGTGATGCAGACTCTTCTGAAAACCTTAGAGGTAAGAAGAATAATGGATTCAAACTGTATATTAGGAAATGCTTTCAAGTTTTGTTTTTAAAAATCCTCTGAAACCATCAGTTTGTTCAACTGTTTCCTCAAGAAAACCATTCTTGACCGTCCCCAGATAACTTGGTACATCGGGCCTTGGCTTACGCAGCCAAGAATACAAGGAAGCAAAGCTCTGTTTGCCCCTACAAATCAGCTGTAACTTAGTGCTGTTGGATTTCTATATTTGCCCTGCCTCTGGCAGTGTCAGGTACTGGCTATAGTGACAGTACATGTCCAGCCCTATCATTAGCCATACCTGAAGGTGGCCACTTCAGGTAATTTATTTTGTCTGTCATGAAAGGGCAGCAGATGGTTAGTTGTTTAACTTATTATTATTGTATTTTTACTGGCAGGAAGTAGGAGAGGCCCTTGTGAGCTTTTCTGCCTTAGGTGCCAAAATAACTTGCTTGACTTTGAGTGGCCTTGGGAGGGGAGAGTCAAATGCTACTGTGCCTCAGGCATCAATATGTCTTGTGCTGGCCCTGTTGATGATCCATGTGGAGTTGAGGTGACATGAATGATAAGACAAGGGCTAACTTCAGAACAAGAGTGAACTAAGAAAATACTTACTGGTTTCAGCTTCATGCTGTGCTTAAACCATATCTTAACAATCCGTATTAAGTACTTGTAATGTTTCGGATGGATCATATTGTGCGTTTTAACATCTTTTTAGCATCTCACAACTTGCCCTGTGATGCTCTATGGTCCTCATTTGGGGGCCTGTCAGATAATGTTGTTGCTGCTTTTGTGCCATGTTCTCCTTAACTTTCTCTAACCTTGTTTACAGCTAGAGGGAGTGGTAGTGAATTTGTGGTTGACATTGTATAATACTGATTACGAATGGGATCCATTCCGTAGGCCCGGCCGTATCCCAAAAGCTTCGTAACCGGAGGTGCCCTTCTGCGCATGTGCGGGGTGCAATTGAGCATGCGCAGAGTGCTTCTGCACATGCGCGCGTGGCGAAACCCAGAAGTATACACATCCAGGTTTGCTGCATTCACAACCCAAAAGTTACGTTACCTGAAGGTAACATAACCCGAGGGTCCACCGTAGTTGTTTATTGGATTCACTTTCATGAACTTCCCACTGTGTGTAGAATACATTGAAATGGCAGCAAATGTAATAATTATTTCAACTTTATACATGAAGTCCAATCATTCAATATTTAGTACTGAAATACTTGCATTTTGGTTAGCAAGCAATCCTCATTGAGAAGTAATTATGTCAAGAAATGTGAATGAATAATGATCTCTCAGGTTGTTGTTTTTTAAAAAAGCAAAACAAAAAAAACTGCTGGTGGTATTCTCTGCAAATTGTTGTAACAGCATTAATGCAATTTTCTTTCTCCTTAGCTGCCTCATGTGTTTGTGAACTGTGTTGAATGTTTCACTTCAAGACTACTTCTAGAAGAAATTTTGAGACAGTTACAAAGCCTTTCCTCTAAGGAAGAATATCCTCTTCCATTCTGTGATACGTTCAACGATTTCATACGTTTATTTAAGCAGGCAACTATGACACCTGATCTGCAGAAACAAACTTTGTATGTGGTAAGTTTGAAAAGTCACCTGGGTTTAGGGCTGGGTGAACTCCCTGATTTAATAATTGATTATGTAAAGGTGAATGAGGATACTAGTACATATCAATGTTTATTTTAGCCAAGTGTGGGAAGGGGAACAAACATTATCAACTCAGACAACCAACTAACTGTTACTGAAGGGTTTGTACTATAAAGCTATTAAGTGGGGCAGCTAATGTAAATGGGAAGGTTTGGGTAGGCTAGCATAAAGTTTGTGGTTTGGGGAG
The DNA here is from genome assembly GCF_964188315.1 of Podarcis muralis. Taxonomy (NCBI): domain Eukaryota; kingdom Metazoa; phylum Chordata; class Lepidosauria; order Squamata; family Lacertidae; genus Podarcis; species Podarcis muralis. Next base: position 7,153,441 of record NC_135664.1, on the reverse strand, counting down.
GGGAATTAGCTCCTTTGAATAACAGGCTGTTAATTTTATGAATCTTATAGTCTAGGGGCAAGACTAAAATCTGGGGTTTTTGTTGTAAAAGCTTTAAGCGCACTTGAATAAATAATGTAGTGTGTACGTATAACTAGAGCAATGAAAAATTAATTGGGCAACATAATTCTACATAGTCTGTGAAGAGTAGATGGAGGAGAAAGGAAATGTGGGTGAAAGATTATTGTACTACTTTGTATGAAAAATAGTTAATGCAGAAACACTCGTTAATGGATACACAGTGGGAATAGATGAATTCCTTTCAAGAGAAAAATCTCATTCTGAACCTCTGAGGAAAACTGAGAAAGTAATATCACACTGAAAATTTTATGTTAATTTTGAGCAACTTGTAACTTCACCGCCACCCTACCCCAAATTCCCTCCTTTGGTGTTCTATTCAGCAAGCTACTAGTACACTGTCCATCCTGGAGTCTAATAAAAATCTGTGAATACGTTTTGAAACACATTCAGATACCTATTAAACATTGGCTGTTATAATGGTGGATTAACTCCTGACTTTAGGAATTATACCATGGCTTTACTGTCATGTTTTGTGCCTTTATGGCTGCAAACTTATGTATGCTTACGTGGGTATGAGCCCCCCTGATTTCCGTCACACTGATCTCCAGTGAAAATAATATTGGGCTTCGTAGCTTAGCTACAGAATACATATTTTGCATAGAGAAGTTCTTAGATTCAATCCTGGGTAGCTCCAGTTAAAAGGACCACAACTGATACGAAAGATCTCTGCCTGAGATCCTGGAGAGTCACTTCTGGCCAGAGCAGACAGTATTAGGCTAGGGAGAAAATTGGTCTGACACGGTATAAGGCAGTTTCCTTTGTTCCTAAGGCTCTGTTCAGGCCTATGGTTGATCTCTGGTTTTGGGAGTGAGCTGTGGGATTGTATACACACTACCACTCCTGTTGTGTGTTCCTTCTGATCCTCTTCTGTGGTATATGTGAATGTCTTCAAAGGAGGTTAAAGTGGACCTGCCTTTGCTCATATACTGTGAGAATGTGCTTATTATCAGGGAAGAGGATATGTGCATGATCCTGCAGTCCTGCTTTGATATTTAAATCCAGGTTTCGTAGCTCTAAACTGGTTGTAAGGGAGATGGTTGGCTAAGGCACATATTCCTTGTGGCTGCCCTGCTTCTTGCCATTACAGGCTCACCAAAGTCCCAAACCCAAGTGCCCTGGCCTTTGGCTGAAGGCTAAGATGAAAAAGGCTGTGTGCATTAAGTTGAAGACTGGCTCACGTTAAGAGCAATCCTATTGTGACTGGCTGAGAAGAGCTCGCATGTAAAGCTGGTGCCACCTTCTGGAAGCTGCACACATGGCTCCAATGAGTTGCCCAATTGCAGGATTGCATAGATTGCCGCGGCCATGTTCACATTCTGTACGTTAGGTGGCAAATTTCACAATCAGGACTGCCTGATGGCCGCTCCACACTACTCGTGTGGGACACTTACGAGGTGGCACCTATAAATATGAATTAGCCTGTAGTTAGTTCCGGCCTTTTCCAAAGAACCATGCACCTTCAAGGGAGTTTTTCAACAATGGTTTCTCAAGCCAGAAGCACCATATTCCACATGGTGAATTACTGTTGAAACTGAGGCATGTTTCTACGGCTGTTTGTGATATGGCAGGCAAGTCTGCTGTTTAAATAAACAGCCAAAAAAGTTAGTGAGTGCGCCCAACATCTTTGGCTCATTTAATTTCTTTGAATTCAGAGGTAGTGAATTTGACATTGTGTTTTCTGACTGTGTCTCTTGGGTGTATGTTATCAAAAATAATGCTGGTAGTAGCGACAAGGTGAGTGGATGGTAGAAAGTAAAGTAATTCCTTATTTTCAAGGGAGACTTCCCCTTTACTGCTTCCTGGTGCAAAAATCCCATACTGCTGCTGAAAATAAGCTCCAGGTGGGCGTGGCCAATTGTATGGGTTCTTCACACCCAATCATTGCCCAGCAGAGAAGGACCCATGTCATCTTGTCCGGTATTCAGACAGTTGCTATTGGTGGAAGAGATCTTCCTACATTGAAGACTCCCACCCTTCTAGCGTAAGAATTGGTGCCAAGTGGAAAGTCAAGCAAATTCTTACTTAAATGTACAGTATCTTTATGCATTTAAACAAAGTACATCAAAGGACCTCCTCCATTTTCTTTAGGAAAAATGAGCATTTGTTGTTGTTTAGTTGTGTCTGACTCTTCGTGACCCCCTGGACGAGAGCACGCCAGGCACTCCTGTCTTCCACTGCCTCCCGCGGTTTGGTCAAACTCATGCTGGTAGCTTCGAGAACACTATCCAACCATCTTGTCCTCTGTCGTCCCCTTCTTCTTGTGCCCTCCATCTTTCCCAACATCAGGGTCTTTTCCAGGGAGTCTTCTCTTCTCATGAGGTGGCCAAAGTATTGGAGCCTCAGCTTCAGGATCTGTCCTTCCAGTGAGCACTCAGGGCTGATTTCCTTCAGAATGGATAGGTTTGATCTTCTTGCAGTCCATAGGACTCTCAAGAGTCTCCTCCAGCACCATAAAATGAGCATAAAATTTATGCTCATAAAATGAGCATAGTTAAGTGCTAAAAATGTGGTGTGAGATTCTGAAAGATTACTGCTGTCAGATGAGCATGTTACAGCGGGGCAACCCTTGACTTAACTGGTTTTAGAACCAATTTTTGGGAATTAATGATGTTGCTTATCGTAATATTTGAAATTACTTGAAAATAGATAATAAAATACTAGGGCAGGACATTAAATATTGCAGAATGATCAATTTTATTGGGTAAGATGTTGGTAAATCAGAACAATTAAGTGTTAAATTAGAGCATTTCATTCTGCTGTGCATGAAAATAGACAAGAGTGGGGGAGAAATCAATTTATGTGAATTAACCTGTGTCTTTGGATTTATTATGGGGCGGTTTAAATGGAGATTGATGGAAGAACTTGCGTTCTGGTAGCACAAGCTGGCAAAACTAATCTATGCTATTTCGTTTCATTCGTAAATAACGTGAGATATTTCAGCCTCAATTAATTCAGTGAAAATTAAGATAAATGGATGGTCTCTTCAGTGGCTTCTAAATGCTTCTCTTAATCCAAGAACAGGTACTGAACAATCATGATTAATCATGAGGCTCAAAATGATTCATTTTCCCCAGTGAAGGATGGTGCCAATAAAACTTGGTGTTTATACCTGCGTTGAGAACAATGTGTCCTTCGTGTTCCTTCTCTCCTGTGTTTGGAATTGCAATTCATCAGTCTAGTTATCTTTAACACATAAGAGCTGGTGTAGCATAACAGTTAATGTGACCTTTTCCCTGTTGAATCCACCAGGTGGCCTTAGCCAAGCCATAACACACACACACACACCGCCCCCAATCTCAGTATGGCGGTCATAGAAAGAGCAGGAATATAGGAAGCTGCTCTCTATTAAAGCTGCTGTCCAAGGTTTCAACCAGAGGACATTTCCAGTCCTACCTTGAGCTGCCAGGGATTGAACCTGGGACGTTTTGCATGCTGTTCCTTGACTGTTGTTAGAAGGACTACTTAGATGGCGTACATAAAGTTCTGTATAAAGTGTTTGTCAATATCTTTAAGGCCCACCTAGAGTTTTTATTGTAATCATTTGGTATATACATTTTGTTGCAGAGAAATAAATGAATGCATAATTTGTTTAGGTGGCCCATCGAGTACAAACATCCCTTAATAGTCCTCCACATAATTTGCTGCCACTACCTATTAATGTATAGAGAGCCTTCTGTAAACTTGGCTCTGTGATTAAAAGGCACTGTGTGGAGTGAAATCTAATGTAGTCTTCCTCAGGTCACCCTCCTTAATTGTAGAACTCAGTAAATATATTTATTTGTGGAAAATAATATCTAGTACTATTGGTAATTTGACAAGAACACATAGTTTTAGCATAACAATTCTCTTTAACATCTTAACTCTCCCTGATTATTCTTAGTCTGTTTAGCTTTCAGCTCCTCTGACTCTGTCCTACTCCCCAACTATCCTTTTCAGCTGACCTCTGTCACTCTTAATTCCACCCCACCACATTCAATCCCATTCTCCTGCTGTCTATTCATCCACCATTGTGTTTTCCTCTTTGGATTAGGATCCCATGTTTATATATAAAGTGATAACCAACATTAATCCTACTCAGAGTAGCCTCACTGGAAATCAGTGGACTTAAGTAATTCAAACGTTTTAAATTGCTTATGAGTTACTTTTGTGTAATAAAATTTCTCTTTGGTTTTAAAGGTTTTGGATAGAGCAGAGCAGCTGAGGGAACTAGAAACAAACCTTTTGCCAGGTTTCCTTAGACTACAAGAACTGGTAAGTAAATTGACCAAGTGATCCTTATTGAGTTACTTCATTTTAGCGGTACTTATAAAACAAATTTTCAGTATGTACTATGTTGGTTCAATGAGCCAGTTTCTGCAGTGAAATACAGTGAATCCACTATTCAGTGCAACTCTCTGGGGCAGAAAGAAAGAAAGAAAGAAAGAGAAGTACTATCCCTCTTCCAGTTACAGGACACTGCTTTCTTGTTCACCTGGAGGTATCCTTACCCACCACAGCTTGAAGAAACTAGCTTTTTCTTTTGGAATGGGTTTCTTCATTCCATAGCTGCATTCTATAAAACAGCTTGCTCCTACTTGTGCTATGGGAGGAGCAATACTGGAGCCTTCTGTTCATTCACGGTAAACCAATAACCATTGTGATGTGTGCCGTGGTCCAGTGTTGGAGACAAGGGATTCATCATTGTCCCCTTTCCACCTTGGAATTATGTTGTGTAAAGTAGATGTTTCATGTTGCTTGTTACAGCTTACCTTGCTTTTGTTTTCTGGGACAGGGAGGTTAACGATATGCTCCTAGAGCATTTGAAATGCTAGTTCAGGGTTGCTCTTCCTGCCAGTTTCCCGTACATGCAGGAACCTGATAAACGGTACTGATCATTTTTTGTAGACGTGCATTAATCTTGGTAGCACACTGGAATGGAGAATGCGCGTGTTGCTTGCTTTGGCACTTTCATGTGTTTCTTTTGCAATAATCTGATGAACTGTAACAAATGTGACTGTAACAAATGTGAGACTTCGACTGCAGGGAAGAAATGTGTTTTGCTTTGGATTGAGGCTGGCTTTTGCAGCAATTCAAGTGGATTTGAGAAGCGTAGTGCATGACTCTTATATCTTGCCGGTAGGTAGGAGCCAAACAAACAAGAGTCCTTAACTCTCCTACCAGGAGAATAATTAGAGGTCAACTTGTTGGAAAATTCCTGGTGCTGCTCTTGGGAAGGATGGCTACACAGCTATCATTTTTTGTGTGATGATGAACAATAGTGATATGCAAAAGAGGCTTGGAAAGCTAATTGATCTTGATTCAGAAACTGATATATGTAGCAAGGTCATATTGTGTGCTATGGAAGGTGAGATTTGAAAACATAAAGTGTTCTCTTAATAATGGGAAATGCCTTTGTTTTCATGTGATACTCAGCTGCTAGATTAGGACAAGTGCCTTAAAATCTTGGTAGGCAAGTTAAAAGGTATTAAAAAGCCTTTGCCTCCCTCACTTTATTATATGTCTGTAAAGCTTCTTGGGACATGGGTGGTGCTGTGGGTTAAACCACAGAGCCTAGGGCTGGCCAATCAGAAGGTTGCGGTTCGAATCCCCGCAACAGGGTGAGCTCCCATTGCTCGGTCCCTGCTCCTGCCAACCTAGCAGTTCGAAAGCACATCAAAGTGCAAGTAGATAAATAGGTACCACTCCAGTGGGAAGGTAAACGGCGTTTCTGTGCGCTGCTCTGGTTCGCCAGAAGCGGCTTAGTCATACTGGCCACATGACCTGGAAGCTGTACGCCGGCTCCCTTGGCCAATAAAGCAAGTTGAGCGTCGCAACCCCAGAGTCGTCCGCGACTGGACCTAATGGTCAGGGGTCCCTTTACCTTTACCTTTAAAGCTCATTGAGTATCTTGAGAGGGAAGAGACACATTTTCTCTCCCTCCAAATAATTCAGGCCTGAACAGCAATTGGCACCTCTGATTCCGTAGGTGAAAACACTTATAAATCTGCATTTATATTTCCTGAAGCCATATGGATTTGATTTAATTATAGAAGCCTAGATTCCTGGTCTTCTGGTTGTCAGTGGAGTTGCCCTTAGTATAAACTGATGCCTTTGAATCTGTATTGTTAGAAACTGTAGGGTAGTAAATTCAAAATAACTGAGGCTGGAATCCTATATATATCTGCTCAGAAGTAGAGGGTTGGACTAGATCAGTGGTGGCCAAACTTGGCCCTCCAGCTGTTTTTGGACTACAACTCCCATCATCCCTAGCTAACAGGACCAGTGGTCAGGGATGATGGGAATTGTAGTCCCAAAACAGCTGGAGGGCCAAGTTTGGCCAACACTGGACTAGATGGTCCTCAGGGTCACTTCCAACTCTGCGATTCTATGATAAGGAAGTCTCAATTCAGATGCTGTGTCCCTCATTTTCAAGCTACAGTCCTAGGAACATTCTGTTGCAGGGAACTTGCACAAGAAAGGAGGGAGCAATGATTTGAAGACTGACAATGCTATGTCTCAACTGAGCTCATAGGCATGTTGTGAAAGCAACTGACCAACAGATGGACTGTCCGTTTATCTTACTAAGGTTTTAATAATTGAAGAGTCAAGCTTTTTCAAGCAAACACAAGCCTCCTTCCTGACAATTAAGATGTGCAGCCCTATTTAGCTTAAATGCCATAGTGCACAGCAATAGAAGAACTGGATTTTTTAAAAATGCAGATGTATTAGCTGCTTGATTAGGCTGCTTACGGTCTTATGATTATGCAAATAATTTGCAATAAAATGCTGAATCAGATGAGTTTGTTTCAATTAGAAAGAAACTTCACAAGTTTTTCTGTGACTAAAAACGTAACTGCAAGGTCACCTTTTCCCTCTCTCCCCTCCCCAACCCCTGTCCTCCAGACGGAGAGAAATGTGACTGTGGTCCTTCTTAGTGAAATTGTGTGGGAGCTGCTTCGTCCAGCTACAGGATGCCTCGAACCATTGCCGTTGTTTTTTCCGGACTACAGCATAGGTAACACAATACACTTATTTTGGGTTGTTTGTGGCTATTAAACATAATAGCTAAACGAAATATCTGTCAATGGAAGCTGTATACCTGAGTATCAGATGCTGGAGGCAAACCGACTAGGGAAAGCTACCTTCTCTCCACAACATGCTTCCAAGTTTCCAAAGGGAACTGGCTAGTTACTCTTGGATGCAAACAGAATACTAGATTTGATGGGCGCTGGGATGATGTTTAACATCTACTTTTTGAAGAATTAATAATTAGTACCTTTATTTTCTGTATGTGTGTATACATCACACCCCTTGCAGTCAAAGGAATTAAGAACTCCTGGTTTGAGAGAATTAACCTGGTTTTATGAAAAGGATGGTGAAATCCAGAGCTGGTTCTAACTCATTGTGAGAGAAAAATTATGTTGCTAGTTAAACTTCCAAATCTTGGAATTCTTTATCTTTAAGTGCATATCACATTACCAAGTTTTCAGCACTGTTGTAGCTACCAGAACTGGTCACCAGCAAAATGCTTTTTATATATATGAAAGAGCTTTTTATTCTCATGGTTGGGTGGGATGGAGCTTAGAAGAAAAGAAAAAATCACCTCTCCTGGTGTTCTAAACTAGGTCCTAAGCATAAGAGTAAACAGTATCTCTGTTTGTTGCCTTGTCACAGATTCTTAAATTCAGATACTGATGAAGATTGACGCGGTAAGGATTACATTAGAATGCATTAGTGTTGCAAATAGCAATACAGAAAAATATAGCTATGAACAAAATACTATGTAATTAATGAACAACTAAGGTTGGTATAGGGACGCGGGTGGCGCTGTGAGTAAAAGCCTCAGCGCCTAGGGCTTGCCGATCGAAAGGTCGGCGGTTCGAATCCCCGCGGCGGGGTGCGCTCCCGTCGTTCGGTCCCAGCGCCTGCCAACCTAGCAGTTCGAAAGTACCCCCGGGTGCAAGTAGATAAATAGGGACCGCTTACTGGCGGGAAGGTAAACGGCGTTTCTGTGTGCTGTGCTGGCTCGCCAGATGCAGCTTGTCACGCTGGCCACGTGACCCGGAAATGTCTCCGGACAGTGCTGGCCCTCAGCCTCTTGAGTGAGATGGGCGCACAACCCTAGAGTCTGTCAAGACTGGCCCGTACGGGCAGAGGTACCTTTACCCTTTACCTTTAAGGTTGGTATATAGCATAATGATTAGGGCACACAGCAGCACAACGACTTATGAAAGCAGCCCTAAATATCACAATAGGACAGCTGGAAATTATAAATATGTATTGACTAAAGCTGGAATCCATAAAAGTGCATGTTTTTCTGTAGTTTAATACCTAAACTGAATTAACAACTCGGGTCAAATTTGAAATGGAGAACTTGTTCTTACCCTGAAGTCTGGGCCTGAAAGAGAAATTGATCAGAAGGGAAACCTTGGAGTTTGGTCTGATTAAAAATACCTGATTTGGGGTCATTAAAGTTTGTTTAGGTTTGATTGCTGTACTCACAGCTGACTGAGTCTGAAAGTGTGTGCCTTTATCTTGAAGAGAGATGACTGGAAACATGTAAGCTTCCCCCTGAAACCAGACATGGTGATTTTGCCAATCGCTGTTCTTTCACATTGGAGACTCCTTACTGCTGGATTTTCCAGAGCTGGTTAAAAGGTGTTCAGTGCTGAATTGCCAGGAGGGGATTACAGGCCCTCTGGCAGAAGGGGTATTTCCTGCTGAAGTATAACTGTATATCTAAAGTGTGCATACATTGTTTGTTCTCTGCATAATTTTTAGCCTGAGAACAATTCTATGATGTGCTCATCAGCTTTTTGTTTTTCAATGCTCTTTATTTAAACAGGACACCTGCAAAAGATTCTGTCCCATGACCATCCTCCGGAGTATTCTTTTGATTTTTATGCTGCATATATAAATATTCTGCTTGGCGTTTTCTATCCTGTCTGCAGGGACCTGAAGGAGCTCCGACACCTAGTAAGGGATCTCTTTGGTGCTTTCATAATGAATTTGTGGTGTCATAGTGCTTTTGAGGCTGGCTTTGGAATTCTTAGAATGTCCTATATAACATAGCATGTGGATTCTGTGCTATTTCTCAATATGTAACCAGGTGTAGGTTGCTAGGTTGTTGGCTCGGCAGGCAAGAAAGAGAAGCTCAGCGAGCTCGCAGCCTTCACAAAGCCACATTATTGATTTGCATACTTAAAAGTAACTGTTGCCTACATGTAGGGGCTGGAATAATGCAGCTCTCTCACCAGCAGCTGAGCAAGTTCTGAAAGACATGGTTGCTGTGTCTGAACATCCTTGAAATGTACTAATGCCTCTTGGTTGCCTAGATGAATAGGTACACAAATAGAAATTTCTGGCTTTTATGTGGCTGGGCTGTAACCTACTGTACAAAGATATTTATATCCATTGTTGCACCCACTCCCAGCATGTGACCATTGGAAAGTTGCCCACTAGGTTATGTGGCTCCAGTACTGAAAGAGGTTCCCCATTCCTGTCTTAAAATATGGACATGCATTCAGGACCTTCAGGTTACCAGATATGGCATTATACTGTCCTGCTTATCCATGGCAAAGATTTATTTTGTTTTTATGGCTCTGTGCAGCCACTAATCCAGCTACCCGTTTCTTGTTTTATTTCTCCTGCATGTAATTTCATTGTAAGTTGCTGCTCTTCAGGGTTGGAGAGGGGTGTTGCAGCTCCTTTTCAGATAGGGGTGGGATATTTTTAAAATGTGTCCCAGGGTTCTTTCAAATTCCAGGGATGTAAGGATTTAAAATGTGGGATGATACCAATTATACCACTGCTTGTCTTGCAGGCTGCACTCAATTTTTCCAAGTACTGTGAGCCTGTGGTCCAGCAAAAAGGTGAGTTTTTTTCGTTCACATGAATAAATAGTGGATGATTCTAGAGAGGAGGCAATAAAAAGCTTTGAGTCTTTATATATTTCTGACCATGATTAGACAAATCAGAAGTGCTCCCTGGGCTGATTTACTCTTCCCTCCTTCTCTCTCACCTGGGCATCGTTCTCTTTCAGTTTTGGGGCTTACTGTGGAGTTAGTCTTATGTGTATTCCCCAAACCACAATTGGTAATCATTGTTGGAAATGGGGTGTGCAATACTTTAGGGGTCATGGGCAGGCTCAGTCGTCTAATCATAGGAGATCCAGTGTGCTTTTTGGACTGAACAGCAAGATTGGTTATACCCATAGGGCTGATCTCCAAGGAAGGAGAGGGGAATGCTTTCCTGAGAGAATGAGTGAGAAGGTGGGGATGGGGGAGGGAGAAGAGGTGCAATTTCAGTCTCTTGACCAGTGGTTAGGTAATTGGACGGTGCTTTGTCTGCACCTGATTAACAAGGAAAGGGCAGGATTGAAGAGTCTTTTAAGCTAAAAGGATGGAGGTAAGACATAGAATTATCAGTCAGTAGGGCATGGAACTCTTAATCTCAGAGTTGTGGGGTTGAACCCCACATTGGGCAAAAAGATTCCTGTATTACAAAGAGTTAGACTGGATGACCCTTGTGGTCCCTTCCAACTCTACAATTTCCATGATTGCAGTTCCAGTTATTCTCAGATTGTACACATCTGCATAGGAGGGGAGAGTGCATAAGCTGAGGTTTGTTCTACCTTATGCATATCATGCTAAACCATCGGTCCGTTATCAAGACATTTTTCCATTATGCAACATTTGCAGCATAACAGTTATACTATAGTTTGATGTTATGAACATAATCAGTACCAGAATCTCAAAAGAAATGTGCCTTTTAATCTGTAAACCTATATTAAATCCAAGAGCCAGTGTATCACCTGAACACTTCTCAAAGTTCATCTTGAATCAATACTACTTTTGTGTGTTTGTGATACAGCAAGTGAACGTGACACACGCAAACTTTGGAAAAATATTGAATCCCACTTGAAGAAAGCTATGCAGACTGTTTACCTGCGGGAAATATCAAGGTAATTGTCCCCCTCTTTATTTTTAGAAAGCTGCCTCTCAAGGCTTACCTAAAATGTCAAGTAGGTGCTGTAGGTGGTATTCTTTCCTGCTAAAGCAGATGTCCTGGCTTTTAAAAATCTGTTAAATAGGTTACGCCTACCAATAAATGAAAAATAATGCAGTACGTGTCTGTTTCTAAATGGAACATTAGGATAAAGATGTTAGGTAAAGGTGCTGCTAGATGAGATATGGGAAGTCTGCAAATGAGTGTGGTGTGTTGGTGGAGAGGTGCTTGGGGTGATTTATTTATTTAATTAGTTTAATTAATAATTTTTTAATGCAGGAATTATTTGTTTTGGTTGTTTTCTATTTTTATGCTTGGGTTCCTTTTGTAAACTATATTGTAATGACTCCTTTGTTAAGCGATACACGCAATTTGATTTGAGGTACTTAAATTTCTCCCACTGAAATTTGTGAGATTGACTGGTTAAATCAATTTTCTTCACTTTTCTCTTTCTTCCAGAGAGAGAAGGGGTTTTTGGATATTTGTGTGTGTTTGCAGGGGACAGGTTATATAATCCGTAGCAGAGCTTTAAGCTGAAGGTGTGTGATCTGAGATGCAGCAAATGTGTATATGGAAAAAAGTCTTCTTGTACCTGGAAGATTAGCATGGCAGGGAGAAGTCTGAAAGGGGATTTTGTCGCAGTCCCATACCATCCAGCATAACTGGATACTAAGCTCATGTGATTAATATTTAAAATTTTCACTGATTTCTATTTATATTTATGTTACTTTAAAAAGTCAATACTTTAACGCACTTTAGAATCGTATTGTACAACTTAGCATTTTGCTATACAGATAATAATAATAATAGTAATAAAAACAATAAATTTTTATTTACACCCCGCCCTCTCCGGCCAGGGCTGGGCTCAGGGCAGCTAACACCAAATATGAATTACAATAAAACGTAATAAAAAAGAAAAACAACAACAAACAATTAAAATACAGCTTAAAATGCAGCCTCATTTTAGTAATAGCCCATAAATCAAGACCATAAAGGGAGGAAACATCAGATATTCACCCGAGCCAGCCAGCCATGCTGGTCCTATATGGGCCAGCAAAAAAGTCAAGCGAAAATTTATATACCAAATCCCATATAAGGGGTCAGAGTGAGTCTAAGCCGAAGGCCAGGCGGAACAACTCCGTCTTGCAGGCCCTGCGGAAAGGTGTCAGATCCCGCAGGGCCCTAGTCTCTTGTGAGAGAGCGTTCCACCACGTCGGGGCCAGTGCTGAAAAGGCCCTAACCCTAGTTGAAACCAATCTAACCTCCTTGAGGCTTGAGACCTCCAAAGTGTTGTTATTCATGGACCTTAAGGTCCTCTGTGGGGCATACCAGGAGAGGCAGTCCCATAGGACAAGTCTTTTGTAATTAACTGATTGTAGAATATTATTCTGTTTTACCTACACTTAACCCTTTATCCATTTTTCATTTACATGAATGTTGCTGTGTTTAGTGACTATTTTGGCCAGCAGGCCACAAATAGGGGTTACCTAGACTTGAGGACTAGCTTTCTGCTCCCCCCTCTCTCCCCATCCCAGGTGAAATCATTTGGTGTTCTCTTTTGTGGTGGTGGGTGGGGGTCATTCTTCTTGCTACAGTTCCCTATCCAGTTTGGAAGCACCTACAACAATGAAATGGAACCAGAGAACCTGAATGGGGAGTTACCTAGCAACTGAAGCATTGTGTTTGGGTTTTTCCCATTCTACCCTTCTGCATGACAGTTTTAAAGCTAGTATTGGTTCTTTAGGCAGTTTAATATGGTTGGCATTTAATACAGTCCTTTTTGAGTATACAAAGTATTTCACACACAATGCTTACAACCTACCCTACATGATAGGTCAGTAATTTCCCCATAATGCAGGTGAGAAGCTAGAAGATTATGGCTTGCCTAGGACCACTTAATGAACTTATGGTTTTGGTGAGAAGTGAACTAGAGACTTGCCTGTTGATACTCCTAAACTGGGTCTCTAATGAGGCATCAGTAGTAGTAGTAGTAGTAGTAGTAGTAGTAGTAGTAGTAGTAGTTGCTTGCAGGCCAGGTTGCACCATCCTTAGGTTGTTGTTGTTGTTTAGTCATTTAGTCGTGTCTGACTCTTCGTGACCCCATGGACCAGAGCACGTCAGGCACTCCTGTCTTCCACTGCCTCCCGCAGTTTGGTCAAACTCATGCTGGTAGCTTCGAGAACACTGTCCAACCATCTCATCCTCTGTCGTCCCCTTCTCCTTGTGCCCTCAATCTTTCCCAGCATCAGGGTCTTTTCCAGGGAGTCTTCTCTTCTCATGAGGTGGCCAAAGTCTTGGAGCCTCAGCTTCATGATCTGTCCTTCCAGTGAGCACTCAGGGCTGATTTCCTTCAGAATGGATAGGTTTGATCTTCTGGCAGTCCATGGGACTCTCAAGAGTCTCCTCCAGCACCATAATTCAAAAGCATCAGTTCTTCGGCGATCAGCCTTCTTTATGGTCCAGCTCTCACTTCCATACATCACTACTCCTTAGGTTAGATTTAGCCAATGTTAAATCCAAGAATAAAAGTTACTTTGCCTGTTTTTGTCTGGTGAACTGATGTAAATCAGAACAATCTGACATCATTGTTAATCGTCTATATACTTTTAAACAGTTTAATTGCATAATTATTCTTATTCAAAAGTAACACAAATGCACTCACTCATCTCTAAAAATCAAATGTCTAAGTGTCTTGCTTTTAGGCATGGCAAATGCATTTTTAAAAATAGCTGCATTGTCTTTTAGCTCCCAGTGGGAACAATTACTCCAGGATGATGGTGAAGCCGGGCAACTAAAAGGTATGTGAAGAAGTAATAGTGTAGTGTTAATTATTGACAAAAAATACCCCTGTAATTTGGAGCAATTCAGTCATTGTCTTCAGTATGCATTTGCGAATACACCGACAGTTTAAAGAAACTAAACAGGCAGCACGGAATGCTGGTACATATTTTCTTCCAGCAAATGGGGTTTGTGGTGATCAACATTGGTTAACTTAAGTCTTTCAAACTCATACATTTTTTTTGTCTCACAATTTTTTTCTAGGACTTTCAGCTCATGCTCATGTAGAACTTCCATATTATTCCAAGTTCCTACTAATAGCTGCATACCTTGCTTCTTACAACCCTGCCAGGACAGATAAGAGGTTCTTCGTTAAGGTAAATAGGTTTCTTCTTTTTGCCGTAATCAGTTCTAGCATTCTTTAACATTCTGTAATACATTTGTATGTCTCTAAAGAGGGACGCGGGTGGTGCTGTGGGTTAAACCACAGAGCCTAGGACTTGCTGATCAGAAGGTCAGCAGTTCGAATCCCCGCAATGGGGTGAGCTCCCGTTCCTCGGTCCCTGCTCCTGCCAACCTAGCAGTTCAAAAGCACATCAAAATGCAGGTAGATAAATAGGTACCGCTCCGGCGGGAAGGTAAACGGCGTTTCCGTGTGCTGCTCTGGTTTGCCAGAAGCGGCTTAGTCGTGCTGTACACCGGCTCCCTCGGCCAATAAAGCGAGATGAGCACCGCAACCCCAGAGTTGGTCACGACTAGACCTAATGGTCAGGGGTCCCTTTACCTTTTCCTATGTCTCTAAAGAGCTTTATAAACCATGGCTAAAATTACACTACTAGCTCTTCATGTTCAATGGAGCTTTGAGCCAGACTTGGTAGCGCTTCAATAGCAATCTCTCCCCTCAATTCTATATGGCAAAACACTGTTGAAAGTGGGGGATATAGTTTCATCTGGGGTAGAGATCAAAGAAGAGAGTCATAATTCTGACTGGACATACCTTTAAGTAGTTTTTTGACTCCTTTCCAATAGGTACACATTAATAGCCTTTTCAGCAGTCTTGTGTGACTGCAGTCTGAATGCTGCATTCCTTTGTAGATAACCTTCCAGGGGTGACACAGTGGTAGTGGGAAGGCCTAGAAGCAAAAATAGATAGAACAACAGATAGGACTCTTGCCTTTCCAATATAGCCTACATTGGAGTCTCACCAAAGCCCTTCTCCGTCCTCCAGACTGTCAGGCAAGAGCCATTCTCATAGTTCGAAGACACCTTGCAGCTGGGCAAAAGCACTTGGGGAAGGCGTAGATCAGGCCCTGTGATGGGCCATGGCCTCCAGAGAGTCCTAAGAGCTGGCTAGAGAAGTCTGGAAGGCCACATTTTCTTCCTTCTCTGAAGGTTCTTCTCCCTTGCTTTAAAACAGGAGTGGGAAACTTGTTTTTTCTGCCCTGGGCCTCTTTCTCTTGGGACTTCACACCACAGTGGAATCCTACCTGTATGGCAATGAGAAAAGATGCTTTGGTCAGTTCGGGGGTGCATAAAACTAACATACAGTAAGAGGCTTAAAGACAGAAAATAATTAATACAGGGGTTGATGATCAATTGCATCCATCTGCTAATGGAATGGACATACAATGGGACTTCTTCCTGTCTCCTGCTCTGCACCATCTCCTGCCACGTGTCCTAAATTCTTATCTGGGGGGTTGGAGAGTCCCCTGGAGCAGAACTTTTGGGGAAGGGGCATGGGTTGCAGGGGAAAGTAGATGTAGATGAAAGAGGAGTCCTGTTGCACAAGTGAAAGTCTTTGTGTGGTGTTGGATTTCACTCACTGAGGGCATTGGAAGCATGGAAGCTTTTTTCTAATACTGGGAGAAAAGCCTAAATCTAAACAATTGGTTGGTTTTAATTATTTCAAAGAAATGAATTGTACGTGATTCATTTTATTAATCAATATGATTGTTTTATACTACACTAGGATGAATATAATTTATATGTAATTTTTCCTTTTTTATCTTTATAAATTGCTTATTTTTAATAAAAATATTCAGCAAGGCAACAGTTTGATTTACTTTATATAACCAAACAGCAAAATCTGAAGAAACGTCAGTGGTGGGGTGATACCAGCATTTGGTTGGCAACTCTCCAAAATAATTAACCCTCCCTGCCTTCCATCAATTACTATTTTGAACAGGCGCAAAATTGGCTTTCTATCTAAAATAACTACTTCTTTACCTAGATTTGATAAGGAAGCACGGAAAGGCTGGCAGCATTTTAAAGTAAAGCAGTGGCTGCTACATCTTGTCAGTTGATGGAAAGGAAAACATTTCCCCCCTCCCAGTCTTTTTGCAGCTATTTTACCAGTAGGGAGAGAGCTGCATGTTTTAAATGGTTGAAATGGTTTAGTGAGTTTTCAGATAAATTTGTGGATAACTGTTTTCAGAGGTACACACAATTATTTCTGATTTATTTTTTATCTTATGCCTTCCAGTAAATCTCTCCCCCCCCCCCCCGTTATAAATACTGTACTTTTTCAGTGGTGTGCACTGTCTGTCACAGTTTGACGTGCCAAAGGCAGGCCACAGTGGACCATATTTTAGCACTGCTATTGTCCATACAGGGTTTGTGAAGAATAAATGAAATAGTTATTACATGAAGTATACCTGCAACAATACAGTTATTGTGTATGCTGTCAT
Organism: Podarcis muralis; assembly: GCF_964188315.1. Taxonomy (NCBI): domain Eukaryota; kingdom Metazoa; phylum Chordata; class Lepidosauria; order Squamata; family Lacertidae; genus Podarcis; species Podarcis muralis. Next base: position 7,136,870 of record NC_135664.1, on the reverse strand, counting down.
GTATCTGTGTGATATGTTCAGTGAAGTTGGGCTGTTCTCCCTATATAAATTATGTACCATTGCAAATAACTATTTCACAGCTGGATTTTTCTTTTCACTTTCAGCATCATGGAAAAATTAGGAAGAAAAACGTTCAGAAGAAACATGAAAAGGTAAATTCAGCTTTCTATTTGATAGATTATCTCCATCCTGGTATACAATTGAAAATTGAAACAGAGTGTCACTAAATTATCTTAACATATGATGAAATGTCCTATTTTATTTTACTATATATTCTGTGATTGCCTTGAGAGGACTTTGCCTTAAAAGGTGACCTAGAACTGCCTAAAGGAATAAAGGCAGCCACGCCCACAGGTGGATGTGTTATCTTTCTGCAATAGTTTGCACTGCTGGAAAGACCACCCCTTCTTTAGTTTGATCTCTGTCCTTTTAGACTTTTTAGGGTAGGAACTGTTTTGGCTGAACACCCACCTCCAAGGAAACTCCCCAGACATGCATATATAATTCCACACATGCAAAAATCTCCTAGTGGCCAGAGGCAGGCAGAAAAGTTTACTCCCTTACTAGCAATAGCAGAAACAAGCCAAATAAGAATCTATATGCAGATTTGCTGCTTTTGCATAATTTGTACAGGTTGCAGAATGTATTTATATGAATAACGTTAGAAACCCTTCCTGGATTTTTATACCATTGCCTATGATTGTTTCCTCCGCTCCTTTTAAGATTGCAGAGCTGCTATATCTTTTTGATAACTAGTCAGTAGAATGGCTGAAGTTGTTACTGAGAGAGATTGCCATCCAAAGATTTAGAACCATGACTGCCTTCCCTTTAATCCTAGTTGTGAAGCAAGAAAAAATAAGGAATGCACACTTCAAGAAGAGATGTTGAAATGGAAGATCAGTTTATGGAATGAAAAAAAAATGTTTCCCACATCTGCAGTCTTATACTCTGTAAATTAAATAAGTTAAAACCATGCATTCATCATACAGATTACTGGGTTGTAGCAAATGCTGACTTTTTCTCCCCATTTTTTCTTTATAAACATACTAGAGGCTCACCTGATCTTTGAATGTGCACAGAGCCTTAACAGAATTCAAGTGACCACATCATAGCTGTGTACTTAAATTATAAATGTGGAACATACAAGTTGCATTGAAATTCTTATTGTGTTACTGGCTAGCAGGGGTGGTGAAGCCATGGCCCTCCAGACACCAGCCTCACCACATGTGAGTTTTTAAAAGAGAGGGGGGAAACACACAGTTGCAGTCCACATGCTTGGCCATTTTGCCAGAGCAGAGCTTACCAACCTTTTTGGACCAGTGGGAATACTTTAAACTTCATGAAAGTGATGTGGACACCAGTCACAGAGTGGCTGCCATGGGCACATGGCATAACATAAAATGCTGCAAAAGTTTGTGCTCCTTTTTGTTTGTTTTCTTCACTTGGACAAGATGTCTGTTTTCTAAAATAAGTCTTCTTGTCTCTAACAGCTTATTTGATATTGTTTGCTAACTATACTGGCATCCTTTTGGCCTAGATGAGCTTCTAATACTGTGGTTTTAAACAGTCCCAACTGTTTTTCTGCAGTCTCTTTATCTTTAAAAAGTTGGGTTAATATGTATGAAATCCTTGTAATTTAGTACAGACTGATTCCTGAAGTCTTGAATGCTTTTACTCCAATACTGCAAAACAGTGTGTTAAAAATAAAAAGTGGGGCTTTTTGTTTAATGTAGAAACGTATTGCTGTCTGATAACTGGAAAAATAAAATAAATAAGATCCAGCCTGCTATGTTCCAAGAAAATCCAGCTGATGAAATACACTTTTTTTTTTAACAGACCAGCAGTCACCTTCTTGGGCCAAAGCCATTCCCTCTGGACAGATTGTTAGCAATATTGCATAGCATTGTGGATAGCAGAGTTGCTCCAACTGCGAATATATTTTCTCAGGTGAGTTAAGTTCCTAATATAAGTTTTTTGGACAACAGTTTACTGGTTTCTTTTTACAATATAATTGTAAGCTTTGGTTGTTTCTTGTGTTGTATCCTAATTAACCACTCACAGAAGTTATTTTAAACATTTAATGAGAAATTGACTATGTGTTAGCAATTGAAACTTCCAAAGGTTCAGACTCATGGTTTCTCACTGTTTGGTTGTCATTTAATTCCAAATGTTACCAATCACCTTCTGAAGAGCTTTTAATGCAGATTTTAGCCAAGTATTTGTTGTGTTCATGTTGATATGTAGAAAGTCTGCGCTGCATGTTGCAGCTGTTCATTGCTTAATATAATAGGCATGATTTAATAATCTAACATGTGCTCAAGTTATGATATATACACACACATGAATTGTTACTTGGCACTACAGAACAGTAAACCACCTTTTAAACTGGTTCAAACTTAGAAAGGTGTTTCAGGGTCTTTGACCTGGCAAGGAGGGAGAGGGATTAACTTGAGAGTTATTCACTCATCTTTACACTTCTCATATATTTTGGCTGTTGCAACATTTGACAAGAATTATGTCTAAAAGGAAAGCACTGTAAATGCAGGTAGCTTCACTCAGGATAAGAGTAGTGAGAAATATGCTTGGTAATTTGTACAATGCAACCCCCCCCAATGAATATCTGTCAAAAATTAAGCAGTGTGGTCTTGAATATTAAATCAAAATGATTACAGTTGGCAACCAAAATGATAGGCACCAGAGCACTGACGCCATAAAAAAGAGAGAAGGTGTAGCATATCTAATGTGCAGCACAGCCGTTGTTTTCTGACTCCAAAAATGGTCCCAGTATGGTCTCTCTTATATTGTTGGCCTAGATGGGGATACCATATTCTTCCTGAATAAATATAATTTGTCAGTTCTGTTGTGCAACACACACACATCTCATTCTCCTCTTTTTATATCCTTCTCTTGCAACCTACTGGAAATGTGACAAACGGAACATATGCACCATGTGTTATAAACATTAACTGCCACATTCAGTTCTCTTTTTTCCCTTTCTTCTGATTTTGGAGCCTTACTGAGTTGATGCCATCAGGTGTCCAAGTGGCTACCATTGACCAAAGGAATAGGTTAAGTAATTTTGAATGCACCAACTTGCTAACCGTGTAACCTACTCTCCTGGTAATGCCACTAAGAAAGAACTTTGTTTAAGTTACACATTTGAGAAAGAACATTGTCAACTTTCTTTATAGTGTATAGATCTTGCTCGCCATGCTCCTTCATTCCCCTGCCCTGTCTTAAGTCTGTAGCAGTATCTTCTATGTAACATTCTGATATTTTTATTGAGTCAGTTTTCACTAGATGGCAGCATAACCCAATGAACAAGGGCAGTATTTCAGGAGGTGACCCTCCATCAATTCACAGGTTTTTCTTTCACATGAAATAGAAGTGTCGGATGGAAGTTTACCCAATGCAACCTTCCCTGTTGTGTTTAATAGATAGAGTAGTTGTCTGTGTAATAACTATCTGCATGTGTGAATGAGCTTTGCATACATTAAAGTTACTGTTTCTCCATGTAGGAACATGGCTTTTACATTGTTATCTTTAAAAAAAACCCTAAAAAAACAACAACTTTTGAGGTGATCTAGTGCCTGTTCTGGTCTGGCCATGATTATTCAAATTCACTCTGTAGCCTCATGTAGCCCATGCCTGTGCAAACACAGGTAAACAAGTCTTTCAGACCAGACATTATGAGCATCACTCATGCCAAATGGCTGCTCTGCCCTGGGACCTGGCATTTTGAAAATATGAAAGCCAGCAGTTATTCAGATTTGTATCTAAAATTATAAGTGAAACATCCAGGTCTCCTTGTGAAGCAGAGAGTGGAAGTAATGGGAAAATCAAGGTCTTCATATTTGCAAAGCTGAAGAATAATTTTAGATGGCAGTACTGGGTGGGTAAAGATCAGTTGAAACCAAATAGGATAAGCAGACAAAAGTGGTTGAAGGGCATGCAACTCTGAAAAAGCAAAAAACTGTATTAGGTGATAGAAGATCATCATCTAGTTCCAGGATCCCACGGTTCACTTATTGTTTCTTTGTTCCAGTAGCATTGGGTGCAGCCACTAATCTGCTCTGCTATTTTCTTGTTTAGCATTTAGCCTGAAGAGTTCTGGCTAAGTACTCAGTACTTTGGGACATTTTGCTTGAGTTTTCCCCCTAATAGACCAACGTGTCTGTTATGGAAATGTTTTGAGTCCAGTATTGTTTTCTGTTTCAGAATATACACTAGATGGCAGTTGTGTCAAATAATTGCCCTTCTTGAGTAGCATTGCAGTTTGAAACTGATTAAAATGTTGCTTTATTTAAAAGTCATCCACCCCACTCAAGAAGCAAAAATGTAGGATAACATAGTATAATACAGTTTGAAGAGCTCATGTGCACAAAGCTCTCTTGCAGCTTCTTCCTTCAGATGCTTTCTTATAAGCAACTGAGTGTATGTGATTGTGTGTACTGCAACTACGTAGGCAGAGAGGATTATGTGGGTCTTTCCACCTAAATACCATCCCACCAGAAGGGAGGTAAGCCAGTAATAGGGTGGGATAAGACTTATACAGGAAGCCCTATTCATGTGGTTGAGGTGTTGGTACATATGCTGCTGCTGTGTGGAATAGCACAACAGGGAAGTGACTGCCATGCACACATGTGTGATGGGATCCTGAGATTCATCTCTCCTTAAGGACGGACTGGCTCATAATTCAGGAATCAAATGTACAGCCTTCCAGCTAAACCCAGCCCCCTTTGGTTGGGTTTAAGGTGGGCAAGACAAAAGGGGCTACTCCCCTTTTCACTTCTTCCTGCTTTGTAATGGGGTAGGAGGCACAAATAAGAGAAGGAAGCAAATGCCTGTCTATCTCCCTGCCATTTCTCTATCATGCTGTTTCCTCATCCACTCCCAAGGACAAGAGCTTTCATTCTCACCTTGCCTGCTTCTGCTTCACCTCTCTCTAGTACTGTTCCTTGCAGGATGGAGGAAAATATGGTGTATCACTTCAAACTTCCTCCTGAGAGTGACTCAACAGTAATACCAACCGCTTACATGGCAGATATTCTATATATGTTGTGTTAGAATTGGTTTTCATTAAAGTAATATTTTCTTGCACGCATGAGAAAGGTGAAGGTGCCATTTGAATTTGTTTGGTTTTTTTTTAAAAAAATCATATTGTGTATTCTTGTACAGTGTTTAATATTTTAAAGAACAATAATTCCACATTTTCAATATTAGGACAGTAGTATTTGAATCCATAATATTTCTTTAAAAAAAATATCTAGCAGATAAAGTAGAAATGAGATTGCAGAAGCCAAATATTTTTAAAAGATCCTTGTATATATCGAAGCAGTCTTCCTTAATGCAGTGTTTCCCAACCGGTGTTCCGCGGCACACTAGTGTGCCGCGAGACGTTGCCTGGTGTGCCGTGGGAGGGAGGCGGGCGAGTCGGGCGGCGAGAGGCGGGGCGGCGGCGGCGAGGATCCGCATCGAGCCGGGGGCGGCTCCGCGGTGGTGGTGCCGAGGTTTCTCTCTCCATTCTCCCCTCACACACACACACAGGAAATAACACAGGATCAGCTGACAGGACCCGGCCAATGGGGCGGCGGCGGGGCAGCGCGCGCAAAAGGGAGGAGCGCGAGACAGCGGACGAGGAGGAGGCCGGCATGTCCGGGCAGCAGCAGCAACAACAGCAGCAGCAACTCCCGGCGACGGCTCCTCAAGCCCCGGGCAACCCTACTCCCTCACCGGCCTCGGCCGCCCTCCTGCTCCACCCGCCGCCGCCTCCCCCGCCGCCGCCGGCCACCTCGGCCCCGCCGCCCCCTCCTCCGCCCGCTATCGCCGCCACCACCACAACAGCCGCCGCCGCCTCAGCTGGGCCCATGCCTGCCGGGAGCGGCGGCGGCAGCAGCAGCGCCCCGACGCCCTTCCCTCCCGGCGTGACGCTGCGCGCTGACGTCACGGGGCTGTAATGGTGATGTGCCTCGAGATTTTTTTCATCAAACAAGTGTGCCTTTGCCCAAAAAAGGTTGGGAAACACTGCCTTAATGCATACTAGGCAGTTGCAGCCAGGTAATCCTTAACCTCAGTTGGAGTGATTCTTCTCAATCCTGCCTTATTACAGATGCCAGCCTCTATGTTATCTTCTGTCATTTGTCCTTCAAAGCTTTCCTTCAGTGTCAATAGCATCTTCAAGCTCCAAGTCTTCCTGTACCTCTTTTCAGGGAATGTCTTCCCATTCACATGGTTGTCTTCCCATTGCAGTTGCTTTCCATGCAAAATAAGCACCAGATGGATTAGGCTGAAATAAATATGGTCATCCCTCATTCCACTCACATAATAGGAATGATACACCAAATGGGCATACACCCCCAGATTGTGTGTATTCTTGCATTACAGAAACAACCCCTTGCACTGGCTGAGCTGTTAGAATAGGTTCATGATAAACCAAGTAGAACTGCTGGGCCAGTTTGCGTGCTGTGTGGACAAGTACTCAGTAATCAGCAGCCATATACCAAGCCTATGTGTTTGATTTTGGATTCCACTTTGCATACGCTTCATTCATCATACAGAATGGATTTCTGCTTTTTCCCTGTTGCCAGTACCACGCCATTTAAGCAGCAATTCCAACTGATGGGGCTCCTGTGGCAACAGCTCGCAAGCCAGAGGAGGAGAAGCGAAGTCACTGGGCTCCACACTTGGCATGTGCCAGGTGGGGGCCGGACGCACGGAGGGCAGTCTTCACCCTCACTTGTCCCAACTCCCTCCCAGGCTGCCAGGCAGAGGCTGGGAGAAGCAGAGGCAAAGATCGCCCTCACTTGTCCCAGCCCCCTTGTGGGATTCTGGGCAGGGGCTGTGGTTCACGGAGGGCGCCCAGCAGCAGTGGGGATTGCCGGCCCCCTCAATATTGGGGGAGCTAGACCCCCTGCTTCAAAATATTGAGGGGGCCCCTTCAGCCCCATGTAGCTGGTGCTACTGGTTGCAGCTACAACTTCCATTTCCTGTTTTTTGTAATGTTTTGAGTTTCACCCTCTTTCTGTTCAACAACATTTTCTACTTCCTCTTCTGTTTCAAGAATTTGTGAGATATCAGGGTTCTCAAGCCAGTCGTGGGCTCCGTTTAAACCAAATGTGATAAGCATGGGGCATAATGAACTGCACAATTTCAGTCCTTTTGCCTGTTTTTAGGTCTGTTCGGTTTGTAGCCAAATGATCAACCTGTTTTATATGTTTGCCCTCTCAAAAGAGTCCTGAGGAGCAAGCCTTGCTATAAATGATTTTCAAGACATGCCACATTACCATTAATTTCTCTACTACTCTGTTGCTGAAGGCACACCCATTAACAGTCTGCAAAATACTAGGATCTCCAAAAGTAGTGAAAATGTCCATCAGATTGTCTGCAACTTTTGCATTCTTGCTTGCTAAAACTCTGCATCTTTTAGCAAGATACAGATAATATCACTGTAGTAATGTGGCAGTGAGAGAGCTAAATTGGAAGTCATTGCTATCGGAAAGAAGCAAAAATAAGATTCTACAATAAGACTCTTCTTGGTTATTTTCATTTTCCTAGTCAGTGTTAGTTGCTTGTTTTTCTGTAAAAATAGCCTGTTTGGGCTTACAGAGAAGTGAGTTAGGTCTATGTTTTCTTGGAGAGTGAGTCATAAAAATAACTTTGTCCCTCACTTTTCACTGATCATTACTTTCCTTTGACACCTGCTGCTCCCTCCTCAATCTTTGCTTGCACCTAGTCAGATTGATTTCTCTGGCAACATGGCCTACTTCTTCTCCTGGAACCTTTAAAGCATTGCTTTAAAGGCCCACTGAGAAAGCTGTATGTGAGCTATATTTTTTATAATCCCAGAGGTCAGCTTTATTTTCCATTCTGTGAGTGCTTAGAGCCAGACTGATTCCTAGGTGGAACCAGTGTGTAGAATTCTGTCAGGCCTTCAGATTAATCTGCACAGTTATTGGTTATTTATGAACATTTCCAAGCATTACTGGTGGACAGTGTATGTTGAATGATCAATATACAAAATTCCTTCATATATAGCTACTTCCTGCACATTATCGGAGGTTACTTGGAGACTATCCTTATTGCATGGGTGAAGCACAAAATGACCAAATTAGGCTGAAGTATTCACATTCTGCAGTGTTTCTTGGACACTATGCATATCTTATTTTATTTAACAGGATTTAAATCTGCTTAATCATCAGAACCACTAAGATATTTACATACTGCTTAGAAAATGTACAAAATGCAACTGAGAATATGCACATTCCCCAAGACTTGTTAGAAATTATATATATCGACAGGAAAATATACACTAGTTTGTCTTCACGGATAGATTATGAGCACAGCTTCCATGACGTGAATTTGTGTATTGACTGGTTATTATGCATCTTGATAATTCAACTTGCTCCTAACAACTATCAGATTTCTCTGCCAGAGATCCCTAGCCTCCCTCATACAACACAGAAATATCTTAGAAGAGAAAATTACCATAGCACCATTTGCAATATGTGGTGTAGAACTTATTTAGGATTGAAGTCTACAGATAATAAGCCTGATCCTGGCCTCTTCTTTGTTGTAAGAAAAGACGTGCTCCACAGTACAGTGGTACCTCGGGTTAAGTACTTAATTCGTTGCGGAGGTCCGTTCTTAACCTGAAACTGCTCTTAACCTGAAGCACCACTTTAACTAATGGGGCCTCCCGCTGCCGCCGGGCCGCCGGAGCACGATTTCTGTTCTCATCCTGAAGCAAAGTTCTTAACCTGAGGTACGATTTCTGGGTTAGCAGAGTCTGTAACCTGAAGCGTATGTAACCTGAAGCGTATGTAACCCGAGGTACCACTGTAGTTAAAACACTAGTTTATCATGAGAGAGGAGAAGCTAAGCTGTCCCACTTCCCTCTAACATCTTGATATAGGTTTGTACCTGTGCTAGAGAAAGTACAGGGTTGCTTCTGTCCTGCTATGCTGCAGATAGGACCACGCTCCAGAGTGGTTTTAAAACTGTTCTAGGGAAAACTGGGTCTCATCTGCATATTGATAATACCACTCCACAGATCACCCTTCCAGTGGCTTCATATGGGTGTTGTAGGACTTGCCAGTGAGCCAAGCAAGCCCGCTTCCCCATGGTCACTCCCTGAAACCTACTTGTAGGTAGGAGTGGAACTGCTGAAACACTGTGCTTCAAACTCACAGTCTGCATTGCTGATCCAGGATACCTTGGTCAATGGAATCCAAAGCCAGTGAGAGATCAAGGAGAACCAACAGAGTTGCATTCCCCCTGCCTCTCTCCCAATGCGGATCATTGGTTAGGGCAACCAAAGCTCTTTCAATGCTAAAATTGAAATGGGTCAGGATAATAAACTTCTTTAAAACAAACTTCAAGTTGCACGGACACCACCCCCTTGAGCGGAGATGTTTTCGCAATCTTCTGGGTCCAGGGAGATCCTCTTAAGGAGGGGATCCTCCACCACCTCCTTTAATGAAGCTAGTACCACTGCTTCTCACAGTGAGGCATTAACTACTCCCTGGACCCACCTGGCTTCTCAGAAGACAATTTGATATGACCTGTGGATAGAAAGTTTGATAATCCTTCACTAAGAACGTTCATATGTGATAAAAGTGATGCAGGATTCCTCTCCCTGGTGATTATGTACTCTAGAAACTGTCCAACTTTTACCTTGATGTGTTGTCACTTTTGACTGGATCATTGCAAAGGAGAAGAGAAGTTATTATTGGAAATTGAAAAGTGAGTATATTTTGTATGGCTATTAAATCATTCCTTTTGTGGTTTCCGTTACATGTCATTGAACTCATTTCCTACAAGGAGATAGCATCTTGAAGTTTAGGCTAGAGGAGTTAGATGACAAGCACTAAATCTTTGCTACATTCTGGGGGTGGATAGAAGAAATACTGGACAAATTCTTGATAAGATTACATGCACTGTTTGTTAATGTTTAACTAACGGACCCTAAAGAATTGTGCTCTGCTCTACTGGAATCTGCCCAGTGAATGTATTAGTGCCCCAAATTACAGGGTATATTACATAAACAGGTTCCTTCCTACAGAAATAACAAATACATTTAAGAACAGGTGTAGAGAAGATAAGTGGGCCCCTGTGTGATTAGTCTGACCAAGAGTTGATCATAAAAGGAGCTATCTGTCTTTCCACATTCATATCGACCTTCCACAAAGGTGCTGAAAAGAACTTCTATATAGTTTGCCCACTTTGTCCTTGCGACAACCCTGAGCTGCAGAATAGGCTGAAAGATAGTGACTGACACAAGCTTCATGGCCACGTAGAAATTTGAACCTGGATCCTGCAGGTTCTAGGACAGCATTCTGTCCACTACATCATATTAAAGTGACTGTTGCATCGAAAGGAAGGACCTTGGTTGTTCACTGTATTTACTCATGAGGAACTGCATTTGTTTACACTGTGCTAGCAACAGGAAAGGGCAGATCATGTTACATACCAAGTAGCATTACAGTTCCCTTCATAATATTTATGATAAGGAGAAGGCATCTGTCCTGCTTAGATACACATATAATGTCTATTTAATTTGCTGGATAAAATTAGTAGTATTTCTGTAGTATACTACTGTCAAACTCTTTAAGTCCCAGTACTTAATAAGTTGACGATTTGCAGCAGAGATGAGGAACTTTGGCACTCCAGATAATGTTGGACTCTTAACTCCTATCAACCCCAACCAAGATGGTCAAAGCCCATGGATGATGGGACAACATTTGGAGGGCCACAGGTTCCCCATTCCTCCTTTATAGCATTGATTTCACAAAAGACTATGATAGCAATCAGTGTCAGTTGTTGGGGTTTTTTAAATGTTAGTATAAAAAGGGAAGCAGAACAGTGCAAGCTTTGACTTCTGCTTTCCTCAGGCCAAGATGATCCTTCAGAAATCCCTGTGGTGGCAGGTAGGGGACAGAGGGGCCACCACTGTGAGCTGGTGGTAGCTCACCAGACTGCTTTTCTTGAACCTTGACATAGATAAATCTCAGTTTAAGAATTTGAAAGCCCCCGGAGCAAGCAGCTGAGTTTCCACAAAGTCACCACAAACCTTAGTCATGGAGTAGAGTGTACCATATAATTATCAAAATGGTGCTGTCTGGAACTTATCTCTTTTAGTCATAGGGACAAAGATTTCTCAGCAAGGCATAGTCCTGGATATCACAGTTTCTAACCAAAATTTGGCCATGAGGTATAACTTAAGCTTTTGATTTGATTAAGAATGCACTTACAGCTGTATCACTTAGACCGAAATACTGAATGCTAATATGATGTGACTCAGTCAAAATAATGAGCCCTACTTTCACCATGCTTCCAGCTGGAGAGAGCCAAAGGGACTGTGTTTGAATAACAACCAAAATGTTTGGGCTTTTGAAGGAGGGACAATGTGACAGATTATCCCCCTGTCACGACTTTTCTTATCTGTTTCAAATGGATTGAACCTGGCAAGCTCCAATTACTGTGCTCTTAATTATTGTCCAAAGTTTATGTAGTGATTAAATCCAGCGAGAGACTTGTCTAACAACTCATCACAGAAATATAGGGATATTTTCCAAACCAAAGGGCTTGATGAACTTAAATAAACTGTTGTTTCCAAAATAAGGTCTAAGGTTTAGGGGTTTTTGACTCATTTCCCCATGGGAAGAGTCTGTGGTGTCAGCTACATAGGCTGGAAAGGAACCTTACTTGTTGTGTTTCTCTGTTGAAGAAATAAGTCAATTTAATAGTTATAGTCTTCTACCAAGCATTGCCATGGCTATAACTATCCTTATTTTTCACTGGTTCTGTAAATTACATCCCAAACTGATTCCTGGAGTATTTTCCTTGGTATGAAATGAATGGAGACCACCACATAAGAGCATGGATAAACTTCTGTAGTTTCCATAATTCCAGTGATTCTTGAGCAGAACAAAAAATCCCATCAGATTGTGCACAATGGTATTGTTTTGGTGAGTTTTTTTATGGCTTGTCCCAAAAAATGGTCAGTCCCCTTTCACTTTTCAGACAACTACTGGAAGAATAGGCTATTTAGGTGTTTATAAATTTTGTCTATAAATGTACATGCCTATATAGTTGGTCAGTCTTAAGTCATTCTGTTGAAAAATTAGAATGGACAAGGGATTCTGAATTGACTAAGAGCTTCTTTCTTTAAAACAAGGTTTTCTGCAAGTCTTGCCTTGATAGCTGATAATAAAATCCACCTCTTAGGCCAGATGGAATGAGTTGTCACCAGCTCATTCAGCTGAAGTGTACCTTGCACTTCAGAGGGAGAAAAGGGGATGGAAAGAAGTTTAAAAGGCCATAATTTTCTTGTTATTTCTTTAAAACTTTCACTTGTGACAAATGTGGCAAGAACATTCAAGTTAGACGTGTAGAAAGCGCAGCATGGTAGCTTTGGTTAGCACTTCAGTATGAAATGTGGCACTTTCAGAGAACCTGCTGTTGCACTGAAGAAAATGAGCAGGCTGTACTTTTTATAGCAAATTACTAATAGAATGTCAAGGCTTGCCATTGGTGTGAACAAAAAGAAGAAAAGAGAAAAACACCATATTTCCCATTAGAATGTTTTATTTTAAAAAAACAAATTAAAGGTGATGAGATGCAGTCACTAATAAGTCGTAGTCATTTTAATTGATTTTAAACCTTTTTCCTCTTCTGAAAATGGAAGCTTTTTTCCTAGTTTATGTTTTGCAGCTAATCAGACTTTATTAAATGTAATGTGCTACATATTATGATGCATATTTCTATTCAATTCACTGATGTTGTCACTTTGCATCTATTTACTAAGATTCTCACAAGTGATCTCAGTATTTTGTTATTTTTAGTAGAAATTAATGGACATTTGGAAATTTTACACAGACGAAAGATTATCTGACTACTTTGGAAACTGCAGATTGTACCATTTTATATTATCAAGGGAGTGTAAGTTTTCTGGGTGGTATGTCTTAATATTGTATTTTTATTTTGTTTTTGGTGAATATGATCTACTTGGTTACCAGCAAATGAAGATTTTGTTGACCTTTGGTTACACGAAGCCTGGGAAAGAGCAATGATGGAAAATCACCATTATTTAGTTCTTACAGTTTCTCAGCAAAATACCGTAAAAATAGATGCTGGTCCCTAAGAATTAGAATCGTAGGATGTTCATCCCTGCTCTTATATATGGATTTCCAGTTGCAAGCCAGCAATTAAATTCTGGTAACATTTCTGCTCCAAACCTTGATAGAAGTTCAAGTGAAAGCATTTGCTAATGGTGTTTGACTGCATTTCTGAGCTGACTTTTCTCTGTGTATTAACTCATTCATGTACTTCAGTAGAACTAGTCTTGGAGTCTGCAGAAAGTGGTTTTTTTTAATTCCATGAGTGGGGGCATTTTTCCCAAGGTCATGCTTGGAAGCCTGCTGTTCAGAGGAGAAACCCCAGTTTACTGATTAGCTTTGCTCAGTTTGTTTTTATGTAAGTGGCATAACTCCGTACAGGCAACACACACCATGGTCAAGGAAGGTTATCTGTTGCTTTGTGTGATGTCTGAAATGATAAATTTGTAGTTAACAGCTATTGCTGCACTTCCAGAGGCTGCTGGATCATGGAGACTATCATGAAATTATGAAGGGGAATACTCAGAGGATGGGAAACAGAAGCAGACAAACTGGGTTTTGTGCTGTACTTTTGGAAGCTCAAACAGTGCTTTGCATTCTAAATTAAGATTAGTACGAACAATGAATTGGTGTGATATCTTTAACTGAGCTATAGTTGGGCAGCTCCTGTTCTTTTCTGTTGTGCCTATGTTTTTATATCAAACAAATCCAGCTGAAGCTTGTTACTTACTGCCTTTTTTTAATCTTGCTGTTAAATACAAGCTCCTATTGTTTGGAGCTAAATAATCGGCTCATCCTTATGTAGACAAGAACAAAGACCGTAATAGCACATCTGGTTTATCTCTTAGTAGAGCAAAGATTAATTAAGTGGTAATGGTGCAACTTTTCTTAATAACTCTTCTAAATAAAGCAAGCTTGAAAATGAGAAAAAAGAGATCTGTCACTTAGATGCCTCTTGTAGTTTTGTTGACAGGTTTGGAGGGGTTGTTAAAATTCTCTTTCAGTTGAGGGTGGGAATATTTTTGTTCATGGGTTTTCTGGAATTCAGGAAGCCTTTTTTATTTCAAAGTTTTTGAAATTAAATGAAATCCTGTTCCTTGAAATGATAGAACAAGTTAACACTATTCAAAAAGGCTTGCAGAAGCTTGTCTTTAGGACTTGTAAATGAAGATACCCATTTTGGTAAAGAAAGAATAGATTTGTCCCAAGCTTTTTAAAAGTGTAACATTTTTGAGGCACACTCCAGTGTCTCGAGACAGACAGAAACCAACAACCTGGTCACCAAGTTGTTCAGCTTATATCTTTCTCTTGCCCTAAAAATTGCATATGCTGTATGGGGGTGATAATGCTCCTCTAGCTTTGTGGATTGTTGAAAAAATTACTGAGATCATGTGAAGGGCTTTAGGCACTTGAAATGACTGTATAAATGCTACACTGTTGTTTTATAGTACAATCCCAGTAAAAATACTAGATTTTCCTCAGTTTCCCAGGAACAGCATCAGAACAGTTATTACCTTGTTTCTTGACTTTGAGAGCTCCTGGCTGTTGTTAGCAGGTCCTTTATGGGAGGGAGTGGTACCACCTCCACACAGCCCTTGGGTTATGATAGTGATGGGAGTGATGCTGTATCCTTTCCACTGAAATGGCTCACTGTCCATTACTGTCCCTGTTCAGCGTTCCCTTCCTGTGGCCAGACTTTGTGCAACAAAGCACCGCCATGCGCAGCTGAGGCTCTCTTCTTTGTCCTGGCCTTGCCTGTTTCCATTAAGGATGCTCTTGCAAGCCTCTCTGGGCGCCCAACTCTGCTAGCGACTCCCCTCTTCACACCTGTTTCACCTATTTGAACAGTATTCTGCAATTGATCAGTCACCCTCCCAGAAAGTGACAGCTAGATGTAAAGAGAACAAGGACATTTCACTTCCTGCAAATAGCAAAAAGAAGAGCTAAATATGCAACCTTGAGAGTTGATTCATAGAAGCATTTTGGGCGCAATTAACAGCTTAAGTGTTTTTAAGGCAGTGCTTGATTGATCAGATGGACAGAATGCAAATGTGGCTTCCCACATTTAAAGAGTATTTTCCTATAGCACCTAATGGGGCCGCGTTAAGTATTTGAAGGAAGATAATCTCAGTTACCCTGCTGCTACCCACAGACGGAACACTAATAACAGATTAATAGTAATAATTCTGTGTTTAAATCTTCAGATTATAGTGTTCATCCCATATACCAGCATTTGGTCTTTTGTGCAATTCTAAACGTTAATAATACATACTGTATGATTACATATAAACAAATGTTTCAAGAGACGATGCTGTTATGCAAATGAAAATAAAAAAAATATTTGGGTTAAGAAACAGAAGGTGTAAATATTACCTCTTTTGCTTATAAATAGTATATCACAAGCCACAGGACAAACCTTGATTATAGTTTATGGTTTGCCAGGAAATAGCTGAAACACAAGCCCAGCTTCAGACTACATGCTAAACCAAACCATGGCTTACCTCAGCCCAGCAGCTGAACAGCTATTTCAGAGCAAAGTGGCCTCCATTTCCTCTCTAGAAGCCTGGCTTAGTGTGACATGTGAATCAGGCCATTGAGCTTAGAATCTCAGGATTGGGCAAATTCAGCTACTGTGGATTACTCACATGTGTTCTTTAAGCAATATAGAGGTATTTTCATATATATCTCAAGACTGTTTAGGTGTTACTCTATGCACTTTGAAAAGTCACTGCCAGTTCGCTTTTAATAATAATAATAATAATAATAATAATAATAATAATATCTTTATTGTCATTGCCCCCTCTCGGGGACAACGAAATTACTTGGCTGCTCCATCCACCCAGGTAGGGCACTCCACACAAAATCAAAACAACTATAAAAACACTAATTAAAACAATACAGTTTTAATTTTCAGCAAACCTGCTGGTTTCATGCTATTGCCTACATGGCAGTCTTCTCTCTTTTTTAAATTCATTTTTAGGACTTGTGTGCACTGTATTGATAAAACTATAGCATATGTCAGCAAAAAAATCACATTTATTTCAGGGAGAGAGTATTTCTGAGGGATCTGATACTGAAGGAGCCTGCAAGTATAGAGTGGCGAGTTTATGCTTGAGAATGATATGCATATATCCAAATATTCCAATATTAAGGTCAGTAGCAGTCATTCTGGAACCGAAGCCAAAGCAGCTATTATTTTAGAAGTGTTCCAGACTTCTAACCCTTGTCAAATTTACAGCATGAAGGAAGGCCTATGTATCATGTTCAGCTAACGATATTTGAAGCAGAAAAAAATTGGGATGAGTAACTTGAGAAAATTTTATAAGTAGCACAGCAACAGCACAGTACAAGGCCTGAGCCTTTGTAAGACAGGTAGGCTTGACCTTTGAAATGGAAATTGCAAAGCCAGTGGCTTTGCTAAATAAGGAAATTAATGGATTTAGAGTAATTGGAAACTACATGATTATCTGTATTATGACCACTTAAATCTCATTTGGATAATTAGACCCACATATATTATAACTTTGTGGTTAATGGGAATAAAAAGGCTTTTAATATATGGCAAAAGTAGACATTCTCACACCCTAGAGAAGCCTAATTTTGGTTATATCTTTTTCTTTGTAACTCTTAGGAAATAATATGTAACCTCTATAACTGATGCTTTTAAAAGGTTACACTATTTCAATTATTATCTGATTGAACATTTTTTCTCTTTAAATTGTTTTTGCTCTGAGCATTCCTTATAAGTTATGTATCTGCTGTTCAAATTTGATTATACCTTTTTTATCTTAGTAAAACTATTTTAAGTGTCATCTAAGACTGTGTATCTTGACCTGAGATATGTGACTGAGAGGCAGTCCAGGGGGAAATATAAATTAGATCCAGACATAGTGATTTCTGGGCCTAGGAACAATTTATTTCACATGCAAATATTTCTCTAGGGTACATGGGTTTGCTCATTTCTTGGTTTAGTAACTCTGTCCTTCATTACTTGCTTGAGTCATTACTTAAACTCTTTCCTTGTTGAATTTCACACTAAAAAATAGAAGTAGTCAAAGTTGGCCTTATAATGGTCTTTGAATTATTGTGGAGGACCTTGAGTTTCTTGTTTGTTGGGCATTGTAAGTTCAATGCTGAGATCATGGGAATGCATAACTGAGTTTGAGACTGGGGAATAATTTTATTTATTCTGTTTTTAAAAGTATGTACCACTCATGTAAAATATTGAGGCAGTGTACAACACACTGCGGGTGGCACTGTGGGTTAAACCATAGAGACTAGGACTTGCCGATCAGAAGGTTGGCGGTTCGAATCCCCGCAACGGGGTGAGCTCCCGTTGCTTGGTCCCTGCTCCTGCCAACCTAGCAGTTTGAAAGCACACCAAAAAGTGCAAGTAGATAAATAGGTACTGCTCTGGCGAGAAGTTAAATGGCATTGCCGTGCGCTGCTCTGGTTCGCCAGAAGCAGCTTAGTCATGCTGGCCACACGACCCGGAAGCTGTACTCCGGCTTCCTTGGCCAGTAAAGCAAGATGAGCGCCGCAACCCCAGAGTCGGCCCCGACTGGACCTAATGGTCAGGGGTCCCTTTACCTTACAACACAAAATATTCTAAAAAACAGGGGGGGAAACACAAGATCATCGCAGAAATCTTTAGCTTATTTCCTCCCAGGATCCTTCGGATTATTTTTGGGATATAGCAAATAGATCTCAGGCAGAAGGCTGATGATACTGATCTGTGACCATTGAAAGTGGAGAAGATACAGATTCTTAGTATTTATACCAGGTTAATCCAAACCAGATGCTTCAAATTACTTGACAGTTGCAGGGACAATGCTTAGCGTTTCCTTTGGTGCCTGGAGGAGATTTGAGAACTGAGTGACCACAGTCTCATTTCCTCACCAGACTAGGACTCAATCTCAGTCTTTGAGGTTCTTGGTGTCAAAACCAAATACCTGCTAGGAATAATTGGGGCATAAGTTAAAACCTCATATTCTACCCAAATGCAGCAAGGTTTTGTTGCCTTTCTTTAACGTTCTTAAAATTTAGTATTCTGTTTGGCCTCTATCTCTGTCACCCTGCCCAAATGCGTATACAGTGGTACCTCTGAATGCGAACGGAATCCGTTCCAGAGCCCCGTTCGCATCCTGAGTAGAACGTAACACGCGACTGCGCGGGTCGCGTTTCGCCGCTTCTGCACATGCGCGTGACGTCATTTTGAGTGTCTGCGCATGTGCGAGTGGCGAAACCCAGAAGTAACGCGTTCCGTTACTTCCGGGTCGCCGCAGAGCATAACCTGAAAATGCTCAACCTGAAGCATATTTAACCCGAGGTATGACTATGTGCAATCTTCACTGCCAGTTTTGGGGATTGGTTGTATGGAGACTGGGAAGCCATGAAAATGAAAGACTCAGATCATCGTTTGTACACCCACCCATTGCAAAGTGGGAGGAGGGACCAGTAGCATTATCAGGGCATAGGACACTTTCCTACTAAGCAGAGCTGATGGTACCTTGCAGTCTACAATTTGGCAGTGGAAACAGTTATGACAAAGAGAGGGGAGGTTTATGAGAGCCATGGATAATGCTGGGGGGATTACATTTTTTGAAGCGCTTCACTTCTTGTCCATTGACAAACAAGAGTGTCCTGATATAAAATATCCCTCTTGCATCCCACAGAAACCTCTTCACTGAAGTCCTTTTTATAGCTTGTATTATGCCGCTTACTTGCTGCTTTCTACCACCTGCCAGCTCAGCACCTGCTCCGTTCTGATGTCATGCATCTGAACAATGTGTCCTTCCCAGCTGAGTGTCGATTATGACGGCCTCTGTGTTTACACGGTTAGCGCTCTTCGGCTACATTGTTGGTGATCTTGTCCTGCCACCTAATACAGAATAAATAAGGCAGGTGTCTTTAATGAAAACTCTTCAGCTGTCTAATAGGTCTCTGAGTGCTTATGCTTCCAGTTGATAGATTGGGATTAAAACAAAAACGAAGAACGATGGTGGCCTTCCATCTTCCCTGCGAAGCTTAATGACCTGTTTTTTGTTAGTTCAACTAAAAAGCACTTTTGGTTGTCTCAACAAACATTTTGAGGTTGTAAATCCAAAGGGGTGGAGAAAATTGAGGAACTTCACATTTGGAACAAGTAAATGATTCTGACTCAAAGGAGAACATAACTTTGAATATTGTGAATGTGTCTGGAGGGAGAAGAGGGAAGGTGTTGTAAATATAAATTTTCTGTCACTGGTTTCTGTGATCTCACATAGAATAAATTGGCAAAATGAGCCTCTCAGTTCAGTAGCACAGCCTAATTTATGTAAATTCTCTTCAGAATAGGCATTAACCTTGATCCTTACTTCCTCTGTTCTGCTTTAAATCTTGCCTTTGATACAGTAATTGTAATAAAAACAGAATATTCCATGATTAATTGCCTTTTCCCTTACTCACTTTCATTTCTCTTTCCAATATATTGAGAAACGTGTTATTGATATCCCTCCACCACAGCATTTGGCAATCATTAAGGAGTGGTATTTGTTTAACAAAATTTATGTGACTTTAAAATAGACAGATTAGACAGAGTATTTAGTTTTTAAGCTGCAAAAATCGGCTAGAACACAATAAAAATGTATTAAAATGCCATAAAATACTCATTCCCAGCCAAGTTTTACCATAGAATCAGTAAGATAAATTCCATAACGACCTATTATACACTCTAATTCACATGGATATTTGGTGTTGCTAATGCATAAGAGGTAGTGCAGGGTAATCTTGTTAACCATGCCCCATGATAAATCAGAAATATATTGAGAGAGAGAGAGAGAGAGACTGAGAGACACACACACACACAAATTTCAGAATTATGTTTGTTTGGAGAAAAGGTGTGTTGTGATTGTGAAATTTGTTTTTGTTTTGACCCCCTTACATATGGAGAGACGCTAAGCAAGATGAGATGCCTACAGTGTTTTGGAAAGGGCTGCTTGTTACTGGACAGAACAGTGTCTTTCCACAATAGCAAAAGTAAATATCTTTGATAGTCATAAATATTGAAAACTAGATTGCTTGAACATGCTGCAAAGATCAAGTAACTGGAAGACATAATAAACAGTACTAAATAATGGCCCAGGAAATGACCGTGTTGAGACAACAGGGGTCAGTGTCTTCTGTGATGTCGTGACCAGAGCCTGAGTCAGAAACTAAACTCTAAATGCAATGTTTATGCAACTCAAAAATCAGTTTTTTAGCTGCTGACCCTTTCTCTTTTGTGGTTTTGCACTGATTTCATGGAATTGTGATTTTATATATTGTAAGTATCTTTGACTAGAGGTTTGGAATATAAATGCTCTAAATAAACAAAGAAACAAATAAATATTTGACTATATCTGTTTACATAAAAGGCAGGCTTTAGTTTGTGTGATAAAGGGCCTGTATTTCAGTTTGAGATCGTAAGTGTAGGTTTAGCCTTTTCTTGAATTTATATCTGCTGTAACATAATTATAAATAAAAAGGGGCATATGTTAAACAGCTCTCGATTCAAATTTTAAACATCTGATTTATTAAAATGATCTCTAACCACTGCTGAAATTGCTGTACTTGCACAGAAGTGCTCACTTTCAAGACTTATATGAGGAAGAACTGACGTCTGTCAACCTTGATGGTTATTGTTGGAAACTGAGAGATGTGTTCCTCCCCCCCCCCCCCCCGACTTTAATTTTGCTAGTGAGGAAGTAAATTCAATAGTGAGAGGGAAATGTGCAGAAAGTGTGTGCTGTGCTGAAAGCTACCATTTATAGAAAAATATTAAAAGCAAAGATAGTAAGGTTTTAACTATTGTTGTTGGTAGCATTGTAAACAGGATGGGATTCAATGTATGTGTACAGCTAACCTCTTATTTGTGTGATTGTTTGTTTTACAATAACCTAGGCTTTTTTGTGGGGTTTGCTTTGATAGTCTTGGAAGCTTCATCTTTATGTGTTTTGTAGTATAAAGGTAAAGTGATCCCTGACCATTAGGTCCAGTTGTGGCTGACTCAGGGGTTGCGGTGCTCATCTCCCTTTACTGGCCGAGGGAGTCGGCATACAGCTTCTGGGTCATGTGGCCAGCATGACTAAGCCGCTTCTGGCGAACCAGAGCAGCTCATGGAAACACCGTTTACCTTCCCGCCAGAGTGGTACCTATTTATCTACTTGCACTTTGACATGCTTTCAAACTGCTAGGTTGGCAGGAGCAGGGACCGAGCAACGGGAGCTCACCCCGTCGCAGGGATTCAAACTGCCGAGCTTCTGATCGGCAAGTCCTAAGCTCTGTGGTTTAACCCACAGCACCACCCGCGTCCAGTATATATTAGTTCCAGGGATGGTAGCTTAGTGGCATGCATAAGTTCTCCGATTCAATCGCTGACATTTCCAGTTAAAAGGATCAGATAGCAGTTGGAGGGAGAAATCTCTGCCTGAAACTCTGGAGAATTGCTTCCAGTCAAAGCAGACAGTACTGGGTTACATGGACAAATATTTTGACCTGGTATAAGGCAGCTTTCTATATCCTCCATATATTCAGTACCACATTTCTAGTGAATGATAAGATCCAACAGTCCAAAGGTGAATCAACTTGTCCGACAATTGGAGGGTACCTAAAATCTCTTCTTCATAACAAATGACAGATATTGAGACAGGTGCCCCTTCACAGACCTCAAGTGACAATGTTGCTTCTAGAGGTACGCTCCCAACCTGTATATTTTCATTCTTAATGGGAACTAACTACCCACAGTCTGAATAACTTAAATAGAACCACATAACTCATCATTCTCCAAACATATTTATAAATGCATTGATTTAACACCATAAGTGTTCTTTTCTTGTTTCTTCAGAAAAAATGTGATATGCAAAGACTTGCTATATAAATATAGCAGTTTTCTGCTTGGTTTTTTTAAATAGTATAATTGTTAATATAATAAAAAGGAAAGAATACTAGAAGTTTCAGAAAAAAAACTCATTGCTTTTTGGAGTGTCTCTTTAAAACTCAGAAGTATCCAAATTAAACAAATTCTTGTTTTTCTGCATGTCTTGTGCACAAACAAAGCATTTACAGGTGTCTGAAGAATGACTGCCAGGGAATGTGTCCCATATAGCATTCAAGATTTAAATGTGAATTGGTTGCTGCTCTGCAACACAATCTTTTCAGATGTGCCCACATGTTGACTATTTTATAGTCAGCAAGTATATAAGTAGATATAAGCACAGCTGGATTCCAGGCCTATAATAAACTGCTAGACTGAAGTTTCAGTGAATATTCATATGTATTTCTACTTTATTGTTCCATACTTTATATTCTTTGCATGAATTTTGCCTTAGTTACATGGTGGGGAAAATAACCACATTACTACATCCGGAAGTGCAAATTAAAATAGCATCAAGCAACCTTGTGATTGAGCAGGGGGGAGGGAGAAAGCTTTGCAATAAGTGTTTCAGGGCTATATTCCTGAAAGACATACTTTACTAAGGCCACGCTGCATTTTTTACTATTTCTGTTCTGCTAGCCATTATAAACCATTTCACATGTTCTACAGAAGCGCTCAGGAAAGAGAACATGAACAAAGTACTTATCTCATTTAATCCCCCCCCCCCCCACTTGTGCATGTGGGGATTTGAGTCATAATTGGAATGTCAGTGCAGTGAAGAGAGTGGACGACTGCAGCTTCGGGGGTGAAGTGTTGGAGAGTTACAGCGCCTGTTGTAGTTGAGAGACCAGTACAGGAGAGACATGTTTTGTTACAGCTAGGACAGATAAAGGTGTCCTGTTATGCTCATGCAGGTATACCATGAAGTTTGTTCTTTCTGCACTCCTCCCAGCGGTCATTCCTCCTCTGGTAACTGACTCGTGTGAGTGAAAAGCTGCATAGAAATTGAATGAATGAATGACTGCCTCCAGATACGATGGTCATCTGCAAGGGATTTCCACATGGTGGGGTTAATGTCATGCTTGCAGACATCTTTGTAAGGCACGGTTGGTCTGGAAATAAGGGGTAAAGTCACAAACTCAGTTTGTATGGTGCTTTGCAGAAGTTAGTGGGCATGGCATATGAAGATCAAGTCAATTGAGAAATACAGGAAACGGATGCCTATGGTAGAATTTTAGGAGAGGTTTATTGATTTGTTGACATTTAAGATGGAGAAATGCAAAGGTGTAATGTATGCTAGACTTGATGAGCATTTGTAAAGTATTTTTTTTGAAGGGGAATGTGTTCTAAACAGATGGAATCCCAACAAACCAAGTAGCACCTGAAGAATAGCAACTGTTGAATGAAGTGCGGGTTGAGTTTCATCCCTCTATGTGATAGTAATAACCTGCTTTTGCCAATAAAATAAAATGGAATGGTGGACAACTGATAGCAAGTAGATTGCTTTTCAACAGGCTTTCATTTGAGAGGCTATTCTCAATTGTCTTCCAATTATGTGCTGTGTTTGTGTATTTAAGGAGATGAGGAGGTTAAACTGCTATTAATATTTCATGGCTAATTAGTACAAGCGGGACCAAGAGCTTTACATCACGGAAGGTGGTTATTACTTTAGAAGTGGTTGCTATTAATGTGAACCCCCTGCAGAATACATGTGCACTTTAAGAAAGGTCTGGTTCCTATACCCCTTGCTTGTGCTGATTGTAACAAGGTTGGCTCACCAAGTCCGTTTTTTCCAGTTATAAGGAAAAACACCACATGCAGGTATCACTTCCCTAGGGTTTAGGATGGCACAGACTTCAATAAAATACATAGGCTCAGGCTTGTGGCCATTTGGCCTTGACAGAACTTGCATCTTCCAGCATTTTCTTGGTTGTCCGGCTTCTGTCATAATCTGAATTTCATTTTGGTGAATCTACTTTACACAATGTCTTTCTGCTTCTCTCTGATAAAAAATAATTATTTAATGAGAATTATGCCCAAGTATATCTCTTTGCACCCAGGAGACTCCCTTGAAAGGGAATTTCATGCCCAGATTGGCAAGTGAGACACAAAATCTTAGTTCAGAGTCCCAACCAAGTTCCAGGCCTTAAAGCATTTATTTGCTCTTGCCTTGTGTGTGTTTCAGGGCCAAACAATTTTGTGGTGGTTGCTGATGAAGAATAGTCCTTGCCAGCATATTTAAAACACTCTGTAAGTTTGGCTGGAGTGCTTTTCTTCCTATACACGGGAGTAAAATGAAGAGGTAAAAAGTTTTTGTTCGTTTTGAACGCCCTCCCATCAGATGTCAAGGAAATAAGCAACTATCCTATTTTTAAAAGACATCTGAAGGCAGCCCTGTTTAAGGAAGTTTTTAATATTTAATGCTGTATTGTTTTTAATACTCGATTGAGAGCCGCCCAGAGTGGCTGGGGAAACTCAGCCAGATGGGCGGGGTATAAATTATTATTATTATTATTATGCATTATAAAGTAATGAAAGCTGTATACATTAAGCATGAAGGGTAAGCTGTGCTAGGAGATGGAATAGACCAGACACAGTAGGGGTGTAGGTTCCCACACTAGGGAAGTACACACAGTAATCCTTGTCTTGGAGCTCTTTGTGGATGAAGCCAGGTAACTTTAGGAGACTAATGCACCATGAACTACTGCTGCATGCTACCTACACACATTTCAGTGAGAGTTGTCCAGAATTGGACCTTAATTCTCATAATATGTAACCTATGATAAGTCATATGTCAAAATGTTAGGTTCCTACAGGACTCCTGATGTTTTGGATGCAACATGCTAACTATCTCCACCCCCATCGTTCTGCCCGGACGCTGAGGTCCAGCGCCGAGGGCCTTCTGGCGGTTCCCTCATTGTGAGAAGCAAAGCTACAGGGAACCAGGCAGAGGGCCTTCTTGGTAGTGGCGCCCGCCCTGTGGAACGCCCTCCCATCAGATGTCAAAGAGATAAACAACTACCTGACATTCAGAAGACATCTTAAGGCAGCCCTGTTCAGGGAAGTTTTTAATGTATGACATATTAGTGTATTTTTGGTATTTGTGGAAGCCGCCCAGATGGGCGGGGTACAAATAAATTATTATTATTATTATTATTATTATTATTATTATTATTATTATTATTTTATTTGGAATTTAGTTTAATTAGGTGTCTCTGGCTTCTACAGCTCTGCCTATCTCCATAGAAACGTTCACTTTAACAAGTCATATTGGAAATTCTGATGGTTTTGTAATGGTTTGATATAAAGCTTCTTCTAGGATTTGGGAGGTCTTAACGAATGCCATAAGCAAATGAACTTTGGTGGGTGCCTCCTTTAAAAAAAACAACTCTAGGAAAAATGTTTTCTCCTTCAGTTTCTCTTCTGTTTTCCATGCATGTAAACAGCATCTTTTAAAATATGATTTTACTTAAGAACTGGGTGGATCATTGCCATTTTGCAGTCTGACCTGCAGTTGACCAACCCAGGCAATCTTTGGCTAAGCTGCACTTCAACCAGCAATTTAATTCTCCAGTTGTCTGTCTGGATCACATTGGTTCTAAATTTCTTCCTCTTTGTTTCTTTTTTGGATAGTCATACATACATAACTAACTTATGTGCACATAATGTAATGTATATGTACACGTAATCAGTGTATGCTGATCCATAGGAAAACATTAGGGATGCTGTATGATCAAAAGCATTTTTCCTATTTTTAATTTGTTTTGGAAATATTGAGAGAGGAAATAGCACATGGTAGTTCTTTCTATGTTGAAGTGTCACATTTTAAACAAAGCTCCCACACGGTGTGTGTGTGTCTTCCTGTGATACAGCATTTTTAAAATCTATATTTCAAAACACATAAGCAGCCATCTCTTGTTGGTGTGTGGGTGGTATTGGGTAATTAGGCCTTGTTAATATCTTGCTTCCCTGTGCCAGATTGGATCAATACCCTTTCAACATTTAATTATCATACATTTAAAATAGACAGCAATTAACACATGCTTCTAACACCATTTAGAAAATGAAAGCTGTATACGCTAAGCATAATTTTGCACAAATGTAATTTTGTTTAGAAGTGTGCAGACCTAATATTGAGAAGCATATCCAGTTTTCTATAGTCTTCTAATGATGTCAATATGTCCGTGCTTTAAAGAATGTATGTGGTATAATTACTAGGGGATGCATCATTGGGTTCAGTTAGAGGCTAGGTGAAAATTCTAAAATAAACCATGGCCTGAAATTGAACTTAAAAGCATTCTGCTCCACTTAAGAGTAAAACTCTAAAGTTTAAACATGTATAGCTATTCATGATGGCATGTTACATCTAATATTTGAATCAAAGAGGGATATGTAGCTATTCTCGTCCTTCCATATTGGAAGCTAAACATGCCAAAATGTGTGTATCTGAAGAAGTGTGCATGCACACGAAAGCTCATACCAAGAACTAACTTAGTTGGTCTTTAAGGTGCTACTGGAAGGAATTTTTTTGTTTTGACTATGGCAGACCAACACGGCTACCTATCTGTAACTATGCCAAAATGTGTCACCCTAGTGTGCAGAAGCCATTCAAATCCAACGGCCATTTCCACAACAGTGGTTGCTTTTTCCAGCCTCCATAAATAGTGGAATCCCAATACCACCTTGATATACATACTGTCTCATTAAAGCCAATATGTTATCATGCTGTCATGCATTCTCATTCAAAACTGCATAGTGACAGGTACATAGGCTTGCATGTGTAAGTTGCCTGTTTTTTGGTGAATGACAGGTGGATTGGGGAGCCTATATAGCCCCTCAGATGTTGGGCTTCTAACTTCCATCAGCCTCATTTCACAGTCAGGGATGGTGGGAGGTTTAGTCTAAGCAACATCTGCAGGGCCACGGTTTCCCACACCTGCACTAAGGTATCTAGACATCAAGTTCTGTAGCGTTAAAGACATTGGCACAGAAAAAATGTATAAGTCCCAGTAACTGGATTCTAGAAACAGTTAAGCATTAACATTACTAAAGCTAAGAGATGTGGATCAGTAATCTGGATGTGAGACCACTGGGAACCGTACATAAGAGCAGAAGATGAATAAAATAAATATTAAACAACAAATCTAAAAGAAATATATAAGCCTCATATGAATCAGTGAGAATATATAAGCAGGTGCAAAATATGAATCTGGATGAGTTAATGTTAACTATCTGAAAATGTTATGAAAATTGGGCTTTCCTCTCAATTTTCAGTGTCTGAAGATATAATGTGGAAAGGAAAGGTTTCATTAGTAAGTGAAAAAGGAGATAATAGTTATGATTTTAAAAATGACAAAGTTTAGTCCTGTTTTCATAATGGTGATACTTTAGAGAGAGAGAAAATGAAGAATAGTAGAAGGGGATACTGGAAGACAATTGATAACTTTACAAATTAGTAATTCATAAAAATCAGGCAAAACACTAGTGGAGGTTTGATTAAACTTTAATCAAGATTGAATCAATCTGGCATCTTTGACCCTGAACCAGTAAATGAAATATCCTTTGTACATTGTGGGTGAGGTATGACCTCTGTTGGTCTCATAAAAAGCAGCCATTTTCATTTGAAGCCTATTTTATACTGAGAACTCAGCGTGCTTTCAGTCCAGTTCTTAAGCCCACCTCTTGGCTAGTAATGGGATGAATATTGTTTACCACACTTTTTAATGAATAATACAATTACTGGAAAGTGTGGTGTGCATCCCCCCCCCCCCCCGTTTTGTATGCCTATGTGAGAATAACAAATTACCTGAAACAATCTTCATGGGTTCCCAAGTTCTGTCTCTGTATGGTGCTTGAAGCTTCAGATAGTTGCTTTTGGTTTTTGTTTTTTGTCATGACTTGCCCTTTGACAGTGTGTTGTCAGAAGACTAGAGTAGGGCATATTACTGTCGGATTTTCAGAGCATCTTATATCGCTGTTATGGCCAAATTATTTCTAGAGTCATAGTGGACAGATTGATGGCACGTACACAACTTTTTTATTCTATTTAATTTCAAGTAGCTAAGCCTGAATTTCAAGGTCTGGGTAGAGCAGCGGTTCTCAACCTGTGGGTCCCCAGATGTTGTTGGACTACAACTCTCATCATCCCTGAGCTCTGGCCTTGCTAGCTAGGGGTGATGGGACTTGTAGTTCAACAACATCTGGGACCCGCAGGTTGAGAAAGGCTGGGGTAGAGGTACTTTCCTGTACTCTGGTGCTGTGTATTAAATGACATACTTTCTTTCCTCTCCTCTTGCCTCCTCGCATGCACCTCTAAGCAGAGAGGAATCTACATTGCATTGAGATGTTTCCTTCCTTTGCAGTTATTTGTTCCACAGCTGCCACATGGCTTAGATGCCATCAACTGGAAATGGGGAGGTACCTCCAAGGGAAGGGGAGTTTACCCCTTTCCAGTACCCACACACCCTCTGTGACACACCTTGCACTTGACAGAATATTTTGCAGTCCTCATTAAAGTTGTGTGTGTTATCAGATTTATCAGTGCAATTCTACATATGTCTGCTCAGAAGGAAGCATTTTCAACAGAGCTTATTCTCAGATAGAATTTAGGTATAGCAGGCATGTCCAACTCCCAAGATACTGTGATCTACTCACAGTATAAAAAGATCGGCTGTGATCTACCCATTGTCATTGCCAGGAATTGTTGAGCATTTTTTAGGGGAGGGTTGACCAAAGTTGTTGAGCTTTTTTGGGGGGGTTACACACAAAGGCAATCAATAACTTGCTACCGCAATCAACCGGTAGATCGTGATCAACCTGTTGGACATTTCTGAGGTATAGGATTGCAGCCTTGTATTTAAGTATTCAGGGGTTTGAATTACTAAGAACTCAAGATTCCAAGTAATCTTTTAAGTGTTGCTTTACTGACAGATCTTAGGCTTTTATATAAGGTATTTTCATATCTGTTCCATATTTCTTAATCCGTAGGATGCCTCGCCAGTGATTGTGAGAAAAAAATATATATTTTAAAAACATATTTTTGTTTTTAGAGAAACAGTCAGTACCACCCCCTCCCCAGCATAAGTTAGCTTTGCTGCTCACTACATAAGTGGATTTTTATGCCAACATAATTTGTGCAAGCATCATTGAATTTAATTCCAAGAGGCTACTTCTGCACATTCTGTCTGAAATGTGTTTTCAAAATGACATCTGGTTTTCAAAGTGCTTTTTGCTACATATTAGTGGTTTTAACATCTGTATGAACTTAAGTACCAGCAGCAGTGGGTTTTGTACACATGCAGCCAAAAGACTAATTTTGCACTGCTTTTTAAAGAGCAATAAAAGCTGAACATAGATGACACTGCAAACAATTGAGAGTTTTAAGATAGTGTAGAATGACTGAAAACATTGAAGACGTGATATTCACAGTAGAGTATGTTTCAGTATGTCTTGGGGGCTCAGAATCATGTTGTAATTAAGTCTAAAAAGATGTTTTTAACCTTTGGAATTAGACAAGTGCATAATATGACAGAGATACACCTAAGAAATTTTAAAACTTCAGGTTGAATCAACTGTTATTTCATGCTGGTACCATATTGTTCCCAATGGTGTTCAGCCTATGTCTTCCCCTGTGGCATATGCTTTCATTCACTTCCTTTCATCAAACGGAGTTACGTGCTCTTTAGGCAATTTTAGTACAGTACATCTGATTTGCTTCTGCTTTCTGCCTGTTTCATGTCTGTTCTGGGGTTTGTGGGCTGCTCCATAAGAGATCTTGTGACAGTGATTTGCCTTAAATTATTGGTCTTCAATTGGTGGGTCTCAATCTGATTCAAAGTGTTGTGGCCTGATCCAAATTGGTTGCAACAAGAGCCCTGCCACTGTGCAAATATATAGTAAATGATTAAGAAATGAGTCCCCAAATGTATGTTTGGGTTAAAAGTGAGTTCTGGGTCTGAAAACGTTGGAGATACCTGCCTTAAATGACCACACAACTTTTCTGTTGTTTGTATTTTATTACAGAATATCAGACAGTTGCTCTGTGCTTGTAACTCTGTAACTTATTTATAGGTCTCCCAATGCCATTCTTCACTTAAGTTATGTATAGCTCTCCTGTCAGTCAGCCAGCTCCCTCTTCTCTTTTATCTTTTTGAAAAAAACAATAATCTGTGATGTATTTATTTGTTTTCCCAGGATTCAAATGTGGCAGATAAAGGAATGATATATTAAAGAACTAAAACTATGTGTGAACATAACAGAATGTAAAATCTAGAGCATAGGAGTTTTGTGATATCAACTCTGGTTCATGTCTATACTTTTGTTGTATCAGTATTTAACCGTGGCTATATGCAGATTTCATCCCAAGCCATGGTTTAGAGCTGCTTGCCTCGATTTGTTTTTCCATCTGTTCAGCACCCAGCTTCATAAACCCACTCCTGTCTCTTGAGAATGAGCAAGTCTTATCTCTATAGTACCATCTTTCGTAACAGACCAACAGCAGTAACTGTGGTTTGTGCTTTGAGATATAACATCAAACTACAGCTAGCACCAACAATTGTTTGATTTCCTTCTCTGGAAGCCCCTTGCAAAGTTTATGTGGTGACTTAGGTCTGGTTTGGATAGCTTTGCCCATGCTCAGTCTTCGTGCTGCCCCTTCATACACTGTAATAAGACAACAAATCTTCCATTAATCATAGTTTCTAGTTAGGTCAAAACTAGGAAACCATGGTTACTAGATGTGAACAAGCCGGGAGCTTAAGCCACATTCTCTGTATTTTAATCAATGCATACCCAAATTTGTTTATCTGTATTTGTTTGTTAGATACGAAACCAGGCCTTCTCAGCTGTTCACTCTTTTATGCTCGCCAAATAATGTTGGATTTTCATGCTGGCAATGAACACGAAGCACCTCTGCCTATAATTTTTCTTCCACAGTGGTTATTTGACTGGATTACATTTCCAATTGAAAACTCAACAGCCATTTACTGTGCAAGCCAGTGCCTCTTCTTTCATTAGTAGTCCCAACACTATTTTCTTTCCCTCCTTAAGGCATGTTTCTCATACTTGCATTTCATGAATGAGAAATCTCTATATATTAAGTATATAATATTCTAGTTATTTGCTGCTTAAAGATTCTTTATTTTAAACATATATATATATATATCTAAGGTTATACCATTTTAAAGCTATTTTCAAGTCTGTCCTTGTAGATAGATGTGTGTTATGGTATACCGTGACAATGAAATACTGTGAGTATAGTATATGACACAAAGGAAAAACAGCTCTGTAACAATTGAGACTTTGGGAGTTTATTTCCCCTACCAAGGGGCACAGTT
Source organism: Podarcis muralis (assembly GCF_964188315.1). Classification (NCBI taxonomy): domain Eukaryota; kingdom Metazoa; phylum Chordata; class Lepidosauria; order Squamata; family Lacertidae; genus Podarcis; species Podarcis muralis. The sequence goes on along the minus strand of NC_135664.1, from coordinate 7,105,527 downwards.
AGTTTGACATTGCATTTATCATTTTCCTAATGTAGTACAATGTTTTTTCTCTGAGCCATTTCCTCTTGAATTTTGGATAGATTTCCCCCACGAGATTAGTTTCCCAATCTTCAGATGGGATTCAGATCTGCCCAACTTTGGGTGCAAGAAGCAGAGCTGAAGGAACATGGCTGCTGATAATACCGCATACTAATTTTATGCAGTATTTTAGCTACTGAGGACATGTTCAATTGCTCATTCCCAGGACTATATCCATAGTGGGTTTGGTTTGAACCGCAGCCTCACGTTTCCCCTTTTTCTTACCCTTCTCCCTTATTGTGGGTAGAATGTCACAGGTGAAGCTTGAGATTTTGTGTTGATTTGACAGCACATGATTACTTAATGCACCCTGAATCCTTTGGGTAAGCTTGGACTATGATAAATCTTCAGTATGGTAAACAGATATGGCATTAATTGGGATGTGTTACTTTTTTCCTACCTTTCACAGAAGTTCCATCCATTACAGCAAATCATAAAGAAACCTACCAGTTTTGCTCAGAAGGGGAAAGACTGATTTGCTTCATTAACATGGTGGGTGGGTGGGTGGTGTATGTGTGTTTGTGTGTGTGTGTGTGTGTGTGAGTCGGGGGGAGAAGGAGAGAGAGAACGAACAGGGCATGAGATACTTTTTCATGTATGAATTACCTTGAGTTCTTATTACTCCAGAATGGCGTGAATCAAACCAGGTGACTAGGGCTGCAGTTTACCCAGATAAGTAACCTTGTCTGTAAGCGATGGCCAAAGTCTTTGTATCTACTCTACCATGTTATGCTTAAAACGTTAATCAGAAATTTCATATCCAGGTTTGACACCATTTCAGATTTATAGCCGTAAGATTTAGGGAGCAATTTTACAATACTGACCTTCTGTTCCATTTTACTGCATTTGGAGAAAAGAAGAGGAAATTTGTCACAGTCTCCCCGTCCCCCGTCCCCCATTGTTGTTAACAGAGTGGCTGGCACATTTGTAATGCAACAGCAAGGTCATTTTTGAATCTGCATTCTCCATAATATTTAGATGGGTCCAACTCCAAGTCATCTAAGCTGGTGTGTTTGCTGGGAGCTTTTATGAGCCTCATGCCATTCCTGCTGTGGAATATGACCTATTTTCATCGGTAGTCGCAGAGTGTAAGAGGCCAGCTGCAAGCATACCCTGCAAAAATGATTAGCCAATAATGGTGCACTGGGGTGTAAAAGAGCAGTTGTAATAACAGATTACTCCATTATGCTTCATCGTTGACTGAATAAGGGCCTGAGTGAATGAAGAGTAATTTTCCTCTTTAACTTTAGGGGTTCAAAATACCTTTTTTTAAATAGAAAAAGTAACCCTATGAAATTTAGGAGGCATACAAGAAAATTTCTGTAGTAAAAGTAATTTCTGAAAAGCAGTCTGGGCCCATTTCTGTCTGTTTTCCTTTACTAAAGCGCCAGGCATACATCATTAGTTGTGTTCTGTGGACAATTGTTTTGTAAACTTGTAGAGATTTGTTGCTGTAAATAAGCAAAATAATTTAAAATGTGACTATCCAGACTTGTAAGATTATATATAGCAAAAACCAGCAGAGTACAACACAGTCCCACATTAGTAAAAGCATCTTAACAGTTTAATTGGTGAACATTATAATGCACACATACAATCACTTTGTGGAAACATCACTAAAAGGTTGAGGTGACCAAGTTGAGGTGACCTTGTACCACCTGTGTGGTAATACTGCTGTTCCCAAGCCCTATAGAACAAGCCTGGAGGAAATTAGATATATTTATACCCTGTTGACATTAGTGTTACTCAAATTAGCTGTCACTAACTTGTCCCATTTACTCTTAAATGCAGCTAACTTTTCTTGGATTGGATAAGTCACAATTTTATTTTAGGTTGCTGCTTCTCATACTAATCTGATCTTCGTGGTGGCCTTCCCCTCCCCATTTTAAAACGTTCATCTAGGTGAGTTGTCAGACTTCGTTGAGCATGATCCACTATATGTAAAAAATATGTTAATGGATAATCTATAGCACTTTAATTAAATTTGTCTTCGTAACAATGCAATCTGCACACATTGAGAGAAAACTATATTTCAGAAATGGCAGTTAATATGATATTTGTGCAAGACAAACTGGAGGCAAGAACCATCAATGGGTTATTTTGAAGGAATTTTCTCTGATATTTGTGGATGTTAATCTAAAAGGGGGAGTAAGCCATAGTTTTCCCCATAGCACGTTATCCAATTCACTTCAAAGATCCATCTCCCCAACAGATTTCAGAGGAATAGGGTGGGGACTGAAGGTCTACTAGCAAAGAGTGGATAAAAGAGACGAGTCCTCTGCACATTACAGATCTAACCAAACCGTCAAGTGAACTCAGATTCCTGGTGCCAACCTCCTTCACCTCAGACATACTTTTAAAGAGAGTAGCTGCAAAACATTTAACCACTTTAGGAACATATCTGATTTAGCTTCCGTTTATTGCCTCCAAACAATAAAAAAAAAATTAAGTTCTATAAAGTTCTGTTACAACCCACCCTGCGTCAGGGACTGGCTGGATGACAAGAAATGGTGGGAAGTACCAGCTGGGGAAACCCCAGAGGAGAAAGGCTCAGAGCTGGGGGTTGGTGGTGGGACACTGTGGAAAGGTCAGGGGAGAGGATTGGGAGGAGGTGCTGGATGCTGAAGGGGCAACAGGGTTTAGTGAGCAGGAAGAGCCTGTGGCAGGGAGCAGTGCAGATTCTGAGGCTGAAGCAGAGGAGGGGGTCAAAAGACTGCTGAAGAATCCAGGGAATCTCCCTCTCCTGCTGTAACAAGCTCCCTCCCTCCCTGGTCTCCAAGAAGGTGCAGGTTAATGAGGAGAGCGCAACAGAGATCAAAGGTGGGCAGACACAGTTTGAGAAACATCCAGGTGAAGAGGAGTCTTAGAAAGGTTGGAAGACCTTCAGTCCTGGCAACTGCTCCATAGGGGCTAAGATCCGCTGGGAAGTGTTGCTGAGTTGTATGCCGTTTCCTTGAATAAAAAATTTCACTGACAATGGAGCTCTGCTTCTTCGTGCTGACCTGTGTCTCATTCCAGCCCTGACGCCCTGGGGCCTTAGGGTGAAGGCAAGCAATAAATTGTAATAATAATGCACTGTGTACATTACTCAGGCTGTGTCAGAAAATATACAATACTATACTATCATATCTAGATGGGTCATTGAGGCCAGCCTGTACAACTTGTGACCTACAAACGCAGCAGTCACATTGTGTGACCAGCCTGAGGTCAAGAAACCACTTCTGTTTGCTGGCGGTTGGCTGCTGCCTTGGTCATAACTAGGTGGTGAATCACGGTCTTACATGTAGAAGACGGAAGGGTCAGTCCCTGGCATCCCCACTAAAAAGGGTCCAGCCAGACCTGTATGGCTGTATAACTTAAAATTTCTGTGCTTTTTGGTGCATTTGTGGATTCGTGTGTGGCTTAATTTATCTCCTTAAAAGAAACCTCTTCTTTGATCCTAAATAATTTTCCATTAGCTGAATGAATGACTGGTTTAAAATGAGAATTTTCAAACATAATTTTAGGAATGGGGGTTCTTCTCAAATTAAGCGAAAGAGACCCTGACAATATATTTGAATACTTGGCATTATTGACGTTTCTCATTTTGGCAGTTTAGATTACAGTTTGAAGGAACACAAAAATGGTAAGAAGATACTGCCAAAAGAAGGAAGATAATGTAAAGAAATTGGCAACCTTTTATTGAACGTGGAAAAGCAAATTTTTCACTTAACTGTAAAAAATAAAACAAGTTGTACTTTAACATGTCTAAATGTGCTTCATTTCTGTTTTCTACAAATGAAATACGCTCAAAACAAAACAAAAGATAGGAGACATAGGGTGTTTGCACCTGAAAACAAAACTTATAGCCACTATACTGTAGCTGTCAGTTCTTAAACAGAATTTTCTGATATCTTACTAAATTATAACACTTACCAAGTCATTTCTCCATGCCAGCTAATAGGACAAATGGTTTTGATTGGACATGATGCGTCTGTCTTGGTGTGACTTTGCCTACATCACGCTTCCTCAACCTCGGCCCTCCAGTTGTTTTGAGACTACAATTCCCATCATCCCTGACCACTGGTCCTGCTAGCTAGGGATCATGGGAGTTGTAGGCCAAAAACATCTGGAGGGCCGAGGTTGAGGAAGCCTGGCCTACATCTTACAACTAGGGGAACAGGTAATAACAGGCTGTGGGAGAGGCAGCTTGGAGTACAGTGCTGGTTTGTGCCACAGCCAGGGCAATGGCACTCTTGCCAACAAAATCCTCCTTGTGGCATCCACGCCATAGGATGCACACAATGCTGGAGCAGCTAGGACTCTAGAATTTTAACTCCTTAGGGTTTTAGTCAATTCTGTATTTTATTGTTTGTTTCAGTGAATTGAGTTTTACATTTGCTGACCATCTTTGTCTCTCCAGTCTAAACTTGGTTTAGACCTGAGCAGGTGCTTTATTGTGTAAAACCGGCTAGCCAGTTGGAAAGGTATGTTGTTAATGTAGTGAAGGCTGCCCTGATTAACATAAAGCCAATTAATGTTTCTCCCCCCGTTTTCTTTTTCTAGATCACTTCCCTTGTGACGCTACAGCTCCTCTCATTAGTAGGCCACGATGACCAGCTCAATGGACCAAGATACAAATGCAGTGTTTCTCTAGATTTTATCAGATCCATTTCGAGGTAAGCTGCATTCACGGCCTTCTTATGCTACTTGAACAAATTCTCAAAATAGAAATATATATATATTTCCCAGCCATTCACAGGAAAGTGCATCTTAGGATGGCGGAGGGTGAATAAAAACCGGCTGCAAAATAAGTAAATGAAAGTGATTGTAAATCTCGCAGTAAAGTGAAGTGCAAACATGCACCATTTGTGTGACCTTCCAAGCAAAATTCAGCTCAGTAGCTGTGCCTGACATGTGCTTGGCAAAACAACAAGCAGGCCAAAGGTGTATTCCCCTCCTTAGCTTCATGACATGGCTGCCGGAATACATTTAGCTTGGTGGGTCACACCTGCCATAGGCCAGTGACCTTGTTGTATTGCTGTAGGACTGCAACACCCACCATGCTGGCTGGGGCTGGGGGAAGTTCTGAGTCCCAACAATATTTGGAGGGCCCCAGATTCCTCATCCTTGCTCTGGAGGATCTGTTATATTGAGTTTGCTCATTTGTTTGCATTTACACAGAGCACTGCAGTTGTAACTGATACTTTCTGTCCGGGGTGATAACCTGCCGCCCAACAATTTCTAGAGGTCTCAATATCTAGTTAGCCACCTTGCTTTATGGAATGTCATAAAATAATAAGGCAGGGCCGTGTCTGAAGGACATGGTCGTGTAAATTAGGTAAGGGGAATGCCAGACAGAGGAAGTGAGAAGGAGAAGTAAAGGAATGAAAGTCAGCAAATGAAGTTTACATTTCTTAGGCTTCATTTCACTTACAGATACCAACTAAGGGGTTGCTAATGTGTCCCTCCAAGCAAATGAAGCAGCTTTTCAAGAGAGATAGGTATCAAAAGGATCCCCGCCACCACCCTTGTTTGAGACAAACCACGGCCCATATTCATACAACACAACAAGACATAGCGTGGCTAGTTTGAGCTGTGCGAGCACGAAAGTGGCAAGAGATAGGCATTCGTGAAATAATTTAGGAGAAACTGACTTACCATGATGGTCAAATGAGGATGTAGGTTTTGCAGTGATGGCAGTTATCCGTTACTTTTATTTATAAACTTAGATTTCATTTGGAGTGAAAACCTCTTTCCTCTGCTTCTGCTAATATTTTTCATGCTGTACAAAGCTTAGGAAATGTTGAGGCAGAATGTTGTTTTCCTAGCCCTTTGCTTATTTGTTGCCTGCCACAAATGATTAGTCCTTCCGCTTCATTCAAAATTAGCTTAGCTAAGAATGAGAAATTGTACATAGAAAAATCACCCGATTTATATTAGTTTAGGGTTCACCATTGGAAACCCTTTAAATGTAGACTTGACTTTGAAGAAAATAAAAGAACAAGATTTGCATAATGTTCAATCAGAATGCTAGAATATCTACTTTCCAATATGTTTTTATTACTTCGAGAATTCATTTTTTAAAATCAAAATCCCAAAGGATTTCAGAAACAATGTTTAAATGTCTTATCCCACATTTAAATTACCCACAAATTGTATTTATACTGCATCTCTTGGGTACTTCAAGAGGTACTTCATTAAGTAGGGATATCCTTGGTCTGTCCTTAGCCTATGGTTGGATTTTGTTTCCTGTTTTGGAAGCAAGAGATTAAAACCATTTTGAATCACAACTTGCAAATATGTAACAGTGGTTTTCTTTTTGCAATAGCAAAGCAGAGTGAAGTAGAAAGGCCGTTCTATTTGGACTGAGGGAAAGGTAGTGGATGGGTAGAAAGGGTTAAAAAAAGGAGGAATGATCCGTTTATGGGAAATCATCTTATATTGAAATTACTAGTTAAGTTTCTATATCATTGACTGTTTTCTCTTTCTCTTAGCAATGGTCAAGGGTGATGGTCTAACCACTTTGGAGGGCCATAGAGGCTTTCTATTATTTTACCTCCTAACATACACTTCATTCTGCTGTACCAGTTCCTTGGAAACAGAAGGGCTCCTCCAGTAGCTTATACTTTTCACTTTCTGCGGAGGGGTCAGTCCTGATTAGGTGCAGCTGTACTCTCCACTGATGTAAATTGGAAAGTGTACAACTGCTTTGTAGTAGATCCTTTAAGGCTATGTCCTGATTCAAAACTGTGACTACATGGAGAGTTGTATTTCTTTCATTTTTTTTAATGATCTTCTGGATTCTTAATCTTCAAAAATGAGTTGCTTTTGACTTGGTGGGGAAGTTCAGTGTGGAGTTGCTTCTCTTATACAGTTAGGTTTCTCCTACACTAGTGCAAGTGGCTAGCATATGAAATGTCAGTTAATTGGACAAAACATCTTACGGAGTCATTATTGGTGCTAGTTAGGCCAAATGATTGATTGTGGTGTTTGTGTAGCAAGCTTAACCTTTGCCAGTGAATATAGTTTTAAGCCTCTGTAATGAAGGTCTAACATGTTAACCACGAGATGGCATTTATCTTTAAAATGTATAATGTGCTAATTAAGTGCATACCTTTTAAGTATTGTAATAGGCTAGATAATATTTGACACTTCCATGTACTCTGGATCATACTTCCTTAGAGATGATGAATAAAAGCATGGATTTGAAAATTGTGTATGAGCTAGACCCAACTCCCTTGGCAAATAAGAGATCCAATTAGTCTTTAGAATTCCAATTTCAGTTACTTTATGCAAAACACATTATTTCTAAAATTGTTTCATTTTTGTCATACCTTGTAATTTTTCTCATTTTTATATAAAAGGAAACCCCAGTGCAAGAATGTTAATACAATACATCAGAATGTATTTGGAAAGGAGGAAAAATGAATTCTGTGTTTTACTCCCTTGGTGTATAATTCTTTATTCTAACAAAGCACAAAAATACATTCAAATCTTCTGTCCTATTGAGTATTCTTGGATTGTTCAAGTTTAGTTAAAAAGCATGGGTCAACTACTGTCAAGAAAGAAAGAATGCAGACTGCAAATTAGTACAGATGAAGGAGTTATGCCATACATAATGCTGAAACAGGTGGTTTGGACGAATAACAGAATGTTCAATAGCAGACAAGATTGCCGCTTTGCATTTCCAAACAGTGTGCCATGTTTACTAGAGTTGGTTTTTAATTTTTTTTTAAAAAAAACCTCTCTTTTATTCTTGAGCTAAATTTGTTTTAAAGCTTCAGTGCTGAGAATGAGCAACTTTAAATGTTTGATAGTCTTTGAAAGCTGTGTAACGAGAAGATTCAGGTGCATTCATTCATTCATCTGGGCCGATGGTGTAGCAGCTGGGGCAAGTAGCTGCTGTAAACCACCGAAACAACATACAGTCAAACCTTGGTTGTCAAATGTGATCCGTTCTAGGAGCCCATTCAGCTTCCAAAACATTCGACAACCAAGGCGCCGCTTCCGGTTGGTTGCAAGAGCTTCCTGCACTCAAGCGGAAGCCTCGTCAGACGTTCGGCTTCCGAAAAACATTCAAAAACTGGAGCATTTACCAGAGCATTTATGGAGCCATTCAGGAACCGAGGTTTGACTGTATATGATCTGGACGCATCACATAGAGGCTCAGACGCACAGAACCCTAATTTGTGCATTCTTTCCCCCTTCCTCCTTTCGTCCTCTTCTCTCTCCCTCCACCCTCAAAGCATACAATCAAGATTTGGCACATAGAGGCCTAGATGTGGAGCCTCTCCGTCACAGGATGTATTGTCTATGGGGTGGAGAGTTGGATGATGATGACTACAGATAATAATAAAAATCTTCAAAAAAACAGAAAATACAATAAAAGCAAGTAAACATTAATAGAGTTAAAACTATGTACATATATAAAATCTGTTTAAACATAGAAGTAATTAGAATAAAAGCAGCACAGCTGTTCATTAAAAGCAGTCAGTTCCCAAAAAACTGTTGGAACAAGAAGGTCCTCACCTGCCGGTGGAATGACGGCAAGCAACCAGTTCCTCCACTGTAGAAAAAGCAGTGCTAGAAGTCTGTGAGCCTCGACCTCAATGTTCCAACCTTTAATATTTTAGAACTAGGCCTTGTTACATTCAGAATTCAAACTTCGCAATCTTACTACCATGGAGGTCTCAGTTCAAAGGTGCTCCAGGTGACCTGACCATTCCCAAAGAGGAGTAGAGATTTAAGTAAACTGACATACTATGTTGTTTTACAGGACTGTGAACTTTGACATCATAAAGTACTTGTATGACTTCCTGTGAAGACCATCTGGACACTGGGATGACAACTAAGGCAATTGGTGTTCCTCTATCTACTTTAGCCATCCAGCGAGAGGAGACTTTGGGCTCTATTGGATTTGTCCAAAACAGGTGCTGGCTCAGCATGGGATCTGATGAAAACACGAGTTGGTCTGGATGGATCTGAGCTGAGGACTATTTACCCAAGACCCTGGAGTATTTGGAAAGAACGTGTTAATTATAAACAGCAGGGACCAAGCACAATCTGTTCTGCTCTTAATGATGTTATCTTAACGCTGAAATTGCCTGAAACCCATTTTACTAAGGAGTGTATTTTGTGCTATGATGAAGGTCTCCCCCTGTGCTTTGAACATGGCAGCAGCCTTGTTTGTATGCCCAGTCCTTTCACTTCCTCTCCATGGGAACCTTTTGCATTTGTCTGCCAAAACAGCTCGGTCCTAAGGCCACCTTTTAAGAAATTGGAATAGAAAATACAATAAACTTAAAAACCAAGCTGCTTATCTTTCATTCCTAGATCCTGTCTAGTTATTTGTAGATTCACTATTAGAGCAGATTTATAAATACCATCTATTTTTTCACTAACCACCCAGTTCTTACTGTTGCTTGTTGCAATTACATTCGGACAAGAGTGCACTTTGGCAAATTGCTCTCTTCTCTAAAGATACACTGTCATGTAATATTGGAAAGAATAATAAGCTTATCTAGCCTGGAGAAGAGAGGTAGGAACTCTGGGGCAGCTTCCAGAGTTTTGCTGCACAGGGATCTTCTCTCTGTGGTAAACACATACATCATGAGAAGGAAAACATATCACAATTACCATTAGTCAAATTGTGGATTGTTCTGTAGCTTTTGACACAGTGGTGGCTATCCTTTGGGCCTGGTGGAGTGAAGGGCAGAGCAGCTACTAGCAGGTGGAGCTAGGAGTAGGTGGAACCAGAGCTTACAACAGGCAGAGCTAGGGGCAGGGAGGAGCAGAACAACAATGCTAAGGAGTGAGAAGAGGAAGGAAAAAAGAGCTGGGAAGATGCAGAAATAAGAGGGGTTAAGGAGTGGAGAGCAGTTTTTCTACGCTGCAGGAATGGAAGTACTCTTCTCCTAGCACAGAAACCAAACAATATTGCCACGGTTCCCTTCCCCTGCTTTAAAACAAAACAACACAACCCACCTTCACTTTCCCACCCTTTTTCTATGGACAGTTGCATGAGTAAAGCTGTTGTTTTCTTTCTAGAAGGGGAGCGAGAAAGGTGGAGAATGGGTGGTTATAACATGGGAGACAGAGTGGACTCAAGTGCTCAAGGTAAAGGAGGAAGGGCTTAGGGATGCTGTCAGGGGGCAGACCGCTGTTGGTGGCTCATTGTCAGTTTTAAACCAGTCACTCCTGATTTGAAGCTTGAAGTGACTTCTGTCAAATGCCTTTTCTGCTAGTTGTCAGTTGAGGGGCGGCAAGAATGCCTTGCCAGCTCTGTTTTTTTGTTTTGACACTGGAGTGAAAAGTCTATTTCTCTTTAGAGCTGGATATTTTTTCTGCCTCTTTCAAACTTACTTTACTCTTGAAATCTTTATCTAGGGAACACTCTGTCTGGGAAAGCAGGAGAAAAGCCCTGCCTTCTGGTTTTTTTGTGGCACAATATGGACTCTAGAAGTGTGGAGTTTGGGGGGAAATGGCTCAGTTGGATGGAGACGTTGTGCCTGACTTCCTTGAGAGGAGAATGTGACTTTGGAGACCATCCTTTGTGCCCAATATTTACTTAAGAAGGTCAGGGGCGTAAGGAAATGTCATTTAAAAGGCACTGTCCGTGCTGAGATAGCCGCTCATAAAACACACAGAATCCTGAAGTAATTTCAGTGGTGCTAGAAGCAGGTACCAAAGTCTTCTTAATTGGTCATCTTGAGAAATCTTCTAAAGCTACCAAGACCAATGTCTTGTGTTTGGCTCAGTTCCCTTGAGATCTGTTGTCAGTGACACCAGCATCCACAAAGAGCCACAAGTCAGCTCAGTGCCTCCAGTTCCATTGTTTAAGCAGAATTGCAAATACGCACAGAGAACCAGTGCTGAGGATCCCTGCACCACCAATAGAGCTGAAAAGAAATCCATGGACTTGCCAATTATTCTAGAAGTGAGTCTCCTGGTCTTAGAGAAATTTCAAGAAGCCATAGTGATGCCCCAAGCTCCATGTTACTTTAGTAGATTGAGGAAAGGGTTGCTTCAATCACAGAAGGTGAGCTGTACACAACCTCTGTCACCCAAACTAGCAGGAGGGATGAGTTTGCCTTGCCTGCATTGATGATTCCATGTGAAAAAGTTTTGCCAGAGTAAAGACTGGATTCATTCCACTCTGGTAGAATCTAGAACAAGTTCTGCAATCAATAGGCAGGCAAAGGTTGTCATAGGCAATAAATATCACTTTATGGGCTCTGTGGGCACCAGCGCAGCCAATAATTTATACCACTAAGCCCTTGCCATGCCAAAAGACCTGCAACATTTAAAATAAGTGTCTGAAGCCTCCCCCCTTTGCTTAGTGGACTTCTATAATGTCTGATTGAGAACTTGCAGGGCAAGGTGCCGAATCTACACACACGTGTGGAATATCTACCTTGTATAAATGCATTCTCTTTTGGCTGTACTGTAGAAATGGAAAAAAGCACCCTCCAGCCATCAGTGGTTTTGGTCACATCAGAAACCTCTTTCACATCAGCTGCATGCTTCAGGCTGCAGAACTGTTGCCTTTATAGAAACAGAGAGCTATGAATTATTGGGTGACGGAGCATTTGCCACACCGCTGAGCTTAATTCTATAACAAAATGATACTCATCAGTCTGGTGCTGTCAAGTGACTTGCAATTTTCAGCTAACACTGCATTGCATTTAATCTTGGATTCATGCTAAAGTGAGGTTGTCCTCACTTTATGGTTTTTTTAATGCGTTGTAGGATTGAGAATCACTTTATATCTGATTTGAAATCAAATTCAGTATCTGTGACTGGCACAGAAAGTTGCGAGGGGAGTAAACGGCACACAAGGAACACCAGTTGAAGTTGAGCATGGACACCTGCACCTCCTGCATTATGAAGACTGAAAAATATTTGATTTTTTTTACATTGTAGCATATCATCGAAATCTAAGATAGTGGAATTGTTTAATGGTGTTTTCCCCCAGCATAGGCTACTGTAGGGTTTAAGCATGACATGTCCAGCAACCTGTGAAAACGGATTATTTTATTATTCTTTCGTTATTTCCATTTATATACCTCTTTACTATCTAAAGGTCTGACTGGTTTACATGCACAGTAAACCATTATTGACCAACAAAGGACTCAGCTACATTAGTAAAGAAAAATCATTTTAGATGCATTATAACATTGCAACACCAGAGGGCGCTGTGGAGTCCCGTCTTCAATGTGATTTCCCACTATGAAGGTTACAACACGTTTTCCTGAAACGCTTCTCTGATGTGTCTAGGTCCAGCCAAAGTATACTTGAAAGTCCACGGTGCACAAGATAAGTTTCAGGAATTTTGCTCGTGGATCTTGGAAATTCAGTGCAGCTAACCCGATAGCAACCAGAGGGCCTGTAATATTTCTGCACAGACCTGCTGTGACATCAGAGCACATGAGCCAATGGTATCAGCAGTCAAGTAGTCAGATATCAAGGAGATGACTGCAAGAGGGAAGAGGTCACAAGACAGGGAGAAGTTCTTATGAAACGCAATATACCAATCTGCATGGGGGGATGCTGTTGCTGTTGCCCTTCTCACCTTGTTAACACACATTACTGCAGCTTACTGAGAGGTAGGAGAGGTAGGAGGGCCTTGGGGTGTTCCCAAGCACAACCTAATGTTTCAAGATACCAGGGATTGTGGCAAGGAGGAGAGAGTAGGCAGCAGCAACCAGCTCCCTCGGCTGCCTCAACCTGTGGGGAAGTGACCTTGAGAAGAGAGAGGAAGGGAGAAGGAGGGAAACAGAGGCAGAAGAAAAAGGCTGGAATGTATCTGCAGCTTCTGCCTCTATCAGTGGTGTTGCAGTGTTTGGCTTCAGCGGCAGCAGTAAGGTCAGGTGAGTAAAGCTGGCCCTCCCCTACTGTGTGTGTTGCATGATGTTGTGTGAGAATCAAAAATAAAAATAGCTACTATATACTGTATTTTTACAAAGTGCTATATAATATGATTATCTATGTTGGACATAATTCAGCAAGCATTGTCAGTTCTAATCACGCTTGCTTAGAAGAAGGCCCACTGAATTCAACTGGGCTTGCTCCCTTGTTAAATTGTTTTAGCAAACATATTGAATTATTTTCCCATTGGGCCTGTGTTATCTTCTTTATCCTGCTGCATTTTTTAAAATCACGGCTTCTGTTTGCAGAGTGGATGTACAGTTTTCTGAGTCTGATTTAGCAGCCTTTTATACGTCCTCGTCATTCCTTTCGCACAAAAGTCATTGCACAGTTTTATTAACAGAACTATAACCCCATATAAGGCTAAAGTCAGCCGAACAATGTGGTGTTCAACATCCTGAAGATATTGTTTAATGGTCTTGGCTATCATGGTTGCAGAGAAAAGATTAGACAATGTGTGCATGCTGTTCTGCTTCTTGGTGAAAAGTAAATGAATCCAGATTTTTCTAAACCTGAATTGAAGAGAGTTAAACACGCAAACCTATGGAAACATACATAAATATACTTAAGCCATTTATGCTCAATTGACAGTTATAGTAAGTTTGACAAGGTCACTGAAAAAAATATACTCAAAATCTTGAGAGGTTTCCTTCTGAGAGTGCCAAATTCTCTAGTATGCCTCTTAAAAAGGTAAAGGTACCCCTGCCCGTACGGGCCAGTCGTGTCCAACTCTAGGGTTGCGCGCTCATCTCGCTCAAGAGGCCAGGAGCCAGCGCTGTCCGAAGACACTTCCGGGTCACATGGCCAGCGTGACGAAGCTGCATCTGGCGAGCCTGCACCAGAGCAGCACACGAAAACGCCGTTTACCTTCCCGCTATAAAGCGGTCCCTATTTATCTATTTGCACTTAGGGGTGCTTTCGAACTGCTAGGTGGGCAGGAGCTGGGACCGAACGACGGGAGCTCACCCCGCCACGGGGATTCGAACCACCGACCTTACAATCAGCAGTCCTAGGCACTGAGGTTTTACCCTCTTACTACATCCTAAAAAATCCTGTCTGATTCACTGTTAAAGATGGGGGCCAGCCTCAAATTCATTGTTGCTCATAGCCATTGTTCTCTTCCCCTTTACACCCTACAATGGTGGTAGCGTTCTGCACTGGTAATTCACCACCTATGAGTTCCATCTCTTTAATACGACACTTTGAAAACATACTTTAACTTTTTAAAAATCTGATAAATGGCGTTAATTCCCAACAACATCAGCCCTTCGGCTTTCTTGCCTGATATTCATAAGCAGCATGCTCTCTATGTTTGCCACTTCACTTGAGCTACAGAAGTTATTTATGAAGGAGGAAAGCCCATCTTTAACCTTATGCGTCTGAATTGTGAACATTTATAATCATAGGGTAGGCATACCTGCTAATAGCTTGCTATTTTTTGTAGTCTTGGTGGGGAGTAACAGTTTATGAAACGCACAATTCTTACAGATTGATTCACAAAAGTATTTTTTATAACTTTTCATAACAGTGAACAGTCATCCTTGATTTTAGAATGCTCTTTTCCACAAGCTGTGCAGAGCAGCAGTGACAACAGTAAAGGCAAAACAATTCCCAAAACTAAGTGATGCTCCACATCGTGTTTGGTCTTCTCCTCCCACAACTATGAATGGTCAGTCATGTTGCAGAGTTTGCAGGATATCTTCTGGAATGCCTCCATCTGTGACGGGTCCCCGCTGATTTTCAGATTTGAAATAGTGATTTTGATGGGATAAAATTCTGCAGTCCTGATTGGTTCCATTGTTCCCCCTGACGTCTCTTGTGTCATGAGCCCAGCAGAGGTGTCATGGAGTGATGGTTGAATCAGAAGGAGAAATGGAGTCTGAGGACCCTGGGTCTGGGGAGGGCTCTTTCAGAACCCCAAGAAACAGCAAAGCCAGCGAAGGTCTGTGAACAGGAGAGCACAGGACTGGATCCTGGAGAGGGGCTGATGGGTTCTCAGGAAAGTGTCCTCCTGTCACTGAGCCTCTTTCTGCCCTCAGAGGTGGGAGATCCAATAACATCTGAAGAGCTACAGTTTCCCCATCCCAGCATTCTCTGCTTCTATGCACAGAAACATTAATGTGAACAAAAGTTTGCAAGCCTTTGTTATGCAAATAGATCCTACCATATTACCCATTGCTTTTTAAACAGTGGATGGATCTAACAGGAAAAGCCTGCCCAAGTAAGCATTTGTATGTGTGCAGGTCTTTTCACATTTGGGCTGAAATTTTGTCCTTGCATGCATAGAAATAATCCTTACTGAAATCAGTAAGACTTTCTTCTGAGTAGACATGTACTCTCCGAAGCCTCAATGTATGGCAGTGGAGGACTCATGAGCCAGTGTGGTGTAGTGGTTAAGAGCAGTGGACTTGTAATCTGGTCAACTGGGTTCGATTCCCCGCTCCTCCACTTGCAGTTGCTGGGTGACCTTGGGCTAGTCACACTTCTCTGAAGTCTCTCAGCCTCACTCACCTCATAGAGTGTTTGTTGTGGGGGAGGAAGGGAAAGGAGAATGTTAGCTGCTTTGAGACTCCTTAGGGTAGTGATAAAGTGGGATATCAAATCCAAACTCCTCTTCTTCTCCCATGCTCTGCAGAATATAATTCTATACTCTGGGACTATTTGTTTAGACTGAAAACAGATTCTTAGTCTTAAGGAAGAAACTCCCACACGAAAACCCTCTCAACTGATATCATTTAACAGGATCATTAGTTTCAATTATGACTTGGGATATTTTAGCTGTAGTTCAGTACTGTACCTTTGTTCTTCCCTATCCTTATGATTTTTATAAATATACTAAATAGATAATATTTTTCCATGCCTTTATAATTCATGGAACCTTCATATTTTTTAGTAAAAAGGTGTACCATCAGCATTCAATATATTATTGCTAAGAAACTCAGCATCAGACGTCTTCTTGACATATGGCTGCAGCGGCGCATGGTACATTAATTGCACGGGACTTGATAATGTGTTCTTAGACCTCATAGAAATATGGAGAGAACACTGTGTCTGGGGTTGATAAGTCAGAACACAGCAATCATTGCCTTTCTGTCACCAACGAGAGCAGGTGAATTCTGACTCTGTGATTCATGTATAGGAGCAGTAATCCCATTATCAATCATCAACAATAAATATGCCACAGCAGGCATTCATATGGCTTGCTGTGATATGCAGGAGCTATTACTATGTACAGTGCGGCGCAGTGCATGGGGCTATGCTAAAGAGCATTTGGATTATCAAGGGTTCAGATAAACAGAGCTATGTTGGGGAGGACTGTCCGGATGTAGTGCTGCATAGGGCCAGACAGTCAATTCTAGATAAGCAGAGCAGAAAATTTGGAAAGCTCTGAATTTTTAAAAAAATTCCCTATAGTGTATGGCTGCTTGAAACATTGTAGGTAGAATGAAGCACTTGTGGTCTTGTCAGTGCTGGAAGTGCATAGATGTAGGTGCCGTTTATGATACATGAATGCGCTCTCCGTAAGAACTGTATGAAACATGGGTAAAGCTGATTTAAGTTTCCTGGTGGAAATCTTTCCAAAGTTTGCTAAATACAGAAGTAATAGTATCAGCGCTGCTTGCCTGCCTTGTACCAAGGTGCAGGGGCAGATAGATGCTTTTTCACTTTATTTTAACTCTCTTCTGAAGATTCAGCAAGCAATTTATGAACATCAGAGCTGGAGGGCTTGTGGGAAAGGATGTTTGTTTTTCAAAAACGGACCTGATTTATGTCTAGTGGATAAATAATTCAAATGAAATAATTTGTTACTAGTATAGCTGTATATTCTAAACCATTTTTGGATATAAGATGTTGCTTTATTGTTTGTTAAATTTATATACCACCATCCAAAGATCACAGGACAGTATATAATATAAAAACACAAACATGCACAACACACTGACAGACAAAACAATAAGCCCCAACACAAAGTTTAAAAGGTCATGGATTATTTAATTAGCCAAAGGCCTGGAAGAAGAGGAATGTTTTCACCTGGTGCCTAAAGATATGTAGTGAAGGTGCCAGGCGTGTCTCCCTGGGGAGAGCATTCCACAAACGGGGAGCCACTGCAGAAAAGGCCTGTTCTTGTGCTGCCAACCGCGGGACCTCTTGTGGAGGGGGCACATGGAGTTGAAAGTGACCACGAGGGTCATCTAGTCCAACCCCCCGCAATGCAAGAATCTTTTACCCAATGTGGGGCTTGAATCCATGACCCTGAGACTAAGAGTCTCGTGTTTCACCAGCTGAGCTATTCCAGCAGATGATGAAGGTACTGTGATGGCCTGGGAATCCGATTCAGAGGATGAACCGGAGGAACCCCAGCCTGCACAGGAGTCCCCGCCTCCAGGGCCGGCTGAACTGGGGCAGGGCCTTGATTCTGAGGCGCCTGCACCTGTGCCGGATCCTCAGGAGCAGGCACCAGGTGAATCCATTCTGGCTCCAGAGGTGGTTGAGGACTCAGTGCCTACAGGTGAGTCTCCCCCTGGGCCCAGTAACCCTTCAGCCTCTCCTGAACTGCAGAGGCTCAGGGCAGAGAGGCGAAGGGAACTGGTTTCTCCCAGGAGGAGTGCTCACCTTAAGGCCAGGAGAGGCGGGGCTCCTGGGGGCCGGGACCGCCCCTGGCCTCAGAGAAGATAAAGGCCAGTCAGTCCGGTCCCAGGTTGCAGGAGCAACGTCGTTGTTGAGTACCTGCTCCTGTCTGGACCCAGACCTGACCCTCCAGTGTTCCTGTCCCCACTCGGCTTCCTGCTTCGGACCTCGCCCTGCTCCTTGCGAACTATTTCCAGGCTAGTGACCCAGGACCGGACTTCGACTACGTCAACAGTAACCTTCCCCCCGGGACCAGCACAGGTACAATATATCAAAGGGATATTGGAGGTAATTGAGAAGTCAAATAAAAGAAATCTTAGACTGTAACATCCCATGACACTCTGTGTTCTTTTTACGTAATTATAAGGAAGGCTTAGTGAGATTAGAGCATAAAGAACTAGTTTACTATATGTTAGCAGCAGTCAGAGTACTACGCTTTACATCTTCCATTAAGGAATGGTTTGACAAAATATGGGAATTTGTGGCTCTTTCTTTCTTTCTTTCTTTCTTTCTTTCTTTCTTTCTTTCTTTCTTTCTTTCTAGGATAATATTTGGCTAAGATGGGCAAAGTTTATTGAATATAGTAATAGAAAGAGATTAGTACCAAATCCAGGTTATGGATTTGCAATTTTTGATACCAATTAAGATGAAAGGGAGGTTGCTGGCTGAGACTCCCATAGGAATATCCTCATGTTATCGTATATGTAATGTTGCATTTGAATTTGAGAGCTTGTTAAGTTAGATATGAATTGTTTTGTTTAAATTGTATTACGAGGGAGAGCTGGGCCCTGACTGACTTCAAGTATAAAAGCTGCTGCAGCTGCTACCAGAGACCATCTTGCTGTTAGTGCAGAAAGACCTGCTGTTCAGGATGTCTAGAGACTCTCAAGGAGGGGTCTGTTTAGGAGTTTTTGCTGGGGGCCAAGCTTTAATTTTGGAGGTGCATTATTTTTGCTGTTGTTGATTTTTTAAAATATAGTTTTATTGTTAGACCTCATTATGTGGGGGTTGTTTAATTTTATTCTATTTTTGCTGTGGTGTTTTCTTCAGTTTATTGTTTGCCTATTTAAATTCCATTATATTTCTGCAACTCTTAAGAGTGAATTATGCAAAAAAGCAAGTTATTTTGTCAACCACCTTGACTGTGGTTTATCTACGGAAAGGCAGCATACAAATAAATGATGATTTATTTTCACAGGTCCCCACTTTATCTCACCACAATTAGCATTAGCTTTGATCAACAAAATTAACACACACACACCCCACACCCCGCAGCTGAAGAGTTAATGCTTTATTGTCATTCGGAGTTGGACCTACAGAATAAAGCTGTGATCCTATAATAAAATATAAGATGGTTTAATAATGCAAAAATTTGGGCTCTCGGGTGACACTTATTCCTGGTGCCTGAATTGCTGAAGAGAGCAGGAACAGATTTTCTTTCTCTTGTGTCTTCATCAGCTGATGTGAGTGAGTAGCTAGAAGCTGGAACAGGCATAGGCAAACTCAGCCCTCCAGATGTTTTGGGACTACAACTCCCATCATCCCTAGCTAACAGGACCAGTGGTCAGGGATGATGGGAATTGTAGTCTCAAACCATCTGGAGGGCCGAGTTTGCCTATGCCTGAGCTAGAAGCTACTCACTGGGGGAATTGCTCTCAGGTCAGAGCCTGTGATTTCCTGATAGGTTTGAGTTCTGGCACCTTTCTGGGCCAAATAACACACGATGGGAATCTGTCACTGGATCTCGTCTAAACCACAGCCCCAAACCCACTGATTTGGTTTACGAACCTGGTGGTGGAGGAGGGATTAAACCATGTGCCTGCCAGCTGATCCTTGCTCCATTTGGGAAAAATTACAGATACTGGAAGTTTTCCTCCCCTAATAAGCAAGTAGGATAATTTGGAGGGAGATTTAAAATGGGGAAATGACACATTAATTCACTCACTCAACACTGTGACCTTATCTAACTACTGGCTTCACACAAGAGAGAGAGAGAGAGAGATATGTTTTGAGGTATATAATCAAGTGGTATAGAAATATTACAAAATAAAAATAAACAACAAGAGGGGCCTGTAAGAAAATGCTGTCGGGTACCCTTAAGTCCCGAGTGCACCTGTTTAGGGTGCCAGCCACGCCCTAGTCCAGGCTGCCCATTCCATTCCCAACCCCAGCTAACTTATTTTCTTTTCCAATTGATACTCAATATTCTGCAGCTGCTGAGCATGCTGAGTCTTCATTGGGTTTTGTGAGGAGTTTCCTCCTTAAGATCCCTCCCCCTGATACTTATCCAAACCTTGAGTCTCATCCAAACATGCAGATGCCTCCCATTTGTTTCTCAGTAGACCCGTTTTGCCTCCAATCCACTCATCCCCTGAGATTGCTATTTGGAGGAGCGACTTGGAGATCCATGGTTCACTCGTGTTGCATTTAGTTTGGTTAAGCATTGCCAGTTAGAAAAGGACAGGACCTCTCCTCTTTCTGACTCTTCCTCCTTCCAAGATGGCTTCTTGGCTTGTAAAAATATTTGCACTACTGATAATAAGGTACATTTTTTTAAAAAACAGATAAAGCTATTGGGAAAATGTATTCTGCTAAAGTAGCATAAAAATGTAAAATGCTGTGTTTCCTTTGTATAAATATCAGGGATGACACATTTATTTAAAGGTGGGTGTCAGTCATCTAAAAATAAACATGGGATCAAAGTTCTGTTTACCATGGGATTAATAATTACCTCATTGATATGAACCAGAACCCAGTGACCCTGCAAAGCCTTTCCTGTCAGTCTTGACATACTGTATGCTTAGAAGATAATGCCATATGATTTATGTCAGTCGATACTTACAAATATTAGCTCAAAAGGTTCTTTCAAGCCAAATAGGAACATTAAAAATAGTTAGGTGTTCCCCTCCCCCCCCCCACCACTCCCTCTCTTCAAATCTTATCTGCAGGAAGGCTAAGGTTTACTAGAAGGGTTGAAGCATCTACATTTCAGCTATGTGGAAGCAATTTATTTTTGCCAAGTCAAAGAGCCACAAACACCCAGAAGTCAGTAGCAAGAGGTGAATGCAAGGTCCTGTTTAACTCGTGAACCCATTGATCTTTGCATCCTTGAACTGGATGTCAACAATGAATGATTGCCCTAAGAGACTCAAAGCATCAAGCCACTTACATTATAGATGCATTATGGTCTGTAATCCCACATCTGTGCCAATCTCTAGCACATAGCCATCTGTCAAGAATTTCCCCAATTTTTAATCTTGAATCATAAGTATAATCTTGACTCATACTCACTGAGGTAAAACATTACACTACATTTAATCAGTGTGAGGTATTTATTATAAGAATATATATTTTAATAAAAACACTTTGTGGCTAATCCAGAATAAATAGTGGTATGCTGATGGAAGGCTTAAGCCTCTTTCAAATTAATTTGAAAAACTTCACTCTCCTTCTCCGTCTGCTAATTTATGTCCTTACTTAAAATGTTTTGTAATAACTGGTTATGAATAGAAATTCATATAAATACACTTACAAAAACCACATAAAGCATTTGGGCTTTGAAAGCAACTTTCTCTAACACCGTTTTGTTTATTTATGGGAATGAGCCCAAATTCTCCTTCACAAGAACTATACAAAGTGGTTTTTTTGCGATTCAAATGAGTCCCTAAGAACATAAGGAGGAAAATATGCAACCTGCCAGAATAGCATGAAACTTCAATATGAAAATTGTATCGGCAAATGTCTACCAATTTCAAATTAAAAATCAAAGGGAGCCATTAAAAGAGGAGTGTGTTGTCTCCAACATGTAGCACTGAGACACTTACACCTTCCCCAAGGAAGGGAAAAAGCCCAAATGGCAAGCCTTTCCGTTTACAATCCATAAATTATCAAGTCGTTTCTCACTTGTGGAATTAATATTAGTCTACGCCCCCACATCATCTTGAGACCGGAGCAAGCCGAATTTTCAAACATTGATTCAATATGTCTGTGAGACTTAATGAACAGCATGGCATCCAGTAACTCCAGGAAAGAGGCATTTGCAGCTAATCATCTGCTTTTTCACTTTGTTTGGAGTTGTCTGTCGGTGTTTGTGCTAGACACTATGGCGGTGAGTCAGTTCCTGCTGGAAACTTAATGAAAGGAAGCGGGAGGAAAAACAGAATTTGGTCCCAAATAGCAAATCACAAAACTGTCCCTAAATATAGCAAGAAAGGATTGATAAAGGTGTGTGGGATTGTGACAACATAAAATTCCAGATAGAGATTTTTATTTTCGGTCAGTTGGATGCCCAGGTCCTGAGAAGCATTTTTGTTATGTTTTTAAGACAGGTCAACAAGAGCCATGGTTATTTTTTACCTAAACCTTGCTCCAAAGACTTGCACATGATTGCACTCTGTCAATAAAACCTGCTAGCAGTTCTTTCTGCTTCTTAGGCAGAAGGGGACCTCAGTGTTCTTCCTAATTTTGCTACTCCCTTGACCGGTTTTTGCAAACACTCATAGCAGCACAGCACAGCAGGTTTGGAAGAGGAGCAAAGCGGTTACGATCTCCTCTCCAGAAGCTCACAGACTCCTTCACTTGTTCTAAATAATGGTTTGGGAACTGGGTCTGTGCAGTGCTTTTTTTCTTTAAAAATGATCAGGGATACTCATTTTCCTACTCATATTGAAATACTTCCCCTCAATGAGGCCAAACTTAGATTCACAAAATGTTTAGGGGTATCCCCCCAGAAAAAAAAGCACTGGGTCTATGTATTTTTTTTTTAGATTTTTGTTAAAAACCCACAAGTATTTACCTACACGAAATTAAGCAAGAGTTACGCAAACTTGTTACAATTTATGGAAATATTCTTCTTCCTTATCTGAAGTCTGTATCTTTAGTGTTAAGTTAGAAAATATAATCAACTGTAGGGTTGAATGGAACATAACACCCCATGACATGCACAGGAGCCAAATAGAATGTCAAAAGCCTACAATATGCTATTGTAACCCAGTGAATGTGGCAAGTGTTTGTCTATCTGCATGAATTCCCTGCAAAGAAGGGAAATTATGAAAGCCTGCAGAATAACGCAATGCTCAATACGTCAGTTAAGTTTAATTTGTTATCGTGGCTCAATTTTAAAAGGTTTAATTAAGCTTTCTTTTCTTAACCTCAAACTTCCTGGTACCTTCCCCCATCTTTTCAAAACAGTTTGTCTAATTGTTACTGAAACATTGCCCAGTTTTATCTCTGGGAGGCTACTATGTGTGATTTGGTTCTGGCATTTCAGTCTATGCGCTTGGCTGTGTACGTGTATGTGCTTCGCTTTGCAACATTTCTATGGGCATCTAGTAATATAGGGCAATGGTTCTTAAAATCAGTTGAGCTGAGGGGTGCCTTGGCTCCCGCAATATATCTTGTGCCTTCAATCAGAGCCAAAACATCTGATCCCATCATCACCAATAAGTTAATAACAATGATCAAAAGGCAAGCTTTAACCAGCTTTTCATTGTGGTTTGTAAGTTTGCCTCCTCTGGTTTCAGGCTTTCCTGGACAGCTGACTGAAAAATACTATAACTGTGGTCCACATTGCATGGTCCACTTCCAAATAAAGTGTGAGGATGTGGAAACAAGAAGCCGGAAGAGAAGATTTTGCTGGGGATGAAGGAAGAATGCTAGAAAGGACAAGGAATCTCCTCTGCTTTGCTTCTAGTTAGGTGTATGTATCTGTAGCAGAGAGGAACTGTGGAGAATAAACTCTGAGGGTGAGTCAGTGACAAGTAGAGAAGAGGCAAGGTGAAGGAAGGCAGGAGAGGGACAAAGGAGGAGAGAGAGAGACTGTCCTAAGCCACTCTCAGACTTTGAACATCTGGTTCTAGAAAGTGGGCCTCCATCTTCAATTACTGTACAGTGGTACCTCGGGTTAAGAACTTAATTCATTCCAGGGGTCCGTTCTTAACCTGAAACTGTTCTTAACCTGAAGCACCACTTTAGCTAATGGGGCCTTCTGCTGCCACTGCGCCACCATTGCGCGATTTCTGTTCTCATCCTGAAGCAAAGTTCTTAACCCGAGGTACTATTTCTGGGTTAGCGGAGTCTGTAACCTGAAGCGTATGTAACCTGAGGTACCACTGTACTGTGCAGGTGAAAAGTTGAGAAGTGGCAGCTATAGTGGTTTGTAGTACAGTCAAACCTTGGTTCCCGAATGGCTTAGTTGCTGAACAAATCGGCTCCCGAACACTGCAAACCTGGAAATAAGTGTTCTGGTTTGCGATTGTTTTTTTGGAAGCTGAACGTCTGGTGCTGCTTCCGCTTGAGAGCAGAAAGCTCCTGCAGCAAATCGGAAGCCGCGGCTTGGTTTTTGAACGGTTTCTGGAGTTGACTGGACTCCTGGAATGGATTAAGTTCGAGAACCAAGGTACCACTGTACATCCATTGTACCTGGAGACATGGAACCACTTCTTCTTCCTTCAGCAATAACCACACACCCGTGTGTGTGTGTGTGTGTGTGTGTGTGTGTGTGTGTGTGGCTTGCCTTCACCAGAACTGCCCCAACCCTGGATCATAGGCACTCTCAAAGTTGAGTGGCTGAGCACATGATTTGCTAGGATTCCATCCTCAGCACCTCCAGGCAGGGTTAAGAGACACTTTGGTCTGATATCCTAAAGCAGGCATGGCCAAACTGGTACCTCCAGCTTGCTTTGGGACTACAGTTCCCATCATCCCTAGCTAACAGGACCAGTGGTCAGGGATGATGGGAATTGTAGTCCCAAAACAGCTGGAGGGCCAAGTTTGGCCCTGCCTGCCCTAAAGAGACATGACTTGTCATTGCAGGCAATATTGGCCTACATGGAGGAATGATCTGACTCAACACAAGACAGCTTCTGATGTACTCTATTCCTTCCTTATGAATTGTGAGAATTGACCCCTCCTAGTGAACCAGTTGGGTCCTAAAGCATACAAAATCCCTAGACATAAACTAATTGAGTGAGAGGGGATATGGCCCACCAAGAATAAATGTTGAGCCGTTGCAAGAAACAGGCCAAGAAGCAAGCACAGCTAAGAGGAAGGTACTGGGACCATCTGTCATGACTGAGAGCTCCTCAAGCTATTTTTTGCTGTCCCAGGCCAGCTTGTCTTACAACTTCTGCACAAATGACATTCGGCCAACAGCAGCATTTACAGGGACGACACACCAACAAGAGCCAGTACAGTGTGCCAGGGAGCATAGTGGATGTGGACCATGCTGACCCTGTGTTCAAAACTCTGCAGAACCCTGAAGTTCTGTTAGGGAGCTTGGGCCAGTAGCAATCTTCAAACCTCAAAGGGGTTTCTTTTGTGATGATAAAACGAGAAACTCCACATATCCTTCCCCAAGTTTCTTGGAGGCAAAGTGGAATGCAAATGTGATAAATAAATGAAGAAGCACCACAGAGTGTTGGCTTTCTCAGCCATTCAAAGGCAAATGGATTCTCCATCAGGGATTCTATTTGGGCCATTGTAGCAGCCTGCGGACTTGGGAACAAAGTTGAAAGCAAATAATTGGTACATTTCATCTTTGGATTTCTGGGGTGAAAGGGGTTATTCACCAC
This sequence comes from Podarcis muralis, assembly GCF_964188315.1. Taxonomy (NCBI): domain Eukaryota; kingdom Metazoa; phylum Chordata; class Lepidosauria; order Squamata; family Lacertidae; genus Podarcis; species Podarcis muralis. The sequence goes on along the minus strand of NC_135664.1, from coordinate 7,080,340 downwards.
CTTTTAAGGTCTTATATTTAGGCATCAGGCATTGGTCCATTTCCCGAGAAGTAAAGATGCTGGAGGTTTTTAAGTTGTGGAGTCCATGACCTATTCTGCTTGTTTAATTTTTTTCTAACCTTAGGTCACAGAGCATGGAGGTCTTAGTTCTTGGCAGAAGGGTGACTGGAGGGAATGGATGCTGTCTGTGGTGACCTCTGACCTTTCAAAAACTCTGCTTTCTGAATGGAGAAGTGCTTGAGACTTGGCTCCAGTTTATTAAAGCACACCAATGTTCTTACAGCCTCAAAAAGATTGGCATGACTTTAATGCCTTCAGTAGAACTTAAATCGATTGTAATGGCCCGAACAGATGGCAGATGGTGTCTCATGAAGCCCACCATAACCCTTCTTGCAACTCTGTTTTATTAACCCTCCTCCTGCCCCCAAATCACCAGCCATTTACAACTTTGGACTAATTGTAATGTCAGCACTACTAGACTAGTTTAGGGCACATCTGAATTCTAACCGGCTGCAGGGACCACACATTAGCTGGTGTTAGAAACAATGTCTTTATACACATGAAGTAGAAGATACAGGGGGGGGTGTCTTTGTGTCTGGATGCCAACAGCAAGAAGAAGCAGTGAGGGACTTGACTGGGTCTTGACTGGCACAAAATATGCAGCAGTTGTGTCATCATGCAGATATATTTAAAGTGTGTGTATACTGTATTTACATTAATTTGAAGTTGTGTCAGCTGACTGGAAAGTCACTTTGCAAGTGCTAATGATTACCTGTGCCTTTGTCCACATGGTTTGATTGTGTGGGCAAATGAAAACACGGTACCTGGAGTCATTGTGATGTCAGATGATTGACAGGTGGGAAGCAGGGGACACTGAGAAGAAAAGGGGAACCCCAAGGTCAGGGGCCACTGTTACATGCATTAAGTTTTGCCATGGTTTCTACATGAAAACATGTTAATGTGAAAGAAAATATTTTCAACTTACAAAGAGTAGACAATATGGTTTCAGGTTTCCCCTGTCCTTGGCAAACATTGTGCAGAAAATGAGGTGCATCTTTTAGAGCTGCTGGAGATCAGACTTCTGCTTTCCTTGAAAAGGTAAACACTGTGCAAGTTGTCATAGGCTGTTTGCCATGTGTACCTTAGGTCCCCTTGAGGACATTACAGTAGGCATTAGTGAAGAGGAGAAATAAATTAGGTCATGAACACTCTGAGGGCTTTTTTGTGTGGGCAGTGACATTTGCCAAAATAAAAATAAGAAAAATCAGATAGTGGCTGAAGGATAAAATACTTGTGACTTCCTAAGAAGCCCTTATAATCCTGGCAAGCATTTCATGTGAACACAATAACATGCCACCGACATATACACACACACACGATTACAGGAGCGCACCACAAATACACAAAACGATTGAATTATGTGTTGAGAGACAGTGGAATTCTGAGACGGACATGTGTTTTGGTGTCCTACTGGTGGTGGCAGTTGTAACAGCAGAAGTAGTAATTTTAATTAAATCTCAGAGATCTCTAATTTCTTGGATCCCTTATTTGGCACTTATAGAGAGCAGGAGCAAGTTGTGAAAAAGACCAGAAAAAATATATGAATTTCACCTGAAACCATATTTATGGCTGCATTTGCCTTCCACCCTGTGATAAAGACATAGACAAATTTTGCTCTACATATGGAAGGTTGCTGGCTCTGCTCATATGATGCTTCACAATGCCTTGAGAAAATTTGAGAGCACCACCTACTTTCTTCATCCATGTGACAAGCTAAGACTGCAAGAGCAGAGAGGTATTTAATGCTGCCCCCCTAGTGGACACTTGACAGATGACTAGAAGGGTAGTTGTCTCCTCTCAGGGCTGAGATATATGTTACTTTTGTTTCATGCTCAGCGACTGCATTTGGTTTTTCAAAAATTAATTCTAGGGTCAGGTTCCCTGGTTTTCATCAGCACTGCACAGAGAAGTGAGTTTTAACCCCTACTTCTCTCACACAATTATCATTAGGAATAACTCTCCCACTGGTGTCAGTGGGTGTTATTCCCTCCCAAAGGCTAATTGCAACTTGGGAATTATTTTTATTGGGATCACCAAAGTGATGGAAGGGGTTAAACCTCCTCTCCCTGTGTGTTGCCTAGCTGTGTGTGAATGCCTAATTTATTTTATTTTTTTAAAAGAAACCAGAAATGGTTGCTCAATACAAAATGAAAATGATACTTCTTTGACCCCTTACATTTCCTGATAGCAGCTGCAGTGGGGAGATTTGGATTGGAAGAATGGTAGGAGTAAAGTGTTGAAATCCCATCCCTCATGCTACTGCCCTAATCCATATTTCTCTACCTTCAATATGGCTGTTATTTAGTAAAGAAAAAACAGGCATGCAAGGGCCAGCCATGTGATTAACATCACGATTAGTTTGGCCCACAGCATTTTTAAAGTTTATTATTCTAGCTGGCATTTCATGGCCATGAATAGGATACATGTGTGGTAGATTCCATAGGAACCGACAGAATTTCACTATAACTTTCTTAAATACATATATTTGATCTTGTTACCTGCCTTCAGGATGTGGTGACAGAAGTACTCAGTAAAAGCATGTTCACACTCTAAAACTAAAGTTTTACGGGTAGCGCTTGCACTCTAGTATATTTATCCATTGCATACTTGTTTTGCATTACTAACTCCCAACATTCTTTATGCAGCAGATGAAACAGAAGTAACGAGTTCTCAGATGTAATTAGAATAGCAGAGCACAAGTTAGAGAAGTCCTGTAAAAAGAACCATAAATCTGTAAGTTCCAACACAATCTTCACACATTTGCAAGGACTCAGCGTAAGGATGTTATCACTTCTACAAACTGATTTTTGTTCCTGCCTCGATTGCCACAATGAATGGGCATCATTTACCGGCACACTCTGAATGACACATAAAAAACCTAATAACTTCCACCCATATCAGCATGCCAAGTTCCAAATTTAATGGGCACATTATTTCCGAGAATATACTTTCCCAAGTCAAGGCAGGAATGACTATCTTACTCCAAATGGGGAGTAAGCCTTCACAGGGCAAGTTAACTAAGGATTCCATTTAATAACATGGAAACTGTGTTATATACAGAGTGAGTCCTTTAAAAGAAAAAACAAAAAAAATTCCTTCCAGTAGCACCTTAAAGACCAACTAAGTTAGTTCTTGGTATGAGCTTTCGTGTGCATGCACACTTCTTCAGATACCACGAAATGCACACGAAAGCTCATACCAAGAACTAACTTAGTTGGTCTTTAAGGTGCTACTGGAAGGAATTTTTTTTGTTTTGACTATGGCAGACCAACACGGCTACCCATCTGTTCCTTTAAAAGAGGCCGCGTGGATACAGAGTACACATGTTCCACAGAGCCTCTTTTAAAAGACTCACCCTGTATGTGGTGAAGCTGTTGATCTATCCAACTCAGTATTGTCTCTGACTGGCAGGGGGTGCGCAGATTTTCAAGCCAGTTTTCCTAATCCCTACCTGGAGATGCCAAGTTTTGAATCTAGGACCTTTTGCATGGAAAGCATGTGCTCTACGACTGAACGACAAACTCTCCTGGAACATATGCAGATGGATAGCTCAGTTGGTTAGAGTGTGGTGCTGGCAACACCAAGGTTGAAGGTTCAATCTCCATATGGTACAGCTGCATATTCCTGCATTGCAGGTAGTTGGACTAGATGATCCTCAGGGTAGCCTCCAACTCTACAGTTCTGTGGTTCTGTGTGGGGAAAGGATCCACACATACCTACATACCCTGTGTTTCAGACTTGATGTAATTATTGTGCTGGAGTATCTATATTCCTGGTCATTATTAGGTACAGCAAATGTTTTCAAAATATAGTGGCTATCTGTTCAAGTGTACAACTCTAATTGTTGCCAGCACACACAGAAATAGATTTGCTCCCACCTCCTGAAGCCTGAAGTGGCAACCCTGAGATGAAAATGCAAACATTCTCTGCACCAGAGACCTGAAAATCCATTCTGCAACGGCTGTTCGAAGCAACCATGCTGGAAATTCTAGCAGAGCTCTTGTGCCTTTCAAGCATACCGAAGTAATGTATAACAGTACAGGGGAGTGTGTGGCAAAGGGGGAGCCAGCGCCAGAGCTAAGGTGGCCTGGGCGGTCCTCCTGCAAAAGGTGCCAAGAGCTGAGGGGGTGCAAAATTGAGAAGATCCATGATGGAGGCGATTCATCTCAGAGCGCCAAATTCTGGCCTCACTCAGGGTGCCATATTATGAACTATTACCAAATTCCACCCTTAGTGGAGCTATAGTTACTTCGATGCCTTCCGTGCACCTTTCAAAGGCAGAAAGTGCCTGCAAAAACTAAAGGTTTGCAGCACCCGTTCCTCTGTAATACCGTCAAATCTCTCTCCACAACCAATACTGTTCAGTAAAAGCTGTGGCTTTTCCAGCTATGTCCCAGATCCTACGATGTTACCGTGTGAGGAGGCAATTGCCATATGAAGCACTTTTAAGTGGCTCTCATGCGACAGCCATTTCCTATGCCATCCATGTCTTGTCTTCAATCTAATGTAGGTAGATGCACTTAAGTATCAATGAAATCAGTAAGACTTACACGTGCCTAACTCTTAATTATTATTATTATTATTATTATTATTATTATTATTATTATTATTATTTTATTATTTATACCCCGCCCATCTGGCTGGGCTTCCCCAGCCACTCTGGGCGGCTTCCAAAAGAATATTAAAATACTATAATACATCAAACATTAAAAGCTTCCCGAAACAGGGCTGCCTTCAGATGTCTTCTAAAAGCCTGGTAGTTGTTTTTCTCTTTGACATCTGGTGGGAGGGTGTTCCACAGGGAAGGCGCCACTACCGAGAAGGCCCTCTGCCTGGTTCCCTGTAACTTGGCTTCTCGCAGTGAGGGAACTGCCAGAAGGCCCTCGGTGCTGGACCTCAGTGTCCGGGTAGAACGGTGGGGGTGGAGACGCTCCTTCAGATATAGTCCACGCTACCTAAACTTGAAAGATAAGTATTTTAAGTGAGAATACTTTAGTTCCCAACTGCATTCCTCCTTTGGCAGATTTCTAAGTAGGCACAGAAATTCCATACTGCCTTTTACACCATTATATCATTTTAACAATCATTTCTTGAGTTCATTTTTAGGAGGTTTTGATGTACCTGGAATCATGGAGTTTCCCCTCATCACCAGCCTCTAATGATTCTCTGAGCAGGCAGAACATTGTTAATGCAAATCATGCTTTAAGCTGGAGATGGGGGATCAACAACATATAGCTCCTGCCGAAAGAGTTATTAGGCCTTGCAAACTCAGATAAAGATATCAAAGGCTTTGATTTTGATGACCCGTTAGAACATGTAGCTGCTTAATAGATAACTCATCTTTATTGCCATTTTAGAAACTAGATTAAGGCTGTCTTTATTATGCTGACATTATTACAGAGTGTGAGAGATGCGGCAGCACATAATCAGTTGATGGCAGGCAGGAAAGTGTGTAAGGATGGAATATCAAGGGGAGGAGAAAAGGAAGAAATGTGTGCAACCCTTTCAAGTGCAGACATGGGTAGAGATGTGACTTGAATTTTATTTGCTTGGTGTTATTTATATTCTGTTTTTCAGTTCAGGTGCAATAGATATGGGGTCCCCAACCTGTGGGCCACTAGTTGTCCACTACCTTCATCCAGATAATTCTTGGCATGTCTGTAAAAATACAATTAAAAATCATGCAGCATTTAACACAATATTGCAATTGCTACAACAGGCAGAAAAAAATCATTAAGTGGTCCACCAAGAAAGATGCTCATCGATTTCTGCGTGGTCCGTGGGAAAAGGGTTTGGGAACCACGACAATAAATGGAACAGTGGACAGTTTAATGACTATTGTGAAACGGAAATCTACATTCGTAAGTTGACGCATCTGTGATGCTCTAATGCTGATAGTGTTAACTCCCAAATTTTGTTTGCTAACCATTTTTGTGTGGCATTTTATTCTGTTTTATTAACCCTAAGAACTGTGCCCAGTGATGGAACACATTTTGCAAGCAAAAGCTCCCAGGTTTCAGGAACGACTGGAATAATCTGAAACCCATGAGACCCACTAGCAGTCAAGAGTAGGTAGCACTAAGCTAGATGGACGACTAATCTGTCTTGGTATAAGGCAGCTTTCCATATTCTTATTTTAAAATTAAGTTTCTATTATTTTCAGTGCAGGGTAATACCAACAAAATTTAAATTGAAAGACTCTGAACTCCCAGGCTGTAGAGAGTTCAAGAACTGAAGTATACAACATAGTTAGATAGCAAAAGGAAGGAAGTAAAAAATGTTCAGCTAGCACAGTGATTATACAGCACTTTTTATTATCAGAATGCAAGTTAATGTTGATCAACAGCAGGCTCAGGTGGCATGTAAGATAAATGGGAATCCAGTCTGGTAAAAGCAGTATGCATTGATAGGTTTTGCCAAAACTTGAGCTACTGGTGTATGCTTTTCATAATTAATATAATTACTAGAATTGTCATAATATATATTCTCAAATATATAGGTATGTCTCAATTGTCCATTCCAGATATGGACTACATTGGGTTTCTTTGTACATCAAGGCTCAGATTCACAAAGCTTACACATTCAAACCCACATGGAGCTCTGGGGGGAGGTTGTAAATAAAGAAGGTAATATGAAGAGGGAGATACAAGATAAAGAGCTGACATGAGGGAGGAAGGGAGAGCGATAGTATGGGGTAGTGAAAATGCTGTGGATGGATGCTGATAAGGTGGAGTTAGAGAGAAAAATTAAGGTAAAACTGAACAGCCCCGAGAAAGCTTTGGAAGTACTCTCGTTGACTTCAGCAGGGATTAGAATCCCTCTGATAGATCTGCAGACTTTGCATCATCCTTCCTCCAGCTTATTTGTAGGGTTGTCTGCTGAAAAAGGTAACACTGGCTAGATCAGACATATCCAAGCAGAAGCAGCTGGAGTCCATTCCTCTTGCTGCATTGTTAGCAGGTGGTGTTACAGAAATTCCTCCTCCCTCCACTATATGTTTAGTTAAGTATACAATGCATGAGATACATGTAGACATCCCTCCTAAATGTCTCATGGGTCCACCACCCCCCCAACTCAAATTATTGCTAGTTCTGCGTATTGGCATGCCAAGGAGGGAATGTTTGTTACCTTGCATAATTTGGCCCATTTTGGAATATCTGTGCTGGCAGGCCAGAGAGCATGCTAGGAAAATGTACTCAGAATGGGTTGTGCTGGCAAAGTTATGTGAAAGGCTATTTGCCTGCACTCTGTTTGGCAGTAAAAATGGTGTTATTAGCCTGTCATGTTTATGAGCACTGAGATTCATGGGATTGACATTTATTTATTTATTTTTTAATGGTGAGAACGGAGCCAGCTTGATTCTCATCTGTGACTTTCAAAGGTTTCCATTTCCAAGGCATTAGACTTTTGGAATGGGCTTGTGTACTGCTACTTCACTGCAGGACGCCCCATTTACCTTCGCTGTGTTGGAAATGCCTATGTTGGACTGTGCATTTTTCACGTTCTCATCCAGCCCTGTCAAAAATAAAATAAAAAAATACAGTGTTTTTAAATACCCCCTCAATCAACACAGCTGGGGAAAATTGAGAAACGTTCTTAGGAAAAGTTCTAGCAGGTGAGCTGTGGTTTGGTACAGATTTGGCAGTGCTTCCAGGTAAAACAGATGGCAATGGCCTCCCTTGGGCCTGGTATGTAGAATACACATCAGATGTGTGGGAGATGGGCCAGAGAGGCAGTCTGCCTGTGCGAGGAAAGGGAAAGATGTAGGCCAGCCACAAGATGCGTTCCATGTGATCAGCTTGTTCTTCCTTGAGATTTGGGGGGTGGGGTGGGAATTGGCATGGGGAGGTGAGAAAGGAAGGATATCTTTCCCTTTGCAATGAGAGTAATTCAAGAGGGACCTTCCTGAACTGTACCATTCTTGCGCTTCAGAAACGCTGGCAGGTATGCTATCATTTCGAATTACATCATGTTCTGAATGCTCACACTGGTTCTGTCGGGTTGCTGGTAGGGGACCAAGAAAGCTACATTAAAGCCTGGAAGGTTGGCCTCTGCCTCCTGGTGCCGAGGTCCTCCTGCCAGGGCATCCTGAATGTTTGAAAGCAACTGCTTTGTTACGAAATATTCCTCCAGCCCAAGCTCTGCGTTTGGCTTTTCGTTTTCCCCTCCTTCGGTGCATCTGTTCTTTTTCCCAATGATATCGCTCTTTCGGTTACACAGGTCTGGGCTGAAGGGATGGCGAGGAAATGTCCCTGCACAAACACACAGAGCAAAAGAAATAAAACTATGTGAGCAAGAAGCTGCCAATTTAATTACATTTAGCTCTTCCCCCCCCCCCCCTTTTAATTGTTACCAATTGCCCACTCAACTCTTTCGGACGTTAAATACCAATAATGATATTTTGCACTCCAGTAAGTTCTGGTGCTGTGAGCCTGGCAATTGGAGAAATTAAGAGTAGGGTCAGTGCAATGTAATGCTACTGCCAGTCTTGCTTTTTCCTTTTTGTATGTGTGTGTGGGCTGGGCTGGGGGATCACATTTTTAAAAAAGATCAGACATGAAGAGGAGGGCAATGCTCAAAAGAACGACATTTGCTCTTGCTTCTGGGATAATCATACCAAGGCTGTAAACTACCTTTTTTCGAAAGGTTTATAATTATCAGTAGTTGCACTAATAATAATAATAATAATAAAGAAGCGTGCATGCACACGAAGAAGTAGTGTACATGCACACGAAAGCTCATACCAAGAACTAACTTAGTTGGTCTTTAAGGTGCTACTGGAAGGAATTTTTTTGTTTTGACTATGGCAGACCAACACGGCTACCTATCTGTAATAATAATAATAATAATAATAATAATAATAATAATAATAATGGGGTTTTATTCCCCAGCAGGTGCAGCTGAAGTTTCTGTGGGACTCATCCCTGGCCGAAAGAGTGCCCTTGGGTCCATGATCCGGCTTAGTTTATAAGAGGGGAAGAAGAAGAAGAGAGGAGAGAAGGGAGAGGGGGAAGGAGGAGAGAGAGAGAAAGAGAGAAAGAAAGAGGGAGCCCAAGCAGCCCAGACAAAGCCACAGCCAAGTGGCTCTGCTCGAGTCGCCCTTCCAGCTCCCTGCCCGCCTCTTCCTCACGGGCAGCAGCAGCAACTACAACCAAGCGGGGAGAGCTGCCCCCTCAGCCGCCAAGGGGAATCCATTCTTTCCAGCCCCGGCGCTTTTCTGCCTCATCTTTTCCCTCTGTCTCAGCGCCTCAGCGCCTGCTTCTTTCGTCGGACTCCAGGCGGGCGCTCTCCTCGCCTTGCCCCGCTCGCCCCTCACGTTGCCCCCGGGAGGGCAGAGGGCGCGGTGGGCGGGAAAGACGAACCTCTCTCTCGCTCTCTCCCTCGCGCGCGCGCTCTCTCCTCGCCGCTCCCTTTCCCAATCAAAGCTACCGGCGCGCGGCTTTAAGAAGGTGTGGGGAGCGGGCGCGCGGGAGGGAGACGGAGAGGAGGAGGAGGAGGAGGAGGAGGTGGCAGCAGCTGCTGCTGAGGCGTCTGAGGCGATTTCTGTCTTTCTCTCTGTCGGCGGCGGGGAGTCGCTCGCGGGGCAGCGGCAGCGGCGGCGCCAAACTTCTGGGTCTGCCCCAATTCCTGTCAAAACTTCGCTCCCCGCCTTCGGCGCGCGGCGCTCTCCGCCTCCGCTTCTTTCTTGGGGGAGCCCCCCGCCTCTGGATGACCGTGAGGAGCTGGCGGCGACCGGAGCAGCGAGCCGAGCATGGAGCCCAAGCGGACCCCGCCAGCCCCCCGGCCCCGGCGCCGGACTTTCCCCTCCGGGGCGCTGCTGCTGCTGGGCGTGATGCTCTGGGCGTCGTCCCAGGTGGCCCAGGGCGCCGCGGGCTACTACCCGCGCTTCTCGCCTTTCTTTTTCCTCTGCACCCACCACGGCGAGCTGGAAGGGGACGGCGAGCAGGGCGAGGTGCTCATCTCCCTCCACATCGCGGGAAACCCCACCTTCTACGTGCCGGGGCAGGAATACCACGGTAAGGGTCCGGGAGCGGGGGGGGGGGGGGGCGATGCTTCTCGTCCATGGAAAGCACCTGTGAGCTGCTCCTCCGGGTCTCGGCTGCTGCTCTTTGCCTGAAGAAAGAGAGTTCGGGGCGGGGGGCGGCGTTGTTGCTGCCGGGCGCGTGTTGCGCCGCCGACACCGGCGCGCCGCACTTCAGAGAAGGGGCCACTTCGGAGCGCGCAGGTCCAGGCTGCGCGGCGCCCGTGGGATTCCTCCGCCGCCGCCGCCACTTGGGCAGCCTTCCCCGGCCGGTTCGCGGCTTCTGCCCCCGGCTCTTTCTGGGTCTGGGTGCGTAAGGGGGGAGCCTGTGCCTTCATTCAGTGGCGTAGCGTGGGGGGGGTGCAGGGGGGGGCGGCCGCACCGGGCGCAACATCTGGGGCTTAGGGTTAGGGGGCGCAAATTACTTGCCTTGCCCCGGGTGCTGACAACCCACGCTACGCCACTGCCTTCATTCATTGATTTTGGGGCAGGAAGCAGACGAAGACTTGCGCGGAACAAAAAACCCACCATAGGAAAGGAGTGGGGCTCTGCCACGACCACCTTACATCCCGTTGATTTCAATGGGTTTAGCCTGGCTAAGGCTGGATCTAGTGCTTTGCGGGGGGGGGGGGCGCCGAAGCAAGCCTGTCAGTTGGTTTGACGGGAAGAGGAAATGGATTCATGTGGGCTAACCCGAAGTACTCCCTGCCCCCCAAGTCATTTTTGGGCAACGAATTTGGTTTCTTCCCTTGTTCTCAGCGCCAGTCTCCCATCAGCCCCCCATCCCCGTCGCTCCTATTCTTCGCTTCCTAGTTTTGTCTTCAGAGCTTTTGCGCGCTTCTCCTCTTAAAAAATGAAGTCGAGACACCCTGTTATCTCCATCCCTTAATCTGCAGCCTAGAAAACTTTTCAAAAATCGATTACACTACTTTCCCCCCTCTTGTTTGCCACAAATCTGAGAGGCTTTGTCTCTAGAGCAGAGGGGTTAGTGATGGGGAAAGGTGACATTGTGGAATGGCAAGAGGAAATCCTGCATTTGCATTTGTGCTTAGGACAATGATTCCAGTGTCCTTTGGTATTTATTTATTTTTAAATGCTGTGTGATGTTTCAGATTATGTGTTTGGGGTTAATTTATTGATTCTTAAATGTGTTTTTCAATCTTAAATGTGTTTTTATTTCAAATAAAAGATTTATGATAAAAAGCTATTATGCTGTATTGGCTTGATGGAGTGCTGGAATTGGGGCAGCGAGATCTGGGTTCAAATCTATGTTAAGCCATGAAGTTCATGTGAATGACTTTGGGCTACCCACTAAACTACGTGAGGGGGGATATACATGGTTTTCACCTTCTTCTTTTATCTTCCTAACACCATCATGAACTATCTGGAAGTTGGATGCCATTAAAAATGCTGTACATGAAATATTAGCTAATAATTCCTCATAAATTCATTCATAAACTATTATAATCCCTTATTAATTTACATGGTATGTGGGTTGCGTATTGGGATAGTTTGGGGGAGTGGTGGGTTTAAGAGGGAACATTTTGGTTGTTCTGTTTGGGATCTATGCAGCATGAACCTAAGCACATCTACTCTGGGAAAAGTTCCATTGAGTTCAGTGCAATTTACTACAAAGTACTTTTGCATGCTTACTTGGAGGGTAACACATGTCCTAAAGCTTGGTAGGAGTTACTTCTGACTCAACATGCTTAGGATCACAGTGTCGGTCCAGCTGTAGCCTCAAAGCCCAGAATGATTTTAAACACTGCTGCTTGTCTGAGAGTGCGTGGGAGTATTTTATATTGTATTCTACCCCAAGACTTCGTGACAGGCAGGGTGGGATAAAAATCCTAATTAATAAAGGGGAAAGAAGACAGGTGCTGCTGGCTACGTCCTTGTGACAGAGATTTAACATAAAGTAGTTTTATTGATTTAATTAGGACTTCAAGAACGTTTAGTTGATTGGGACCTGCTCAAATAGAAACTGTTGTCTGGTATCGCCTGTAGATATTTTCAAGCTTAGCTACTTGTTAACTGTGACCTAAAAGAAAAATAAGTGATTACTTGCAGAGTTTGTATGTCATTTATGATGTAAATTATGAAGACAAATGGATCCTTGGGGGTTCCCTTCTATTTTGGTCCTGGTAGCATGACTACTAATAGCCTAGAGTGAACGTTAACCTCTCTTGTCTCAAACTGTGTGTTAAAACCTGTACTGCACTGGTGTGCAAATGCTCACTGCCCTTGTTGATACCTTTCTCTTGGGCTGTGTAGCTGGTCGTCAAAGGCATTTTTTTGCTTCTGGAGAATCATGCAAAAGCTCTTAGGATTTGGAAGAGAGACTTTCCACTGCCCTCAGTGGCCTTTAGAGTGTAGAGCCCCGCCTGAATAGATAGCAGTTCCATTGCTTGGTAAATGCACACAAAGAGTTGAGTGGTGCCATTTGAAGGTCACCCATTAACTTCCGTAAGAATGATCAGCCAATATGATTGTGACACAGGCTTGACCCCAGAAGTGATTGAGCTTTGTTACTCAGTGTGACCTCAAGGATGGGGATAATTTTGACGATAAATGTTGAAAGTGAGACTGTTAGGTCAGATGCTCAAAGCTGGGTTCAGTGAACCAATCAAGTTTTATTGGAAGAACCTACATTGTCCTTAATTTTCTTCTTTGTCCCTAAATGGAAGAGCTCTAGTTGTTAGGTTGAAGTGAATTTTTCACAGCAAGAGGGAATTACGGTACCTTTACAGAGATAAAGAAAGCTGCTTTTGTTTTGTCGTTCTTTTATTTCTTTTCCCATAGTTCTTAGTCTTCCGGAAGACTATTGCCTGCTTGTTCCATTTTTGCTTCTAACTGTAAGTTGTCTCACATTGAGCACTCCAGTAGCTGCTCTGCCTCCAGTGGTGATGCTGGAAGTGGGAGCACATCTTGGGTGACATCACAGCTGGGGGGGGGTTGTTGGAGCAAGGGAATGGTGGGCCAAGCAGTGCTGAGCTGTGGTGATGTGCAATTGAATGATTATGGCAACTGCACATCACACTCCATCCTGTCACCACTGCTGCCACCTGCCAGTATGTACAGGAAGGACCTTCCTTCTTGCTTGGATGTTGCCCAGGATTGACAGCCACCAAGCCATTTTTCCCCTGTCAGTATTCATCCCTAGGAGATTGTTTTTAAAAAAGGTTTAGACCCCTAGTATCCATGTTTATCACTGGAGTCATTTAGACGTACCCCCCCTTCTGTTATTTTTATTTTTCATTCTGTTAAACTGGTTTATCCAACACCTCCAACATGACCCAAATCTGTATATTCAGTTCACTTAATGCACTGGATAAAGCAGAGATGGACCAATACCCTAAACATTTGTTTGGATGTGTGTCCAACTGAATTAACTTGGCTTCATTTCTGTATATAAGTGCACATATTTGCAGCCTAAATCAGAGAGGGCGAAACAGGTGGAAGAAGCACTTGTATAGGGTGGGGCAGGGAGAGGGAAGGAGTTTGATAACCTTTGGTTTGGCCATTAGCATAAAAAAAACTTTCATGAACTGCCCCTGCCATTTCCACACGAACAAACCAAAAGTGTAGGCTTGCATAGCACAGTTCTTGGCCAGCAGCAAATTTCTGGATCTTAAGAAATGTGATAATGTAAGTGCAGCTTTTTTGTGCTTGCCCACAAAACAACAACTCACATTTTCTATTTAAGAACCCCAAGAGCTTTTTTGGGGGGGTATAATAATAAAATAACAATAAATGTAGACCCCTATTATTTATGACTTCACTCTAGACTGTGACAGGGCAACCACTTTCTCTTAGCACCCATATGTGATATTTTGCACATCCAGAACAAAATACCTTGAGACGCTATTGCTACAAAGTAAACAAGGCACATTTAACGTCATAGCATGTGTTATTTGTGTCTGAATTCTCCTTTTTATATGAAAGGATTTATGAGAGATCAAAACATTTCAAAGTTTTATTACAACAAGAATGCCAGTTGCCGCCTAGTGCTACTAACACATGTATATTTTAGTTTAGCCAATGACATTTGTACTCAATTGTCTGTAATGGACGCTTTCTCTCACTCTTATCAGTTTGTCCTCAAATATTTTAGATGCGTAGATACTAGAAGATCATGTAGGAATGTTAGTAATATGCTATTGTTGTGGAAGGGAGGTTAGGGAGAAAAACACGCACCCCAAGTGACACCTTCTTGTCCAAATATCAGCCAAAAGCAAATGTTCATACCCAGGTAAAATACTTGGGGCCCGTAGAATCTCTGGTGACCACAATGGAGCAACTCTTAAGTACCGGTAGTTTTTCCACATTTGAGACTTAAATAAGCTTTATTTTAAAAGGGTCCTTAATATGACTATAAAAAATGTATGCATTTGATATTTCTTCCAGATTCTCTTGCACATGAACAGCATTTAGATGTGGCACAAAAAACAAGTGATGGTTTGAGATGGGCTTCTTAGCGTCATGTGATAATGCCAAGGAATTCCCACAGATTTGTAGGAGGGGGATCTGAGAGCTAAGAGCTAGAGTCTCTTATGGAAAAGGTTGAGAGAGTCAATTGAATTATATGCTCTGTTGCTTAAACTCTTCCCCCAAACTGTCAGCACAGAGTAAGCTGGATTCTGAGAGCACTTCTCGGCTGCTATTTTCAAGTAGCATTCAATCACACACCAGCAAATTCAAGCCTTTGCAATTATAGTTGATTGGGAGGTCTGGCACAACAAATCCGCTTCCCCAAAATACTGGACTTTTTGTGATAAGGGAAATGCACTGGGAAGTGTGAGATGACACTCAATTTGACGCAATGCCACCTAGCCTCCTTGAAAACAAATTAGAATGTGGTGTAGTGGCTAGACTAGGACTGAAAGTTCCAATCCTCATTCAGCAAATCTGGACCAGTTGCTTTCTTTCAGTCTAATATATAAAGAACATTTGAAGCTCACAGCTTCTCCCCAAGAATTCTGGGAACTGTAGTTTCCCCTCACATAGCTACAGTTGCAGCACCCTTGGCGAACTACAGTCCCCAGGATTCTTTGGGGAAAGTCATATGCTTTACATGTGCCTTTTATGTGCTTTTAAAGGATGGTGTGGATATGTTTGGTCTCACAGGGGTTCTTTTGAAGATAAAAGGTGTCAGGTGAAGGGAATGGGAAAGATGGGGTATATAAATGCAAATAAGATTTATGAGCAAGACCACATGAACATGGTGTGCTATAAATGCATGAATAGGATTCAGGCACGTAACTACTAAGTAGGTAAATTCCTTCCATTTGCTTTTGATGTAATGTTATCACACACAGTCAGACTTGAACTACCACCTTTTTTGTGAAATAAAAATACTTTGTGTATTACCAGCCTGTAGCCATAATTTGTGACCAAAGTTCTCTAATTGCAAAAAAAGGGAGAAAGTTTTCGTTGTACTGCATACAATTCAAGGGTCTGACCTTGTGTAAAGATATAATCAAACTGGACAAAATGTTGCACATAAAGCAAGTCAATCTCTATTATTTCTAGCTCTGCCGTCTAAAGACTCAGATCTGTAGATTAAATGCTTTCAAAGAAACAGAAAATCTGCTTTGATAGTTAGAGGACTTGTTTTGGAATATAGATATGTACTCCTGCAATGCCCATTAGAGATGTTGGGCTGGTTCACACTTTAAACTGACTGAGGACCCTCTTTTTGTGATTGAGGAGGCAATGTATCCCCCATCCTCCATGTGTATAACATGTAACTGAATCATGCCACAAGTTGGCTCCCTCACACATAGGCTTAATTAGTTTGATCTTTCCCCTAAGGAAAGATATATATGTGCACTGTACTGATGAACATCAGGGCAATGCTTTGGATATAATGCGTTTCCCTTTTATTTCTAAATGCCTTATTATATCACTCTAGTTTCCTTTCAATAAATGAATTGACTGTGCTTAATTATATTGAAAATCTGTTCTCAGCCGTGCATGCCTGAAAACGCCACAAAAGTCCAGCTGTTCTGACCTAATGCTACAGAGAATCAGTATAGAAGCTGGAAAACATACACACACACAGGATTTTTAAAAAGTGTTTCTTAAAACTTCAGATTAGTTCAGATTACTCTTTTTGCTTTTTAAAACAGCACCAGGAATTTGATATAAGGAAAGGTGTTGCTTGGTCCAAGGTTCCAGTGTTAAAACATAGCAAACAAATGAAACTGTGATGGTACGAATGGGGAGAGGGGGACCCAAATCCATAGTTGGGCAATAACTTACCTAGGACCAACTGAATCATTGCAAAATAGTGACAGCAACAGAGTTAAAACATGGAGTGTATTCAGTTCTGGTCAACTTGAAGTCACACATAAGACAGTGCCAAAGTGAGTGAAGGCCAATACTTTGCTTGGATAACCTGGATCGGATAGAATATACCCAAGGAAGCCAATCAAGGTATAAATTGCTCAGTATGTATTTTTGACAAGCCAAGGCAAAAATGAAATATATCAAAGCCATTATTACATCGCTGCTGCAATTTTGAGTAGTGGGGTTCCTTACAAAGCAAGTTCTTAAACTGATACTAGGCCATTGGCACAAAGCACAACTAATTCACCTTACAGTAAAATGTATGTGAGCCTTTGTTCATTCCAGCTAACTTAAATCATACTTTCACTTGGTATGAATTTGGCCTTGAAAATCTTGTTTTGGGTGCATTTTAATTTCATGTGAAAGTGACTCGGAAAACAGTGTCCATTGGCCCCCAAAGGTTTGAGACTAGAACTTTTAAGAAACATAATATTTTCCCCTGTTTGATGTCAATCTAGAATCACAGAATTGTAGAGTTGGAAAGGGACCCTGAGGGTCATCTAGTCCAACCCCCTGCAAATGCAAGAATCTCAACTAAAGCACCCATGACAGATGACCATCCAACCACTGCTTAAAAACTTCCAAGGGAGGAGAGTCCACCACTTCCTGAGGGAGACTGTTCTGCTATCAGACAACTCTTACTGTCTGAAAGTTCTTCCTGATGTTTAGTCAGAATCTGTAACTTGAATCCATTGGTTTTGGTCCTACCCTCCAGAGCAGGGAAAAACAAGCTTGCTCCATCTTCCATGTAAAAGCCCTTGAGATATTGGAAGATGGTTATCTCTCCTATCATTCCCATCTTTTCTGAGATAACTTTTGTGAGACTTTGGCCTCTTTCACATGTTATATTTTTCCTTCACAGTGCTAATCTCCATTCAGAATAAAGCATATATACCCTTTATATATGGAATTGGAGGTGCCAGTTTTCGAAGGAGAATTGGGGGGGGGGGGGTTGACATCATGTGGAGTTGGGGGCAGAGGCAAACGTGGCCGCAGCACACCAGCAATGCAGCTTCAGTGGCTAGCGGCTCCTCGTCGTGCTGCCGCCACCATCTGGGGGCTGCTTTCCTGTTCCTTCCCCTCTGTTGCAAGAAGAGGAGAAGGAGAAGGAGAAGGAGCCGGTCACTGGAACTGTGCTGTGCTTGGCTCCACACTTGGCCTCCTCCACTGTTTTTGAACGTTTTTTATTATGTCTGACTCTAGGGCCAAACAGAGGTGTCACTGCACTCTGTTAGTTATGTAATCAGGAAAGAGAACAATGTCTCTCTTCCAGTGGTGTCATGGGCAGCACTGCTTACTGATCCCAAAGTTGTTATGAGAATTTCAATAGCACCTCATAAAGGCTGCAGTCTTCTTTTAACATGCTTCCTATCTTTTTGTAAACATTTCCTGCTTGTTCATATTGTTTAAGGAAAATGTTCACTGCATATTGGATTTTGCTGCTGCTTTTGATCTCATTCCTCCCACTTGTGCCAAGTTGGGTATAATATGGTCTTCTGCACCATAACATCTGTGGACTTCCACTTATACATCCACATTACTACTTTTTTACCAATATGTAACAAAATACATACATTTTGCTGGATTTGAAATAAGGCAATCTATTGCTAGGTTCTTTTATTTGGGTTTAACTTCAGGATAGCAAATATTATGAACTTATTAAATCTCTGATTTCGATTTGTGAGGAATAGCATTCCGCTAATAGACATTTGTGCTAGCAAATCTGCCAAATGTTGGTAGACCATGTTGTGCTATGACACTCCTTCCAATCACTTCATTGGATTGCCTCCTAGTCCCATGAACACCTAAATCCAAACGTTTTACCACATCAGGTTTTGTATTAGACAGTTCGTGATGTTACTATGATTCGTAACTTTTCCATCTGCACTAGGATGTTAAAATGAAAAATAATAGGAGTATCCGCCTAGAGTAAGAATATGATCATGACAGTAATTTGCAAAAGTTATACCAAACTTCACCCGAAGATCACTGTGTGGTTTGAAGCATAAAAATACAAAATAAAAACACAAAATACATATAAACAAACAAACAAACAAACAAACATAAAAACCAACAGCCCCCTTGTTATAACCAAAGCCCTGGTTATAGAGGAAGTTTTCAGCTGATACACTGCATTAATCCAAAATATTAATAGGTAAGCTTTAATTTTTAATTTTAGAATGGGGTACACACATTTCTCCTTGTCAATGCATAGCCTTTGGATTTAAGCAACTTTGGGGTGTGAGCACAACTAGCTCATTTTCTCTTCCTTTTTGTGGGAGGGGATAGTAAAATATTAGTATATAATTGAAAAGTTCATATTTCAAACATGTGAACATTACATTTGCCAACATCATGTTAATCACCAAATTTCATAGATACAAAACTGAAATACTAACCTGCGTTTGGGCACTATGGTCACAATCCTGCCAAAGTTAAGCACTTTTAAGGCTGCAAACATATATGAACACTCACTTGGGGCTTGATTCTGGATAAGCAAACACTGAAGCAAATTGCATGACAATTTCAGTGTGAGTGAAATACTAACAAGTTTTAAGTTCTACTGATTCCAGTGATAAAGTTAAAAGTATGCTTCTGCTATTACCTCTACTATCAAAATCAATAGTGTTTTACAGGTGTTCATGTTTGACCCAGGGCTCAACTTTTTAATGTATTTCAGCTTATTGGAAATCCATCATAAGAATTTGAGAATTTCAAAAAACGAGCCCAGTTTCCCCCTGATTATTTTTCATTTCCCCTTAATTTGCCAAACTGAGTAGTGGTGCAGTGATACAATTCTCCAATTACATACTTTTGCAAATAAGAAAAAAGGGGGAGTAAAATAAAATAGCAGGGAATTGGACTAGATGACCCTTGGCAGCCCTTCCAATTCTACAATTCTACAATTCTTTGATTCTATGGAATGATGAGATAAGAGTAACTTAAGCCCATTAATTTCAATGGGTCTATTCTGAGGACACAACCCAGAGTGAGGGGAAGACGTGTATTATTAGTCCACTGCACTGATTTCTCTTTGCTTGTATTGCTTCTGAATTAAGCAGTCTATTTTGCCATCATCTTTCAAATTAACTTGGCTATCACTGTTATAGCCCAATCAATGTATGCGGTTAAACTGGCTGTGTGTGGCTCATTTTTTCTGGCAACAAATGTTGCCCAGATTGTTTTTGCGGCTCCCCATGTGTGTCTGTTCCATCTTTTCTTAAAATTACTGGAATGCTTTCCCTTTCATTAAGCAGTATATCAGTTTTATAAATATCTTTTGCTTTTCATTTTATTGTAGGTGCCATTAAGATAAAATAGGCATCTGGCTATACCCACCACAATCATCTTGGATTTAGTACTGTTTTCCAGTAATGTACACAATGCTGCCTACATACATATTTTTTTGTGAAAGCCATTGAAATGATGTAAGGAAATGGCTCATAGTCAAGATGGTTTGTGTTTTTTTATAAGGCTATTTTCCCCCCACAGCTGCCAACTTGAATGGACTTTTCCAATGGGTTTCGGTGCATTGAAATGGCTTGGGGAAATGTGATGATTGCAACTTGCCACATTTTGCATCAATATATGTACTATTTCATCATTTTCTGGCTGCAATCTTTACACACAATGAAGAGTTTGCAAGATGAATTTGACACAGCGAAGTGACGAAAGTCAACCACTAGTTGATTCCATCTTTTCTTTTTTACGTGATATGCCTTTAATTGAACCAGTGGGAAATCTAGTCCATTACTCTCAACATGGCATTTTATTGGGCATCATATCTGTCAGGCACGTGTCTTGCTTCCCCCTGCCACCCAAGATTATTTAAGCAGAAATGACTGGTAGGCTCAAATAAGAAGATGCAAAGCAAGACTGCAGTCTCCAGGACCAGCTGATGATATATCCCTCCAAAATACCCCAATGCAGTGTTGTTCTGAGGCATTTGAGAGGTGTGTGTATGTGTGTGGAAGTTACCACAAAAAGTGGCATCTCCCACTGCTAGTTACCATTTTTTGGTGGTCACCATTTTTTATCCAAAATACCCAAGAATGATGCTGTCATAGCATTTCAGTTGGTGGGAATGAGGAGGACTGGCGACGGCAAGGGGCATCACTTGTGCATGTTTCACTGCCAGGCGAGGCAGTAGCCAAAAATGTTTCACAAAAGGTAAAAAAGGAAACCCTGGAGACAAACGCAAGTACTGAAATGATAAATTTACTAACAAAGGGAACACAAAACTCACATGATTCCAGAAAAGGGAAACACAGGTGAGCATGGCTTTCAGGTACAGAAATGCGCAAAATCCTGAAGAATAGCTTTCAGCATACCCGTGATGGGAACTGGCCCAACTTCCTCATTTCAAACTAAAAGAAAAGGTCTGGCTGTTTTTATGGCTAATATTAAGACTGCCAACCGTTGTACTGAGGCTGAGGAAGGCACCAAGACCCAATGCCATTCAGAAAGAGGGAGCAGCTACGAGTGTACCATTGATCATTCTTCTTCTCCAAGATAAGCTGAGGATGATGGAGCTGTACCTTGCAAAGTCATAAACATATTCAGAGACAAAACATTTTGCTAATGCAGAGTTAAAACTAAAAGTACTTCTCACATTTTTAATGCTGCAGTGTTGAAAATGCTAATTTTATCTAGACCTAATGTTTAAGAGGCAATCGGAAATTTTTAATTCTCTTCCCCAAAGTGAGGTGTGAGGTGGGTACTTGCTTATAACTATTTGAAAAACAAACAAAACAAAAACACATTTTGATACTTTAGTAGAGGTGCTGCTAACTTTGTAGGGAATGAGTGCGTCTCCTTTCTAAAACATAAATTTCAGCCTCAGGAGCTAAGATTTGAACAAACTGGCTGGCTCCACATTGGTGTGTTAATTAGTTCGCAAACCCAGGAACACCATGAGGACTGCAGGGTTAAACAATACACATATTCCAGGTGACAAGCTTAGAGCAAGCCTGAGTCTGCTGCAAATTCAGCTCATCCATCTGCCAGAATACATTGAGAATGCATTCTTATCCATCTTCCTTGTTCAGAGCCTCTGTACACCTTCCTGCCAGTGACACAAAACTTCTGCTGCTGCTTGGCCACTCCTTTCCTTATCAACCCTTCTCTAACTGTCAAACTGCATGTTGCATTAAACACATTATTGCATTTAATGTGACTGGTTGTTAAAATAAAAATAGTTCCTCTGCCACCCCGACCTCCAACGGCAGCATTGTGAGATTCCTTTCCAATGGAAGTTGCAGCACTGGGTAGGATTCTTGCCTGGACGCGAGCAGAGGGAACAGGGTTAAACTCTCCCGCCCACTGTGGTTCTGATTCTAATCCTCTCCTCCTGCTGCTGCTGTTTTGTTATTGCAATACATGGTGTGGCTCACTCAGGCTAAAAAGCCAAGCCAGGAGAAAACAGAGTGAATAATCGGAGGAGAAGGCATAATAGGAAGTAAGCAAAAAATTGGAGAGGAAGGGAATGTATTATTGACTGGCCTTGACAGAAAGTTCATCATGTGCATTTGTTACCCCATAAGCCTCCTTTCTGTTCTTCTCAGTTTCCTGAATAGTTGTTTCTCTTTCTTTTAAAAGTAACCTTTGAAAGGTATTCCATTCTATTTTATCTATATGACACCTCTATTTCTAGAAAGAGCATTGCTCTTATTATCTCAAATCCTGTTCACCTTTCTATTTTTTCGTTTACTTAGTGCCAAATGAGCACTAGTAGCAAAGTAGCTAAAAAAAAAAGTAGTACATTACTTGCTCCTAACCTAAGGTCATTGCACCACCATTTTAAATTCTTGTTTAAATCAGACATTTAAGTAAAAACTCATATACAGTTCTATAGGTTTCAGAGGCAGACTTTGGTAATATGGTGCCTTAAAGGTAAAGGGACCCCTGACCGTTAGGTCCAGTCTCAAACAACTCTGGGGTTGTGGCACTCATCTCACTTTACTGGCTGAGGGAGCCGGTGTTTATCTGCAGACAGCTTCCGGGTCATGTGGGTCATGACAAAGCCGCTTCTGGTGAACCAGAGCAGGGACCGAGCAACGGGAGCTCACCCCGTCACAGGGATTCAAACCGCTAACCTTCTGATCAGCAAGCCCTAGGCTCTGTGGTTTAGACCACAGCGCTACCCACATCCCTAATATGGCACCTTAAGCGAGGGCAAAATTTGGGGCACCCAAATAGATCTTCTAAATTATGGATCTTCTCAAATTTGTGCACCCTCACCTTGGCACCCTGTGCAGGGGAAATGCCCATACTGTCCTAAATCCAACACTGCTGGTTTTGCCTGTAAAGTTTAGTAAATTGTGATCCATAATCACCCAAAAGAAAAATAGAACTCCAAGAGGGTAACAAGCCTTCTGTTTTGTAGAGATGCCTGATGGTTGGCTCATTTATGTACCTATTTGTATATCTGTAAGCAAAGCCACTTCCGGGCCTGCCCAGGAGGTGGGGTTGCGGGCTTCACGCCCACCCCACATGAGCGGGGGCTGGTCCCAGCCCCCGCGAGAGCAGGGGAATCCCGGTTGAGTCTGCCCCCCCAGCCAGCCAATCAGCTGGCTGGCTGGGGGGTGTGGGCTGCCCTATTTAGGGCCGGCACAGAGGGGGCTTGCCCTCTTTTCGCCGGCTCATCCCCACGTTTGTTTCCCGCATATCAGCTGCTCCTGGTTCTCTGAGATCTTATCTGCGTTGCCTGGAGCGTTGCTTCTTTGTTGCCTTTGTCTTCAGCTGCAGGGGCACCTCATGGAATTTGCTGTTGCTTCACAGAAAAAGCTCCCTTTTTTACAGAGAATTTCCAGCATTTACTGCTGGTGTTGCTTGATTTCTAAACTGCTTGATTTCTCCTTCTGGGGGTTTCCCCCTTTGCACTCCATTTCAGCTGCTGCAATTTAAATCAGTGTGTGTGTGTGTGTGTGTGTGTGTGTGTGTGTGTGTGTGTTTGTCTGCTTTCCTTCCAGCATCTCTTTCACGTCTGCTGTTTGTACAGGGTGCTCTGTGTCATTCGGTGCAAATTCCCTGCTTTCAGGAACTTGCCCTGCCTGCTGCTGCCTGCCCCCTTCAGAGGAATTCTTTCAGCTTTGTGGAGCATTTTCTGGTAATCCGTTGCCTGCCCTCGGCTGCTGACTGCCTGTTCTGCAAGGAGCTCAAGGAAGAACGTTTGGTACTGTGTTTTGTGTGAGCGTGTTTTGCTAGCTTGGGGGAAGTGAATCTGAGGAACGGAGCTTTATGGGGGGGGCGGGTATATTCTGTATATTGAGATACCACCTTTTTGTGCTTTTGCCTTGCGGGGGTGGGGGTGGTTCTTTGCTGCTAGCTGGGACTGCCTACTCGCTGTGGGGATTTTAGTTTAGTTTTGTTCAATTTTCATGTCTTATTTCCGGCGCTTAGTAAGTGCAATTTCGTTTGGTGCTACTTGCTATTGAGGGGTTCGCTTGCCCTGCAGCTTTTTTGCCTCCGTTTAGCTTACATTACACTAAAAAGTACAGTTACAGATAGGTAGCCGTGTTGGTCTGCCATAGTCCAAAAAAAAAAAAAAAAAAAAAAAAAAAATCCTTCCAGTAGCACCTTAAAGACCAACTAGGTTAGTTCTTGGTATGAGCTTTCGTGTGCATGTACACTTCTTCAGATACCTAAAAAGTACAGCTTGTGTTGTTACAGAAACCACGTGGCTGCCCCTACAGCTGTGAGCGCTCAAAGGAACCATGTGCTATTGTGGGGTCAGTTGTTGACCGTTGCCTAGGTTACAGCTGCCGGGTTGTTGCCATTTTGTTTCTGACATGTGATCCAGCAACGGCGGCCATTTTAAGTGAGGCACGCTAGTTACTGGCCCTGCTGGTTGTTTGGGTTGTCAAGCTTTGTTACTTTGTGGCAAGATTTATATAGTGCTTCAGCGTTGTTGCTTAAGGAAACCGAGTGGCTGCTCATACATCTATCATTCCATAGTAGCCAACTGACTTCTCATACAGCTTATTTAAGTTTTCGGGTATATTATTAAAAGGCAGCTTCCCCCTTTATAGTAACCTCGTGACCAGTGGGGGGGGATTGGATATTTGAACTAGTAACTTTGCTGCACTTTTGGCTTTATTGCACTGCAGTTACACTGGTCTGGGTACAGCTGATTCAAAGCAGTCACTGACCAATGCTAATCTAATACATTCATTAATTGATGTTGGCACAGTCATTTTAATTAGCTTGTTTTCTACAATTTAGTTCCAAAGTTGGGCGCAGTCATTAGGGGGCAAGTCTATTGAACCGAATGCAGTTGCCTGCACACCAAAAATAAATAATAATAATAAATAAATGAATAAATAAATATAAATAAATATAATATAAATTAAATCAATAATAGTAATAATAATTTAATTATTTCATTGCAATTTTCTTGCATTATGCCCAGCACAGTTTACTTGAATATATTAATTCATGGTAAGTGATTTGAGTTATTTGTTCATAAAGGCCGGTGTTTGTTTTAGTATCTTCCACGTCCCTTGGGGGGGGGAGTTAAAACAATTCTGTTCAATATTGAGTTGTTTATAGATTCGAAGCAGCTGGGATAGCTCAGTCAGTAGAGCATGAGGCTCTTAATCTCACTGCTGTGGGTTCGAGCCCCATATTGGCAAAAGATTCCTGCCTTGCAGGGGGCTGGACTTAAAATAGATAAATACTAAACAATTGATCCCAGTTTCATTTGCCTTCAGGGATTAGTGGTTTGAATCTGAATTCTTTCCAAGTGTGGTCGGATTAATCAATTCTGAACTAGGCCGGCTGGGCTAAAGTGTCCTCATGTAAAAAAGGCTTAAGTTAAAAGGGAAAGACACAGGCGGGCAGTTCTAAACAGTGCCTGGCCTGCTTGACCAATTTGCACAATTAAAGTTTAGCGTACAAGGGTTAATGTGTGGGCAATATAATGGCTTCCAAGAGAATCCATCAGGCACAATCTTCTGTTCCTCCCCAAGAACTCCCCAATACAAGTGGGTCCGGTGTTCAAGATGGGTCAGGGTAGCCTCCTGTGCCCTGCAACCCACAGGCCTAGTCAGTGTCTTCTCTGCTTTTCAAACTTTTTTACCAACAATTCAGGCCCATGGTCACTGTGGCCTCTTCCCAAATAGTGAGTTCTTCCGTCCAGCAATGAGGAGCTCCCTGGCACTTCGGCCTCCTTATTTAGGGTTCTACATTTGGGTAACAATCCATTTATGCATCCTCACGCATAATTACAGCCTACGTGTCCCTGGGTTTCCAATGTCAGATCCTCGGGGGTAGGGCTCATGCTTCCAATTATAACCTTTCTGCCTCTCAGTATACCCCAGACTTTCCCAGTATTCTACAGCATTCACAACTTCAGTCTTTACCGCGGAAGAGGGCTCTGAAACATCAGCAGAGGAAGAGACGCAGGGGCAACAGGAAGTGTCAGCGGCTGCAGAACAGCACAAGTCTCCAATGATGGGGCCAGATCCCTCTAAGTTGGAACATTTGAAGCTAAGCGAGTCCCTCACCATGAGGTTTGCTGGGAGTACAGCGCGGGTGTGTGCCAGGGGCCAAATTGTAAGTATGCGCATGAATGTGAGAAGTGCCTAGGTAGCCACCCAGTGTCTTCATGTTTTAAAGGTAAACAGCCCTTTCCGGGCATCAGGGGGCATTTCCACCAGGGGTCTTGAAATCTCACAGACCCGCCACAAACTGGTATGAATTTGGCCCTTGACTGTGGTGTTCTCTTCTGTTAAGCTCTCACCTCTTACAACCCTTCTCGATAAATACCCCAAAATAGAGGCAGCAAAGTACCCTGGGAAAGAGTTTCATTACCCCCTAACTCAGGGAACCCCTCAAACCAAAGAATCCGTTTGGGAAATACCAGCTATTGCAAAAAAGAAATTAAATTTCTGGCTGGGAGGGTGGCCGGCCCCTTCAGGGAGCCACCTATAGCGGGTTTACTCATTTCACCGTTAGACATTGTCCCCCCATAGACTCCAGGAGAGTATCCTTTGATCCACAACCTATCCTACCCTAGAGGTGGCTCAGTCAATGATGCAATGCCACAGAAGCCTTGTTCTGTGAAAATGCCTCCTTTGATCAGGCTATAAAGCTTATGCACAGGTGCAGCAGGGGGGGCGCTCTTGGCTAAGTGCGACATTGAGTCGAGTTTCCGTCTCCTGCCAATTCACCCTGAGGAATTTCTATGGCTCGGCCTTAGATTTGAGAGGGCTTATTCCATAGACAAATCTATGCTGATAGGGTGCTCAGTAGCTTGTGCAGCCTTTGAGTCATTTAGTGCAATTTTGGACTGGGGTCTTCGCTTCGGAACTGGTGCTGAAGGGGTGACCCACTACCTTGATAACTCTCCCCCCCATCATTAGTAATAGCCCTGATTGTGCTTCTCTCTTAGAGGCTTTCACCTCCCTGGCTGAGGAGCTTGGGGTACCTTTGGTGGCAGGTAAAACAGAGGGTCCAGTTTTGACCATAACCTATTTCGGGTATTGAATTGGACACAGTTGCATAGTCATCCCGCCTACCAAGGGAGAGGCTAGCAGCACTTTAAAAATAAAATAAAATAAATTCTGCAACTTCTTCCCCTCAAGAAGATTACCCTTGGCCAGAGTCAACTCACGCTTTGGTCACCTCAACTTTGCATGCTGGGTAGTGCCCCCTGGCTGCCCCTTTTGTGGGCGATTGGCTAAGCTGTCAGCGGGACTGCGTGCTCTGCAACACTGAGTGCGCCTCTCGAAAGTGGTCAAGTCAGGCCTGAAGGCTGGTTTGAAGTTCCTGGAAAAGTACAATGGCATTTGCGGGCTGACGAGTTCAGGAATCACCAGGTATGCTTCTGGACAGACAATCAAACGGTTGTCAGTGTCCTGTCAAAGCAATTATCGCACTCTCCTAGAGTGGCAGATCTGCCCCGGACCTTTGTCCTTAGAATTAAACATCTATTTCTCTACCAAATTTACCCCTAGGGTTAATAATGACATCACGGATGCCCAGGCGCAGCAAATTGCCACAGCCATTCCGGGAGCACCTTTGGAGCCTTGGGAACGTGATGTCCTGAAGGGAGTATTAGCTTCAGGAGCCCCGTCCACGCTTAGATCTTATAAAATGGGCTTGATTGGACTTTATGGAGTTCCAAGGCAAAATTTAAAAATAAATAAATAATAATAATAAGAATGAATGAATGAATGAATGAATGCTAGGCTTGACACACCTCAAGGCAAAGTAAAAATCCTAGGCTTGACACACCTCCTACCAAAGTTGAAGCTCTGCAATACTTGGTACATTGGAGGGTGCTGGGTCGTGCAGCAAAGAAAAACATCCAGTAGGCAGCAATCTCCCTTTTTCTGTAAGGATGTTTAATCCATAGACCCTGGTGTGGACTTCTTAATGTGAAGGGCACTGTAGGGCTGCTGTTCTGGAAAGTTTTTTAATGTGTGATATTTTAGTGTATGTTTGGTTCCTACGGAAGCCCCCCTGAGTGGCCGGGAAAACACAGCCAGATGGGCGGGGTACAAATAATAGATTATTATTATTATTATTATTATTTATTATTATTTATTGTAGGGCTGGGGCAGGCCGCAGCCTCCAAAAAGTGATGGTGGAAGGCCCTTATGACATTCTTTGCCAATTCCAAAATAAATAAATAATTAAATAAAATTAAAATAATAATAATAAAATGAAATAAGAAGTATCTGTTGGTCCGAGGACAAGGCCCGGTTATTTCCGGCTGCATACTCCATTGCATTTGGCGCTATACGCATTGGCGAAGTGGTTGGTAAGGGCCAACCAGAATCCGCTGCCCGGGGTTAGTTTGAGAGACCTGACCTTGTTCATATCCCGTCTTGCATGGCCAATGTTCCAAAACCGATCAGCAGTAAAGGACACTAAATATTTCATGTACGTGAGACCAACCATCTCAGGTACACTCCTTATACCTTTGGATGGCTCCCGCCTCGCGTGGCATCCGTCTCAGGTCCATTCCTTATACAATTGAATGGCTCCTGTCTTGCATGGCATCAGTCCAAGCACATTATGCAAAGGGAGATTGCTGCCTGCGGTATATCCTCAGCTGAATTCGCGGCTAACTCCTTTAGAATTGGGGCCGCCACGACAGCACTGCATTTGGGACTTTCAGCTGAAAGGATGAAGGACTTGGGGGCAGCGGAAGTCTGATGCATTTAAGGGATATATTCATAAGACCTTGTGATTGTTCACAGTATACTTGACCTGGCTTTGTTACCTTCTTTTGCTTTCAGGTGACGTTGTGGCGCACATTTGGATTATAGGCCCTGCACTGTCCACTGGGATAGAAACCATGCCGTTAACGGGGACCCTAGGGTGCAGGAGCTATGAGGGCGCGCATCTGGATAATCGGGCACAGCATTGTGCATTGGGCCAGGGTCTGCGCCATCCATTCTGGTCTCGGGCCACACCTTAACTACATCAATATATCTTGGATCTCTCGGAGGGAAATGCGCTGGGCCGGAATGTTGCCCACAATTAGAGCCAGAGCGGCAGCGGAGGGGCCCCCAGATGCTTTAGTTATCCAATTAGGTGAAAAGGACTTAGCTTACAGAAAAGCAGTCGACTTGATGTGGCATATCTTTAGTGACTTTGAGGAACTTAAGGCCTCTTACCCAAACATCACCATTCTTGGGGCCTTGTTGATGGAAAGCCGGGTTTGGAGAGAGAGCAGGTGCCCGATAGCCGCAAATAGGGCTAGGAAAGCCTTGGATCGGGCGGTGGTGCGTAAGGCCTCTTATCCAAACATCACCATTCTTGGGGCCTTGTTGATGGAAAGCCGGGTTTGGAGAGAAGAGCAGGTGCCCGATAGCCGCAAATAGGGCTAGGAAAGCCTTGGATCGGGCAGTGGTGTGTAAGGCCTCTTATCCAAACATCACCATTCTTGGGGCCTTGTTGATGGAAAGCTGGTGCCCGATATCCACAAATAGGGCTAGGAAAGCCTTGGATCGGGCGGTGGTGCGTAGAGTGGCAGCCCTGAGTGGGTGGGTCATTGACCACCCGGGCAACTGCGAGGCCCTCTACCGGCTTGATGGCGTGCATCTTTCGGATGCGGGAAATGATATTTGGCTTGATGGCGTGCATCTTTCAGATGCGGGAAATGACATATGGCTTACTGATATAGCAAAGGGGGTAAGGGATTGGTTTCAGGCATGAGAGTATTGGCGGCGAGCGATTGCTCGTGTGGCGGTAGGCATTGGTAAGAAGGGGTTAAGAGGATGTGTGGGGGGGGAGGAACGCCATCACCTCCCCCCAGCGACCGAAGGGTGGTCCGTTAAAGGGCTCCGGGGGGCGTGGCCCTGTCCGAAGCCTATGGAGGTGAGGGCCAAAGGCACGCCCCAGAGCGGTGACCCGGGGGAGCTCTTAGCCGACGTGCCTCAGCGGGAGACTCCCCCGATTAGTGTTAACCCTTCCCCGTGTCTCCAGCAAATGGGCTGGAGCCGGATAGTCGTTAGGACCAATGCCTAAGCCAATGCCTCTCATTCCTGAATTCAATAAAGTTGTGGCCTAATTCGCCCAATTAACCTTAAATTATGGTGTCTCGTGTCTTTATTTATCCTGGGGGGGCGGGAACTCGCCACGCAAAGCCACTTCCGGGCCTGCCCAGGAGGTGGGGTTGCGGGCTTCACGCCCACCCCACATGAGCGGGGGCTGGTCCCAGCCCCCGCGAGAGCAGGGGAATCCCGGTTGAGTCTGCCCCCCCAGCCAGCCAATCAGCTGGCTGGCTGGGGGGTGTGGGCTGCCCTATTTAGGGCCGGCACAGAGGGGGCTTGCCCTCTTTTCGCCGGCTCATCCCCACGTTTTCCCACCCTCCCTCCCTTTAGCTGGGCTTAGGTAGGTCATTGACTTTGCTATGGACTTCGGTCTGTCGCCGCAAGGGGCATGGTAGGAATTTTTCCCAATTGGCGATTTCTGGCCTTTTGGTTTTTCGCCTACCTCGTAGCAACTCGTCACAACTTCTCTGCATTGGCGGTAGGCATTGGTAAGAAGGGGTTAAGAGGATGTGTGGGGGGGGAGGAACGCCATCACCTCCCCCCAGCGACCGAAGGGTGGTCCGTTAAAGGGCTCCGGGGGGCGTGGCCCTGTCCGAAGCCTATGGAGGTGAGGGCCAAAGGCACGCCCCAGAGCGGTGACCCGGGGGAGCTCTTAGCCGACGTGCCTCAGCGGGAGACTCCCCCGATTAGTGTTAACCCTTCCCCGTGTCTCCAGCAAATGGGCTGGAGCCGGATAGTCGTTAGGACCAATGCCTAAGCCAATGCCTCTCATTCCTGAATTCAATAAAGTTGTGGCCTAATTCGCCCAATTAACCTTAAATTATGGTGTCTCGTGTCTTTATTTATCCTGGGGGGGCGGGAACTCGCCACGCAACCCAGGTGGCGGGGCAGAGCCACTCTCCTAACATTAGTATTGTCGACCTCTTGCAATTTAAGCAAGACAGTTTAAAAGGGTCAGCTGTAAAATAGAGCTCTCTCTAGCTAAAACAGATTAGTATTAGTATGAATAACTAATATCTCATTATTCGTTTCAGTGCAAGTTTCCTTAAAAACAGAATTTGAGAGTTGGGTTGGTTCTTCCCCCAACACATACATACACATCCTTTGCCGACATGGACAAATAATAATAATTTATTTTTCTTAATACACATGTGAGGTGCTCATTTAGTTCCCACCCTTGGTTCCATCTATGCAGTCAGAATTCAGCTGCTAGTGTGTGTCAGTTGTTGAGTTTTCCTTTTATATTCATTTTTCCACCCAAGTGTTTTTCTTAAATAAATGACACTAAAGTTCTTTGTGGGTGGCAAGCAAGTTCTCAACAAAGGACTTGATGGTTTCTCAACAAACCGTCCTCCAATTCATCTTTCGAGGCGAGAGTATTTCACAAACAATGGAATTGAGTGCTGGAGCTTGATGATGCCTTAAAGAAAGAAATTGGAATAATGAGGGCAAGATGAGCTGAAAGAAGATTTCAAAAGAGGCACAGTTCAGGCAGCCGCAAGGGATTTGCAGACTCATTCAGGGTTAAGTAGTGATCCATTTATGAAGCTACGTAGGGACACGAAAGCATACAAACAATTTGGATATACTGCTGATTTTATATGTCTGTTTCTTGATATGTTAATCATATATGTTCAGGCATTGGTTGTTTTTGAACATCCACCTCCTACAGCATGTTTTCTTAGTTATGCACCAGTGACTTACTATTATTCGTATGTCCATGTCTGTTAACAGACATCATGAAATGGAGCTGTCTCCATTGGTATCCTTAATTCAGAATAAATGTTCATTCGACTTCCATGAATATTCTGGCTCTTTGCATCACCATCATATTAATAAGTACCCCGCCCATCCGACTGGGTTCCTTAACAAGGTTTCCCCCCCAACTCCCCCATGGATTTAGGACCAGACCCCACATTACATTTGCCAAGAGGATGTTACTAAAAATGGCATCGGAATAGCAAGTGAGTCCCATTCTGTTGTGTTCCTCATTCATAATGTGTAGACGTTACTGCTTGAATCACATTATGGCTTTTCAAGTTACCTCTTCATATCCATGGTTGTTGCCACAGGTGCGTAGTAATTACAGGTCTGGCCATTACAACAAGCCAGAATTGGCCCAATATATTTTGGCATCTGTGGTGAACCACAAAATGGTCCCTACCCCTTCTCCTTCAGGGAAGAATAAGTGAGTGAAGAGCTACATCAGGAACAAGAGGAGAAGAAAGATCTGCAATAGGATCTGCTGCCCCTGTCGATCCTGCTGACTGAGGTGGTTGCCCCATCTCGCTTCATGGGTGGGCCAGCCCTGCTTATTAAAGCGAGACCACTTTCAGTGGTATTCTCGTGGTGAATATGACATCTGTTTGGTCTTCACCTACCTAGCTTACAGGTTGCAACCCCAATAAAAGTAGAATGAATTTTGAAGCACGAGTATTTATTCTGCGAAGTAATCTGAGAATTTGTCATGGTTAGTTAAATTACATGACATCAGCAAATGTCTAGCAGTGCAGTTTATACTTATCTATGCAGAAGTAAGTCCCATTAAGTTCAATGGGGCTGACTCCCAGGTTAATGCATGTACAATTGCATCCCAATAAACCCCCAAAAGAAAAAAAAAATACTGAACAAATTAACAGTATATTACAACTAATATATAGTGGCATGACACGTTATATATCAACAGGTATCTACCATTAAGGAATTTGCAAAGGTGCAAAATATTAGACAAGTTAATAGATCAAAATACAGAGGGCAGAAAGAACATTTTAATACACTTTCCAGCCGTAAGTGCACCTACAAATACAGACTATTTCAGATAATATATTAATTCTGCCTTCGTAAAAATAGGACTTTCCAGACATTTATGCATTTGTGTTTGCATGGTTTCAGACTTCTTTTATTATTTTGATGGTCTTTCCTATTGTAGCAGCCTTCTTTGTTCTTTGTGTGGGAAAAGGTCAGTTGCTTGACTAGTCATTGGGCTGTCTTCTCTGGACTGGATTTAAATGTAGCTTTTGTCTCTTGAATTCAGAGCGCTGTGGAAAAACTGGATGCTTCACTTGTGGGCCATGAGACTTGTACAGAGAGACTACTTTGGGTGGGTGGTCTTAAGTCTAACATTTGGACTTCAGTCTTACATCTCCTTACAAATCCTGCTGAACTCAAGGAAACATACTTCTGAGTACACTTGTGTAGGATTGTGCTTTGGCACTTATGTGCTTCAGCTGATAAAATTAGCCTACAAAAGCGCATGTGATGTCTGGGGCTGAATAAAGTGGTAGTCTAAATCGTGCAGATTTGATTGTGTTTACTTATGTATCTGTTATCTGACTTGGTAACCAGTCCTTACCTAACTTTTACACCTTGGGTAAGTTATTTTACACTGTGGTTGGGTTTTTGTTTTTTTGTAAAGGAGTAAAATAGAGAAGAGCAATAGAAATGTGTTGCAGCGAGGACCACTGCCAGACTTCAGGAGGGCCCTAGGCGCTGTCCCACCAATTGCCCCTGCTGTGGCCGGCTTCTATGTGGCAGCAGCAGTGCCAATCTTCTTCCTCCACACCACTCCCGCAGTCCCCTCTTTTACCTTTTTAAAACCCACATTCCTTAACAGAGAGATTTGAAATCCCTCAGCTCTTGGGCTTTTGAGAAAGGGCCAAAGGGGCCTTTCTCTGAGAGCAAGATGGCCACAAAAATGCCTCGGCTGTTGCCATTTTAGGTTGTTGTTTTTTAAAAGTCTTTCTACCCACTACGGTAAACACCAGCATTGGTGCAGGCAATACCTGGCCACCTAACTCAGAATGCCAGGCTCTGAAAAGAAGGACCCCTTTGGACTTTTCTCAGATCCCAGAGAGGTGGAGGAGCTAGCTGGCCACCATAGATGAGAGTGGATGGGACCTGGTTGTGAGTGAATTTAGCAGCCTGAAGAGGAGACTTTCGGATTCCTAGAGCCCTCAGCCAGGACTCAGTGTGGCTGATCATTAGCCCAAGGTCAGGGTGTAGCTTGACTTAAATTGTAAACATTTGTGGAGGAATTATTTGTGTCTGTCTTCACCACAAAAGGGAGTCTGAAGAACTGAGACAATAGTGCTTACAAGTGATGGAGTTCTAGTCCTCCTTGGCTACTTATTATGCTGGTCTACAATTGTAATATAGTGTTGTTGATGTTGATGATGATATTGACTACTTGAAAACAGACATTGTACAGATAGTGACCATCTTAAGAGTTTTTAACAGAAGTCAGATGTGAAACTGTAGATACATTGGTACCTCAGTTTATGAACAGTCCTGTTTATGAACTACAGTGGTACCTCGGATTACATATGCTTCAGGTTACAGACGCTTCAGGTTACAGACTCCGCTAACCCAGAAATAGTACCTTGGGTTAAGAACTTTGCTTCAGGATGAGAACAGAAATCGTGCTCCGGCGACACGGTGGCAGCGGGAGGCCCCATTAGCTAAAGTGGTGGTTCAGGTTAAGAACAGTTTCATGTTAAGAACGGACCTCCGGAACGAATTAAGTACTTAACCCAAGGTACCACTGTATTTGGTCAACGGACTCCGCAAAACTGGAAGTAGTGTTCCAGTTTGTGAACTTTACCACAGTCTATGAACGGAAGCCGAACGGTGGAAGGGCACCGGTAGTGGGAGGCCTCATTGGGGAAAGCGCGCCTTGGTTTAAGAATGGTTTCGGTTTAAGAATGGACTTCCAGAACGGATTAAGTTCTTAAACCAAGGTACCACTGTATTATGGGGAAAGCGTGTAACATTTTCCTAAGATCATTCTCTGTACCTGAGTGCTAGAACAGCCAATGTTAGCACCATTGAAATAAAACAAAATGATGCAGGGCAGATACAGAATTTACAGGCCAGCTAAATGAATGCTGGTTTGGCATGGATTTGTGGAAAGCAGCATTAAAGGTAAAATTACCAGGTGTGCAGAGGCCAACACACATCTAAAAGGTTGATTATAGGTGGGGAAGTTTCAGAAAAGGACAGCCAAGATGGTCAGTGGGCTGGAACAACTTCAGCTCTTCCCCTCCCCACTTTCTCCTAATGCTGCAACAGGGGATCATTAATAAAACTGAATTGCCAGAGATAATGGAAGAGACAAAAAGAGGCACTTTTTTGCACATTGTCCAGTTAAACCAAGGAATTCAGTACAGCAAAATATAGTTATTTCCACCAATTTGGACAGGTTTGAAAGGGGAACATAATTGCCTCTGGTAGCGTCAGGCCCCTGAATATTAGTTGCTGGAGATTATGAGTGGGAGGCAAAGGCTATTGCACACATGATGATGGGCTTTCAGTAAGGATCAGGTTGGCTGCAGTGAGAACAGGAGTAGGACAGTTCCCGAAAACCTTACTTGCTTTCAGTGACAATTTATATAATTAAAAAAAAAAAACCCCACACTAATATTTTGCCAAAGTGTCAAATGACTCCAGCAAATGGAAAACATAATTTGTAAGTTTAGTCAAACATTTCTGACTTTTCCACATCTGAAATCATACTCTGACTCAAATATGACTAAATTGTGATAAATTTAGTCCATGGAAACCTGAGCAGGCTGCTGGCGTAGCAGAACGAAAGGACTGTCCTGCCAGAATGCAGTTTGCAACATCTCAGAGGTGCAGTCTTATTTTCTACCAGTGTTATAAAAAATGCCAAGTTGCCTTATTCTAAATATATATCTCATCTCTTAAGCTGAACTAGTAAACTAGTCAACTGCTGGTTATTTCACTCGCTAATCAGAAAGATAATTGTTATACAGTTGAAAAAAGACAGCTGCAGTTGCTATAGAAAATGTAAGGAGTTTTTTTGCATAACAAAGAAGCGCAGCACCTGCCTTTCCAATATACTCTACAATTGTTCTGCTGGCATTATTTCCATAACCTTGAACGTTAAAGAAAGATGCATTTAACAGATAAGTTACGGCTAAGAACTTGTGTTGGTTTCATGCGTTCATTTACAGCTGCTGTATGTGTTAAAAATAGTACATTTTCACTTGGTATGTAGGATGCCTGATTTCACATGTAATGGGTAGATTTCATAGTGCCCATAGGTGCAAACAGGGGCTTGAATACATGCAGTGGATATTTCAGGTGCTTCCCCCACAACTGATCTCAGTTTCTGCTGAATATTGGAGGCGGCTCCTGAAACTCTTTTAAAAGTTTGGGGAGGCTTGCTAGACATTTTATTGGGGGCACCGAATAGACCTCAGCCCCTAGGAGTTGACTGCTATGCCTCTGAAGAAGATCTTAAGGTTCAAGTAGGTATATGTTATGTACTGAAGTTCTCACCCTGGGCCAGCAGGGGGATACTGTAGATAGTTATGCAAATGCAGGATCGAAAGTGACGTTCAGTGATTGGATAGTTTGTATGCAAATGAAGGATCGAAAGTGACGTTCAGTGATTGGCTAGTTACAGAAAATGGTTACTGTTGCATTCTAGTGGACCTCTATATAAGCAGGCTGACTGAGCTCCTCAGTTCAGTTCTGTTCCAGCTTACAAATAAAGAGCTGCTTTGGAAGAATCGCTGTGTCGTCTGATATGTTCGCCCACAACTTAACAGTATATATGCCAGAAGGCACTATTCCAGGTAAACAGAAGCTTCCTTTCCCCCTGCCATACCCAAATCTGCTAGCTTTTTTTGCTTCTTGCCGTTTTCCTACTGGCATAGGAATTCTGCTGTTAGCTTCTGCCTGTGGAAGACGCTTGCTATGCTGATGTGGATTTGCTATGTCAGCATATTTATGGGCTCCGGGGCCACAGAATTTAGGAGTGATTCATTTCCCACTCAAGAGGAAATGCCTGCCAATGGTGTAGCGGGGGGAGGGGCAGGGGGGCTGAGGAGCTGTGGCCCCAGGTGCATTTTTTTGAGGGGGCGTGACCAGGCACCCCCACAACAGCCCTTGAGAGCCAGTGTGGTGTAGTGGTTAAGAGCAGTAGTCTCGTAATCTGGTG
Source organism: Podarcis muralis (assembly GCF_964188315.1). Taxonomy (NCBI): domain Eukaryota; kingdom Metazoa; phylum Chordata; class Lepidosauria; order Squamata; family Lacertidae; genus Podarcis; species Podarcis muralis. The sequence goes on along the minus strand of NC_135664.1, from coordinate 7,043,436 downwards.
AACCGGGTTCACGTCCCCGCTCCTCCACATGCAGCTGCTGGGTGACCTTGGGCCAGTCACACTTCTCTGAAGTCTCTCAGCCCCACTCACCTCACAGAGTGTTTGTTGTGGGGGAGGAAGGGAAAGGAGAATGTTAGCTGCTTTGAGACTCCTTTGGGTGGTGATAAAGCGGAATATCAAATCCAAACTCCTCCTCCTCCCTTCTCATCGGAGCCCAACGCCACCAGCCACAGCTCCACTCCCAGGTCAAGCCTGACCTGGGGGCAAAGAGAGGAGAGTGGGGAGCAACACGGTCACCCACTCTTCTGGACTGTGGCTCATGAGGAAGCCTGACTATAGCTGTCAACTTTTAGATTTGAAAATAAGGGATCAGCAGCCTCGAAAATAAGGGATCAGCAGCCTCACCTGTCCCAGGGACAGTCTACGGGATATCTAACAATCCGGGATAGCAGCGGGAAACAGCGCTGGAATAAGGGAATTTCCTGCAAAAAAAGGGAAGGTTGACAGCTATGAGCCTGACCCAGGGGCAGAGAGGGGCTGCTTCATGCGAGGCACCCAGCCCCGGCACCACCAACCCTGGGTCAAGCCTGACCTGGAGGTGGAGAGAGGCTGTGGCCCCCTGAGGGGCATGCCTCGCTCACCCACCCCAGGCTCCACTCACTTACATTCTGTCACCAATGCCTGCGATAGGATTACACCATAAAATTTGCTAAAGCACATCCATTTCTTTTATCTGTGCTGAAAGAACTAAGCATTGGGGCTGCACCATTTCTGTCAGTAAAATATAAAGGTAAAGGAACCCTAGACCATTAGGTCCAGTCGTGGCCGACTCTGGGGTTGCGGTGCTCATCTCGCTTTATTGGCCGAGGGAGCCGGCGTACAGCTTCCGGGTCATGTGGCCAGCATGACTAAGCTGCTTCTGGCGAACCAGAGCAGCGCACGGAAACGCCGTTTACCTTCCCGCTGGAGTGGTACCTATTTATCTACTTGCACTTTGACGTGCTTTCGAACTGCTAGGTTGGCAGGAGCTGGGATTGAGCAACAGGAGCTCACCCCGTCGTGGGGATTCGAACCACCAACCTTCTGATCAGCAAGCCCAAGACGCTCAGTGATTTAGACCACAGCACCACCCGCGTCCCTCCATTAAAATATAATCCAAGCTAAATCCAATAATAACAGTTCAAAAGTTATCCTTGAGAAAAGCTCAGATAAATTTTATAACAGAAATATGCTGAAATTTAATAACTCTTTTCTACTGAAGACATGCTGTCATGAAATATTTAGCTTTTTAATGTGCAGGATCTGATTAATTCAGTATATTTTTTAGCAGCTCATAAAAGTTTGATATACTGTATTTTGCCTGATTGGATATGATATAAGCTAAATGGCGTGGCAAAGAATGCATAGCTTTTATTTATTTTTATGTTCATGTCCTGCTTAATGCTTTGTGCCTTTTGCTGTAGGTTAACACTTATATTTGAAATTACCCTTTTATTGTTTGTTGCATCATGGGACATAATGCGGAATTAAATATTAAAGTTGCTGCTGAAAATACTACTTCCTATGATTCTTTAAAGTTCTGTTAAATGCTGATTTGAACAGTGTTTAGCTATTTCGACAGAGCCCTTATTGTAGCTCCACTGTTGTTGTGTATAAATTTACATTTAGATGACAAGATTTAAAGATACAAAAAAAAAAATTTAAATTACTTATGTTGTAATTATCAAATACATATAGTATAGCATTTGATTGTCAATGGATTTTGTTAATTGAAGCTTGGAAATAAGTTCAGCTAAAATAATGGGTATTTATTTTGAAGCATATTTGTTCAGGACTGGGGTGCATGACCCTCATTAATCCAAGATCCATTCTCAAATATTTTGAGCAAGTGGTTTAAATATATATATATATTTTCTTGTCATGACAGCTTTGCACCTAGTTGTGTGAACCAGAATATAAGTTTGAAGCTGCCCGGCTCCATTTATTGCAACTCCTTGCCCCCTGCATTTGTCCTTCTGAAGATTTGCAGGTTTGCTTTCCTAGGGGAATCTGTATGATATACTGTGTGCCATTTTCATTCTAAAATCATCGTGCACAAAACTACTGGGGGAGAATTGAATCCCTCCACACACACACCAAAAATAATAATAAACTTTTAAGTTGCCTAGCCCAAAACCCTGCACACCTATTCTTCTGAAACTTGGCCCTTAGCTCACTTACAGGCACCTCTCTGACATGCTATTTTCATACACACTGCCCAGAAATATGAGATTAAGTGCATCTTTTTAAAAATCACCGCAAAACTGTAAAGGCTGCCATTGAAAAAAACAAAACAAAACACCACTGCAGCTATATTTATTAAATTTGGCAGTATTCATCCCCTGAGAAGGGCTACTATGCCTGCGAATTTCGCTCAAATATTCATAAAATTCAAAAAGTTATTGACTGATCCTTAAAAAATAATAATACTAATAATCAAACTTTAAAGGGACCCATCACAAAATCCTCTGGACCTATTCCTTTGGAATTGGCAGATTTTATTCATTCAGGAAGGGCAATGTCTGAATGTCTTTTTTTTATAGCTGTTCTATTATTATTTATCATTTACACATATTATTAATAAATATGTGTAAATATAAAACATTGAATCGTACTATGTAAGTATTACTTTACATCTTTTTAAAATTATTTTTATTAGTGTTCCAAATTAATACAAATCAAACCAAATTTATTTAATTTAATACAATTTTTTAAATCTGTGCGACGGGGTGAGCTCCTGTTGCTCTGTCCCAGCTTCTGCCAACCTAGCAGTTTGAAAGTACACCAGTGCAAGTAGATAAATAGGTACCACTGTGGTGGGAAGGTAAACGACATTTCCGTGTGCTCTGGCTTTCGTCATGGTGTCCTGTTGCAACAGAAGCGGTTTAGTCATGCTGGCCACACGAGCCAGGAAGCTATCTGTGGACAAATGCCAGCTCCCTCAGCCTGAAAGCAGAGATGAGATTTCCATCTTGGGGTCCTTTTTCCCTTCTTCTTCTTTTTTTAAAGCTTTGCCTACTTTGACTGCCTTTGAGATGCTTCTCTTTTTTTAAAAAAAGTATAAAGTAGACATTGAGTAACTTTTTAAACCATGCTTCAAGTTGAAAGAACAGCTTCTGTAACTTTGTTTTGTTCCCAAAGAAGAGTGATAAAAATTAGTTTCTTTTTAATGTCATTCTTAATGATGGCAAGGACCCTGTGTGTATAGCAGAGATGTCAGCTTGTGTTTTGTTTATCCATTCCTTCTAATCCTTTGACACTTTGCTATGACATTTTCAAGCCCATTACCGCTTATATTTAAGGCTGGGCTGTTTGATATTACACTGACTGCGTGTTGCTCACCCTTCCTTTTGGATGTTACAACACAGGCTTTCTTTATAGAAATGCATTTATTTGTTTTAGTCAATAATTATTTCTGATTTTGTAAGACAGGTGCGTAGCTTTTGGGTATCCTGGCTAAATTTGCATACCAGTGATGCAATGATTCCAGCCAAAGCATTTAAGAAATCTGCACGTTGATTCTTTTAAAAATAAATAAAATAGCCTGACCAAAGGGAAAGTAATAGAACATTTGTTCTAGCAAATAATTGTGGTTGGTTTTTCTTTTTCTTTTCTTTTTTTTTAAAAAGAACCTTACTAAAATCTTGTAATACATGTTGGCATGTTGAATGTCACCTTCTGTCATGCCAGGTACTTCTTCATACTAATTGTGTCCTTTGGGATTTGGACGAGCTTTCTGTCAGCCTGAATTTATGCATAAAACAGTGAACTACAGTATCAGCATTCTAGCCAAGCCATCACAGCATTCTTTCCCCACAAAGCCAGGAACACTATATATTCCTGCAGTTGTCCTTGCATCCAAGCTTGGGAGAATTTAAGAGCCAGTTCACATGACCTATTTGACCAGTACTGGATTCAACAAGATTTGATGTTTATATGTAGTTATCCCTAAGTCTTAAATATGATTCGGTATATGTCCTGATTGCAATATGAAATGTCGTGAAATATCTTTGAAAGGGGGACAGCCATTGAATAATTCACAATGCAGTTTAAGCATACCGTATATAAGAATTTGTATGCCATGTTTAAAAGAAACGGGAATTCAAAATTAGGGATCCGTAGGGAAACAAGGGCTTTCACCATTGGCACAGTGGGTAAATTCAGGTGCCCATTTGCCAAATGGCAATGTTATCATGGTATATATGCAAGCACTTGGTAAGCTATATTGCCCTGCCATGTGGCAGCCTGATCAGAGGAATACTAAGGTTTCCCTTACCACTTGGCAGTACAATAGTGATAGTTCCTTGGGGGGAGACTCCCATACTGAACAGTGTCAACACAGCTCCTTTTGGACACCTCAGCATCTAGTAGCTGCTCTTGTTGCACAGTTCTAGTCCAGGCCTTCTTACTCAAATATTTGCTCCTGCTCCTTGTGCAGCTCTGTTTAGGGTATGTGGATGAGTCAGATGGGGGGGGGGAATGCCAGGAAGCAGTTAAATATTTCCCATTCAGCTAGCCAGTGAACTGCTTCTGCAGCTGTTGCTCCTCCTCTTCCTGCCTATTCCCACATACTGGGCTCTCTCACTTCCACCTTCCACAGTGCCTTGCTGGCTCCATGACTCTGCCTCTATCTTCACTGCCCTGAACTACTCTTCTGGTGTTTGGGGCACATTGGTGGTGGCAGTGGTTTTGTCAGATAAGGAAGCACACTCATGCACACACACACACACACACATGCATCTAAACAGAGCCCCCGGTCTAGGAAACCTTTTTGCTCAGTCATCTCTCTCTCTCTCTGTGTGTGTTTATTTGTTTATGTTATGCATTTCTATCTCATCAAGGAGCCAAAGGCAGTAAACACTATACAGTGGTACCTCTGGTTACATGCTTAATTTGTTCTGGAGGTCCGTTCTTAACTGAAACTGTTCTTAACCTGAAGCACCACTTTAGCTAATGGGGCCTCCTACTGCCCCCGGGCCGCCGAAGCATGATTTCTGTTCTCATCCTGAAGTTAACCTGAGGTAATATTTCTGGGTTAGCGGAGTCTGTAACCTGAAGCGTATGTAACCTGAGGTACTACTGTAGTGGTAAAACAATACAAATAAAAGCCATCAAATACCTGGGTGTAAATAGTTTTCTTGATTCCCAATATATAACAACTATTACCCAAAAGGTAAAAAGATACGAAAACAAAATTCCAACTTACCCCCCACCCCTCGAGGAGGGGCCACCATTTGTATTATTTGATGTGCGTAATCACTTTGTTAATTTTTCTGATACAGCAGTTGAACATACATTCCGTTCCCAATGAGAAATACACTGATGTGCTGATGCTTTTCAGTTCTGTTCCGATAGCAGGCATGCTGCTGCTAATGAAAATGTTTTTAATTCCTCTGGAAGGTCAGTTGTAGAGGAGGCAGACTCACCTGATTCCACAAATGGGGAAGTACCACCGAACTTTTCAGGGTTCAGCAGCATCCTGTGACAGCACCAACAACTGGGCCTGGACCAGCTGGTTTACCCCATATTTAGAGGGTACAAACTTAACCGGCACATTAATTTGTATGTGGAACATGATGCTATAATGACTTATTCTGTTGGGAGATGGGGCACACATTCTGCACCATCTGAAGCTATCCAAGACTTGGAATAAGCCCACATAAAGCTCACAACAATCATTCAGCCTCATAGTTACAAATGCATAATTGTGGTAGATGGAAGAATAGCTTGCAGACTTTTATCCTGGCGGCTGCTGCTGCTGCCCCTACCTGAAGGTTCCATGCCTTATATCAAATCCAGACTCACTCTAACGCTACAGGCTGTGTAATTAGGGGAGGTTGAACCTGTCAGTGACTGGTGAACCCAATCCTTTCAGGTCGCTGAGCCTGCTAACCACTGTTTTAGCCTTCTGTGGATTTATTTTGTTATTTGCCATGACAGCCTTTCCATTAGAATGTTATAACCAGAAATTTCTCAATAAAGATAGAGCCCATTGTTTAAGAAGTATTTTTCATTTTTTAGGAATTTATCCTTTAATATATTTTTTTACAAATTATGTGGCTTAGGTCTGGTAGCTCATGTTCTGCATGTACAAAGTCACAGGTTTAGCCCCTGGCATCTTCAGTGCGGGGACTTAACGTAATAGGGCTGTCAAACATCTTGCCTAAGAAAGTTGAGTTCAAGCTTTGCCACCTGTCAGGTCTGACAGCACTGAGCTAATTCAGTAATAGACATTTCCAACACAGAGAACCTAATACTGTGTTGGCCCTTTATGCAACCAAGTTATTCAGAAGCTCTGGAAGCCTGTATTTTTAAAGTTATCAGCAGGAACAAAACAGTATATTTTTTGGCGGGGGGAGGAGTTTGCATGCTTATTTCTCAAGATACAGTTGGAAGCACTTGTACTATTAAGAGCAGTACATTTCCGCAAGACTGTATTCCCCGCCCCTTGAAATGCATGTTTGCTCCAACTTGCTTTTAAATCAGTCCACTACAAGTTACTAGAACACTGCAGTGTTACACAGAATGCAGTGATGATTATCATTTAACTAAATTAGAAACCATGGGTGGTCCTTGTATTATTTTGCTACAAATTGCTTTGTGACCAGACCAAACAGCTGGCATGGTGTCCCTTTTGTAAAACGATTGTTGTGTATCACTGGTGTGCACAATTTGCCTTGTGGAAGTGGAATAAGTCTCGTGCCCTTTGACAGAGCTTATTGTATCCCACATCATGCTAGCAGTGAGCCACCTGTTCAGGGTTCTTATCAACTTCCATGCCACAGAAATGTTGCCTTGGTACAGTATCTCATATGCACTTCAATGCACTCATGGTGCCTCTGTGTGGCCAGGATGTCCTTTTCATTTATGATGCAGGGAGTGGACCACGTGTAAAAGGAACTTACATTCAGATCAGCTTCTTCTAGCTAGATAAAAAAGGTAAAGGTACCCTTGCCCGTACGGGCCAGTCTTGACAGACTCTGGGGTTGTGCGCCCATCTCACTCTATAGGCCGGGGGCCAGCGCTGTCCGGAGACACTTCCGGGTCACGTGGCCAGCGTGACAAAGCTGCATCTGGCAAGCCAGCGCAGCACACAGAAACACTGTTTACCTTCCTGCCAGTAAGCGGTCCCTATTTATCTACTTGCACCCGGGGGTGCTTTCGAACTGCTAGGTTGGCAGGCGCTGGGACCGAGCGACGGGAGCGCACCCTGCCGTGGGGATTCGAACCGCCAACCTTTCAATCGGCAAGCCCTAGGCGCTGAGGCTTTTACCCACAGCGCCACCCACGTCCCGCTTCTAGCTAGATAGAGCAGTGCAAAACCCATAACAACCAGGAGCTATTTGCATACATATTGCAGCTCACACACCCAGACAGTTCAATAAATTAGGGTACAAGGTAAAGTAATATAAATTAGAGCAAGAATAAAATATATTTCCTCTGTTCCGTCTCCTCCTTTCAACCTGAGATGGAGAGAGAGGCGGTTTCTTTTTTCAGGCCACAGACCACCCAAGAAAGCTCACAAAATAAAAATAAAAAAGCCATTACAACACATAAAAGCAGCATTCCATATCTTTAAAAAAGCAGCATTTTAAAATCCCAGAACTCATACTTCAACAAAAGCAAACTGAAACAAACAAAAAAGTAATCAGGGTCCATTTGCAGATCAGTACAGACAGGGCCACATGTACCTCTCTCTGTATTTAGGATGTACCTTCTCCTGTGGCCTTGCCTATTAAACCAAGAGAACAAGGAGCTGCAGCAACAATGTGATGGAGAACCCAACTTTGGGTAGTTCAGTGTGTGATGCTGTGTGAGCCCCTGGGAGTATGGTCATTGATAAGGAATCCTTCCCCACTGCAGCCCCCTATGTCCCATGAAAAAGCTCCTCTGAGGGTCAGAAGACTCTAAGAAAAAGTCTTGGACAGGTGAGTCTTGGACAGACTTTGTCTTCCAGATGTTGCTGAACTGCAACTTCCCAGCAAGACCTTACCCCTTTACCTCTGATTTCATCCATCGAAACATACAAACAACATGACTTAAAACATACACATTTCTAAAATAAAATATAACATTGCTACATCAGTCAAGGATGGATTCAGATATTACAGACTTCTGCCAACGGAATGGCATGATTTATTCATATTTTCTCCTTTTGCGCTCCCCAGGAAATCATGAGAAAGGTGTGCTAATTCTAGGTGGTAGAAGTATCACAGATTTCATTGTCAGTTCCTGCTTTGCACATTGCACAAGAAGTAAAAGGTAAAGGTACCCCGACAGTTAGGTCCAGTCGCGAACGACTCTGGGGTTGCAGCACTCATCTCGCTCTATAAGCTGAGGGAGCCAGCATTTGTCCACAGACAGCTTCCGGGTCATGTGGCCAGCATGACTAAGCTGCTTCTGGTAAACCAGAGCAGTACACAGAAATGCTGTTTACCGTCCCGCTGGAGTGGTACCTATTTATCTACTTGTACTTTGACATGCTTTCGAACTGCTAGGTGGGCAGGAGCTGGGACTGAACAACAGGAGCTCACCCCATCACAGGGATTCAAACCACTGACCTTCTGATCGGCAAACCCTAGGCTCTGTGGTTTAGACCACAGCGCCACCCATGTCCCTTAGCACAAGAAGTACATTCGTGTAATTTCTGAAGTGGCTCAAACTGTAATTTGACATACACCAGATTCATGAACAAACTACCTTTGTTAAAAAACATAATTATCTCATCATTTATCTCAAACATTTAGAATTTTTCTGAGACCCCGAGACTTTGATTTTTGTGCATGCACATTAAAAAACATGACTTCAGAATGTTTTATGTGTATTTTGCTGTCACAGTGTGTGTTGCATCATTGTGCATCACTACACGCCCTTCTTTGATTGGCTGATTTCATGGGATTTAACCCTACCTGTGTTTATACTCTGCTGCACCTTTTATCCTCTTTACCATGGGATAAAGCCAAAGTGAGTGGCTATGGCTGCTGGTGTCATTGAAGGCCAGTGCAGGAAGAGGAAGTAACTGTGCAGCAAGTGTTGTGGTAGACCAATCCTTCCTGTATACAGTTAATTAAAAGTAAGTCCCACTGAATTAATTGTGACTTATGTCTGAGTATATTATACTGTGAAATAAAGAAGGGAAGTTTTGTTCAGTCATGCTGAACATGGATGCACACAAACTGCAAATTAACTTGGAATCAACATCTCGTTGAATTATGGGAATATTACATTTCCCCCCCAGTGACTGGCGGTTGCAGCCCGGTGCAGGATGACGCAGCGGCAGGCGCTGGTTTCACAGGTGGCCAGGGAGAACATCATTTCCTTCCCCAACGGTTGCACAGGCTTCCAATGGTTCTTCCGTGATTCTGTCCAATCACTGGTGAGCCAGGAGGGCGGGACTTCAGAGTGGACCTGGGGGGAAACTATTTCTCTTGGGTCTGCTCTTCGGTTATAAAGCCAAGCTGTGCCTCCTGCCCAGAGTCCAGTTCACTTGGCTTCTGGGACTTGCACGGATGGTGGATAAGGCATTGGGTTGTATCCTTAGTCAAGGCAGATGGGGGATTGGGAACCTTACTCGCCATAAAGAGGTTTGTGAGTATGTGCTTCCATCCTGATGCTCAGATGGGGGCTGATGGGCCATGACACACACTCCCCAAATGTTGATCTTAGAGGGCACCTTTGACATGTGCCATGGGCTGATCCTTAACCTGGGATTAACCCTACTCAATAATCAACCAGCAGTCAGGTTGGGTGATTCATGGTACACACCCAATGCTTATGCCAAGACCTACTTACATTTGTAATCAATAAAGTTGTGGCCGATTTTATCTGAAAGCAATTGGCCAGTGATGATATCATCTTCCTTGTTAGCCCCTGGTAGCATCACTGGCCATCACATGTTCTTAAAACATACAAGTTAGGAAAGATTTTTCTGGAATATTCTTTTTAGATCCCTCAGTGGCCAACATGCTGCTCTTCTGTGATATAACAGGTTTGTATAGAAATGAAAATATTCTTTTATTATATTTTTAAATATAATGTAGGAAAAAATATATATATTCTTATTGGCAGTCTTCTTTGTTGATTTGCAGCTGTGTCTCTCTTCATTTAGCATGAATGTTTGCAAAAGGATTCTGCCCATCAATTTTTTAATATGTAGATGTTTCTTTAATTTCTAATGTCGCTATAACAGTTTTCAACTCCATTTGCTTAATATAATCATAATTCGTTTGGTAAGAGGATTTATACATTTCTAAACTGAGGTCAATATGCTCAGAAGCCTGTGTTTAGCTAGCACACTTTTCTAATCTAAAAATAAGACACAATTCTTGCAAGCATTTATAATTTTCAGAAGACAAAGATGATTGTATCCTTAGTAGGTGGGATGGTTGTGGGCTTAAAATGCCATTGCTGTTTATGTTTACAGCGGTTTCTTTTTATGAGGGCAAGAGAATAAAAGGGATTTACAAAACAATGCTGAAAATCTAAACACAACACTCATATTCATATCCTTTTAATAATTTATTTAGAGCGGTGCCAACAGTATGAAAATTTCATGTATGGGTATCAAGCAGCCAGCCACACATAAATCTGAAAGGCATGAGCAATGAGATTAGATTTAAAACAGAGGTCACTAAATTTGTGATGCTTTTCCTGGATTACATTGATGAAAAGTTAATTGTAACAATTTGAAGTTAATGATTTTTATTTTAAAATCTCAGCATATTTGGTAGAACAACTCCAGGATTCATAATTATTTACAATTGTGATATTGTTTTTCTTTAAAATGCATCTTGAATGGTGCTAACAAAACTAGATATTTTAAAATTACTAATAGTTTGTGTACTCTGAGTTACTGATGAAAAGATAGCAGATAGCTTATTCAACCATTTCACTGACATGGGCAGAGTTCCTTATGGTATGTAGAAATATTGTGCTTTGTGAAAGAAGAAACTAAGTGTAGGAGCCAGTCATTATGCAACAATTTCAAATATGAATTCTAGTTGCATGTCTAAGAACAGTCTTCTGTCCCGTCCAGTGAAAACAAAAATGATAGACACAGGACAAGAGAGAGTTTATCATAGTAGGCTTCTGTTTTATGAAGACTTTCTTTGTTTACATGACTTGGTGCAAGTTCAGAAAAAGGCAACAAGGCTCTGAATTTGTCGTGGAGTGCCAGTGACCACACTTTTTCTCACTTAAACATAGCTTGTGTGGTCTACCACAAAATAACTGCTTGCCTCCTTTCAACAGTAAAACAGACCATATAATTCCACTTAAACCACATATATATTTGCTTCTGGAAAAAATAGGCTTTGTACTTAGTACTATCTTATTAGGAAATAATCCCCATGGAAATTGTGGGACATACTTCAAGGCAAGCGTGTTTAGGACTGGGCTTTACTTGCATGTTGAAGACTTCAGATATAAATGAATCTGGCAAGTCTTGCCTTGCTCGGACAAGGTCCTTTCGGTTAGCTGGGTTTTCTTTTATATTTGTCAGTAGCTCACAATATATTTTTTTCAATGGTGCCATTGGGTGTGTGTGTGAGAGAGAGATGGGTAAATGCCAACCAAACAACAGACAGAGGTGATGCCACCAACAAGGCCTCCCTGTTAATTGTAGGCCAGTGCGGTCTGGCAGGGAGATTCGGTCTCTATATTTCCTTAAGGAACATTTTGTATCATTCCTAAGTTCTAGTAATACTACAGATGGGAAAGTAAAGAGAACAAGACTCTGAGATACAAATGCCTTTTCGTTAGGAAGTGATCAGATTAGGTGTATTGACTGTGGTTACCAAGAACTCTCTCCCATTTAGTGGTTATTACTAAATCAGTGGTGCCCATGTTATGAAATGCCCTCTACAGAGATATGCATTGGGCCCCTAACTTAATTTATTTCTACAGGCATGTTCAGGCATTTTTATTCAGAAGGTCCCTTCAGTTACTTGATTCTTGTTTTTAACTTTTGAAAACAACTGTGATCTGGTTGTTCCAGGCCAGGCATAGACAAACTCTGGCCCTCCAGATGTTTGGGACTACAATTCCCATCATCCCTAGCTAACAGGACCAGTGATCAGGGATGATGGGAATTGTAGTCCCAAAACATCTGGCAGGGTGGAGTTTGCCTGTTCTAGGCTGTCATTTCCTCCTGTTTTAAGATTCTGCTGCTACTGTTATATCTGTGTTTCTATTGGGTATTCTATTTTTTTAATTGTTTGCTCACTTTATCTCTTGGATTTTTTATTGGTTTTTACACCTTGAATATCCTTTTAGAAAAGGGACCCATTAATAAATAAGGTGCTGCAATCCTAATGACATGTCTTATTTACATATATAAAGAAATCAATACAGTAGAAGAAACAATTTTTTGCTAGTAAAAATGTTGTGTCTGCCCACCTGGGGTAAGAAAACAAAGGGGAAAGATGGTAACCATTAATGTAGTCTTCCCAACTATGCAAAAGGTTTGCTATGAGAGGCTGTAGCCTTTTCCCTGTGAAATCGCTGGTCCAGTGACTTCGTCACATTAGTCTCCCTGGGTTTTAGGAGACGAAATCGGATCAGGAACCCCTGCTGCTACTCCTGCTGCTTCCCTTCTGGGCAGCCTGCCAGCTGAGCGGCAGCATGCAGTAAGCATTCAGAGGTTATGCTGTGCATCTGCCTGCACTGTGGTCCTCACCAGTCCAATGAATTGTGTGTGATTTCCTCCTCTTTACACCTTGACCAAAGGCAACTCCATGGCTCATCACTCTTGTATAGGCAGAAATATATGCCTGCGTTCTATGGCAAGTTTTCTCCAGGTTCCATCTGTCAATGAGGCAATTGCCTTTTCTGCAGTTCCTGCTCAACAAAGATTTGAAGCTAAGATAGGGCCTTTCTTCCTGGCATACTAGATTCAACTGTGTGAAATTTAAAACCCCCACAAAATATCAGGAAAGCATCCTAATATGCAGTCCCATAGCTGTAGTCCTAAATGGTACAGCCCAGATGAGACTGTAATAAGTTCTGTCTGTTTAGCTGTTTCTTAAAGTTAAGACACAAGATCACTCCAAACTGGGTGAATGGGCAGCAAAACGGCAAATGTGCTTCAGATAGTGGGCAGCTTGATTAAGATGTTGACCCAGTGTGTGGCAACTCTGAAAAATTGTGAATCGCATGTTAGGGATCATTAGGAAAGGGATTGATAATAAAACTACCAAACCATAATCCTGTTACAGAAATCTATGGTGGGACCACACTGTATAGAGTACCGCATGAGGTTCTGGTCACCACACTTGAAAAGGAATATCACAAGCTTGGAAAGGTTCAGAAAAGGGTAACCAAAATTGTCAAGGGGTTGGGACAACTTCCCTATGGGAAAGAAAAAGGGCACATAAGAGAGTGATATGGTGTGGACAAAGTGGGCAGAGATACATTTTTCTCTCTCCCTCATAATATGAAAGCCTGAGGTTGTCCAATGAAGAAGTTGCATGTTGCAAGATTCAGGACAGACAAATGGAAATGCTGTTTTCTATGAAATGCGTCTTCACAAGATGTAATAATGGACAATACCCTGGATGACTTTAAAAAAATTAGGGTTATCAATAGGCACTAGCCATAAAGACTATGTTCAGCCTCCACTATTGGAGACAGTGTGCCTCTGAATACCAGTTGCTGGGAATCAGAATTGAGAGGACACTGCTGTACTCAAGTCCTGCTTGGGTGCTTCTCACAGACTTTTAGTTGGCCACTGTGGTTCTTGGCCAGGTGAGCCACTTGGGTTGATTCAATAAGGCTCTTCATCATGTTCTTAACCCGTTAACATCACAACTCAGACTAGGATCGGCTCTACCTTCTTTTTGCTATGCAGGTGTTTATATCAATTTACTCCTCTTTTTTCCATTTTGGTCTCATTACAATTCTTATATTTTCATTTTGTATACAGCATGACAATGATGCTTCCTCCTCCCTGCATGACGTTGGGACATACAGTAATTAATACCACAAGGAGGGTGGAGACCAGGGAAAATGTTGATATTAGCACAATAAATTTCCTCTTCTAAGTCTGATGTACCTATAAAATGTATGCACATTTTCAATAACAGCTTAGACAAAATGAACAGTTGACCTCAAAATAATACCAACTTCCTAAGAGACAATTGTCTTGTATACTATAAAGCTTCAATTTGCAACCCAGGATGTTACTTCACATAGAATTTCAAGCAGTATAGTAGTAAGATTCATAAGTTCTGCATGGCTTACATTGGTGCTCACATGGGAGTTTAAACTAGTATTTCTCTAGAATTCTCTAGAAGCAACAAATTAGTGATGTTTTCACATTCTCTTCCATGGAATAAAGGAGAATATTGAGTCTGAAAAGGGCTCTTTGATCAGTTGTATCACCCAAGCTACCTATGACTTAAAATGCTGTGAGCAAATTATCATATTGCATGCCAGTTCTGAATTTGTCTCTAAGGCTTGCTGTATCAGTTCATAAATTCTTAGGACAAGGTGCATTGAAAACATGGTATATGGTCCCAGGCAAGCTTTGAGGCACAAATGCTGTGATTAGGAATGCTGGAAGTGTGTTGGTTCTGGAGAATATCAGCAGAGACTGCAATTCTATACAGACATCCCATGGGATAAATCTCACAGAACTCAGCAGGACTTACTTCTGAGTAGACATGCATAGGGTGGTGCTGTAAAAATGGTTTTAACAGTTCAAGGCCATTGCTGCAGACAGCGAGACATAGAGATCTGCCATGCTTTTACATAATGGAGAAGAGCAGCAGTGAATAATTTTGGCCTTTCTCAGCCGAGGCCATTTAAGCATATTAGTATATTTGAACTAGTAATATCTGATGATAAAAATGTCAAGCAGACGTGTTTAAGATGAATGTTCAGAAAGAAGTACTTCAAAAATTCTGAGTGCCATATGGCTCAAGTAATTTAGAGTTCCATTTCTTAGCTCTAAATTATGTCAGAAAAATAGTAACAGGTGCCTAAATGCCAAAGAATGCTTATAATCTGCCCAGTGGGTTATGTTGGTCTTTTTCATTTTATCTCACTTACAAATATTTAAGACTTAACAGCTTAATACTCTACTTCGCATTCAGATTGTTGTGTAAAATACATCAAAAAGACACATTATTATCGTATTATTAACCATGCAGATATAGTACTGTGTAATATGCCATGGTAAGATGCTGCAAGCATGTCCTTTGTTTTACTAAAGATATAACATTTGCATTTCTGAACTGAAGGGTTGGGTTTTTTTACACCATAACAAAGTTTTAGCCTTTCTTGGCAAGCAGCGCCTTTCAGAAACAGTGAGCTGAGTGACCTTTCATTGCTACTTTAAAATCTTGCTGCTGTAATGCTTAGTGTGCAGCACTTCATGATAGAAAGCTCATTAAGTATAAAAATTATTTCTGATTCATTAAAGATGACAAATAATTTAAGCATGGTTGTCTTTCTCAAGATTGTACAATTTGAGGGGGTGAGGAGGCACAGTGAAAGAGATATAAATAAATTAGGATTGCTCAGATGAAAATAGCTTTTTATTTAACATAAATATTTGGAAAGTTTCTGACAAAGCTGCAAGTAGGGTAGTGAGGAGGAAAGCTCTGACTGACATGCATTTCTTTCTAACATGTGAAGGATTCTATGCATGTATGAACTTATGTATGCTAGCAATCTTGCATTCATGGTAGGCAGAATTGTGTGGAGACATGCATGGACCCTTCAATGGATTTCTCTTTCTCCATTATTGACACTCCTATTTAGGTTAATGTGGGAAACAACCCTGCTCAAATCATTTCCATTTGATTTAGAGTCACTCGGTGCAGCTTTTCATGTTATTTGGCACACATACCGTAATTGCCATATGTTCACCAGTGTTGTTTGTGGCAGTGTTGACAGCTGTGAACACATATCCAGGGACTTTGGCCTAACCAGATGTATGTTCAGTTTAAAAACATGTGTATATGGTCCATACTGTTATAGAACATACTTGTGTATGTGCATCAGCCATCTTTGTCACATAATGTGTAGCTGTCCATTGCACAGCACAATTTGTGAATCCTGTTACTAGAGCTTCTTCTTGGAACTATTATAGTATTAACCTACTATGAATAAATTTTGGGCTGTTATTCCACTTGTGCCTATGAATTTGTGAGGAATACAAACTGACTTTTAAGTATTTGCTTACAGTTTATGTCAAACCCTACATTTGAAACTGAATGGCTTCATAGTTTGGGAAATGAGTTGTTGCTGCCAAATAAAAAGCTGGTTATTCTTGATCAGCACTCATTAAAAGGCGTGGAAGAAGGTTGGCTATGAAGATATCTAAGGACCAGTTAAAAGGTCATTTACTGTCCATGTTTGCCTTCCTTCTGCTGGTAATCCTATGTGGTGGGAAGTAGCATTGCAAATGACACTCTAAACACATGGAGAATTCTCATATCAGTGTCCACTATCTCCAGGGCTATTCAATACCCCATGTATTTAGATTTGGTCACACAGAAGAGATGTTTTACAGTTCCTCCCTGCAATATGGATTGCCCACATAATGAAAGGCCTTTTAGCAACAATTCTGGCCCTAGATAACTGGCTTGAGCATAGAAGGGTGGTGAAATCTTTCCCTTAAAATTGAGAATCTTTTACATATTTTTTAAAATTTCTTTCATTTCAGTGACTATTTCAACGAGTACCTTTTTTGATGGCTTATTGGTCACGGGACTCTACACATCAACCAGTGTTCAGGCTTCACAGAGTATTGGCGGGTCCAGTGCTTTTGGCTTTGGTAAGTCCAAAATGATTTCATGAAGTGTGTGTGTGTGTGTGTGTGTGTGTGTGTGTGTGTGTGTGTGAGAGAGAGAGAGAGAGAGAGAGAGAGAGAGAGCTGTTCAGCTGCATAGATCAATATGTTGTATTTTGGATCTACTTCCTGGTTCATTTCATGTGGAGCCGTGATCAACAGAGCCTGCACCTCTGTGGAAAGACCTCTGCTATCAGACTTCAAGGACTGATCCACAGGCTCCTCAGTGGATCAAGAGAGATTTCCCCATAACTTGAAACCCCAGGGCAGCAGAGGAATATGCCAGCTCTTGATTGGCCAGATGCAGCATTCAGGGGGAGGAGCCTCACATCCATCAATACCTAATCCATACTATAAAGCTTTGACAGCTATTCCAGGGCACTGCTGAGACAACTATTAGTGATTAGTAGGATGACTAGCTGTGGTCATGAAACCCAAATAGGTCCCTCTCCATGGTGCTGATCCTGCCTTGCTTTGCTTTCGTGTCTCTCTGGGACAACCACCCTACTTGGTCATCATCAATGAATCCACATGAATCAGGACAGAATACTGTGCTCAGTTCTGGTCACTTCAAAAAAGGCATTGTAGAGCTGGAAATGTTCAGAAAAGGGCAACAATAGCAAAAGGTGCTGGAGCTACTTCCCTCTGAGGAAAGGTCACAACATTTGGGGCTTTTTTGTTTATTAAGAAGCAGAGTGAATAAGTATGAAATATGGACTCTTTCTATGCAGCATGCTAAATAGTGCTTCCTTTTCTATTAAAAATAACTGCAGTTTGAACTAAATTCCACTAAAGTGAGCAGAAACCAGTGGCCTCAAGGTCTGCTGTAACAAGAAAGTGGCTGGAATCATACTTGTCTTTTGTGCCGAAGTCCTTTTTGCAATGCTTCCCATCCCCTGTCACAGCCCTGTCAGGCAAGGAATGCCCAGAGTGAGGAATTAACTCTTTACTGTCAAAAGTACACTTATAAATTAGGAAAAGGCATGTCTATCAGTCCTGTGTCTTTCACCTACTCATAGATGTGTGCCTGATGAAGCAGTTGCAGCAACAGAGAGCTTGAGCTGCACACAAGCAGGCACTCTCTCCCTCCTCCTGCCCCTGTTCTTTATTATCTGACCTGCAGCTTCTCCTGCCTCTGACTCTCATCTCCTGGCTGTTGCAGACTCTCCCAGATCACCGATCTCTTCTTCCAAGTCTGTCTCCAACCCCCACTTCTTCTGGAGTCCACTCATCAGTATCCAGCCACCACTCCTCAGTGTCCAGACAGTCTCTGACATCCCCAAAGTTCCTCCTTGTGTGCTATAAGTATGCACAATATGACTAGCCATCCATGTGCCCTTCCATCTAAAGTATGGGCTCCTTGTGTAAGGTTTATCATATACTGCTGCAAGAGAGGTGTGGCTGGCAGCAGAGTTGATCAGAATCCTTGTGTTCCATTGTGGCTGCACGGGCAGAGCAGGAAGAGGTGGAGGAAGCATGCATTTGGGCTCTTCAATTATTTCAGTGGAAGTATTTCAGCTTGTACTTCAGCTTTTGCCAGAAGGATTCCAGCACAACCTCATTCCATATTTGACACAGCTCTGGCGCCTCAGTCCCTCCATTAGCAGAGTTGTGGCAACTCTGCTACTGTAGCCCTAGGACAGGGGTGACAACACATCTCTTACAATGCTTTAACCAGCCTTGCTGGATGATAGGATTGTGCTAAGTGAGGCATTCCTATGTACACTTTCTTTGGAGTAATTACCATTGGAACTGGTGCCACACATTCCTAAGTATGTATGTCCTTGATCAGTCTCAGAGACTCAGGCTCAACTTATTAGCATAGGAACCTAAAAGAGGCCAAATAAAGGTAATAATATGCCCCAGGTATACCATTTATGTATCTGTGTTTCCTAGACTAAGCCCTAAAATAATGTGGCTTCGGGATTCTTCAGAGTATACTTTAGCCACATATATGCATGTAATATAGTTACAATATTCACAGGAACACATTAGTTGTGCAGGGAGGGGACTTAACGCTTTTTCCTGTGTTGTGGCCCCAATACCCCCCTCCCCAAAGCTGCAATTCCCCTCAGGATGAAGCTGCCCCTAAAGATTTAGATTTCCAAGTACTACCAGTAATGTTCATTGTGATTAAATCAATGCCTCTTGCTCCCCAAGGCTTTTCAGTTTAGCAAACATCAAAAGCATAAATAAATATGCATATAGTAAATAAGGTTAACAACCACTTGCTTCCTGTTTTGTGCCTGTTGCTTTCTCATTCACCTTAAAAGATCTACCACTGCTAAGGAAGACAGTGAGGTTCACAACACCTCTGTCTTTTTACAATTCACCTGAAAGCAGGTTCACTTGATTTTAATTGAACTTGCATGTAAGTGTAGTTCAGCTTGAAGCTTAGACATCTGATTCTCTGCGCCACTGCAACAGAAGAAAAGCAACTGGGTAGCCTTTTAGCAAGGCAATTGCTGAGGCAGAAGTTGTGCCTGCAGTGGTGTTTTGAACTCACCCAGGACGTTGCACCAGTGCAACAATGTGGATCTGGGCTGCTTCATGGCAACCACCTGGATCGCTGGATACAAGAAGTCTTTCATAGCAAACAAATGCTTAAAGGCAGACCATGGAGCAGGTGGATAAGAGGAGGAGCATAAAGGGGAAGCAGCTATAACAGACGCTCCCTAATTTTATGTATTCAAAAGAGACAAGAACCAATAAGCACTTTGATGGAAACATCCCAGCAGGAAAACACTGTGACCATGGTGCAGAGCCTGTGGCCTTCCAGAAGTTGCTGGACTCCAACTTCCATCAGCTCCAGCCAGCGAGGGCTATAGTCAGGGACAGCGGGAGCTATAGTGCATCAACATCTCAGGGGCTAGAGGTTCTCCATGTCACTGTATCCCACCAGGCCACTATCTAATTACCTCTAAGAAAGGAAAAAGCTTCACTTATGATCAAACATACAAAGTAGATGACTTCCTAACACCATTTGGAAATTGAGTGTATTTGCAGATGATTAATAGTTGTAATATAATTTTTATTCCAGACTGTTTGCTAATGTTTGATATTGAGGAGAGAGAGAGAAAACAATAAAGATAAAAAAGAAGAAGACGAAAGAAAAAAACCACTGTGCTTTTAATGGCCAAGAACAGGGAAGATATACGAGCAGGTTGGGGGAAGGTTCCTTCCTCCCCCAGTCAGGAAAGATGGATGGATAATTAAAAGTTCCATTACTTAGTAATTCATTGTTATTACAGAGAATCCTGGTACTGCAACCGAAGGTCTAGACATGATGAGATTGAGAATTGCCACTTACTGATTCACAAAGACTAAGTAGTATTGCCATATGCTGTTCACATTTGAGGGCTATATGAAGCTGCACATCACTGAGATTATGCAAGGTTCATACTGAGCACTGGCGCAACATGGCCTTGACCTTAGGGCAAAAGTCCAGGGCCTCACATCCATGGGGCGCCCTCAAGAGAGTAGCAGATTATGGGGGCAGCAGCAAATATGTCCCCCATCAGAACCCAGGCCATCATGGGCATGTCAGGGCAAATTAAGGCTTCTGCAAACCACTGCAGCAACCTTTCTTCTTATTGTAAAAATGGGGTGGCTGGCCAGCCATGTCAGTTACTGATGCCCTTTTTGTTATCTATCATCTATCTGTTTATCTATCATCTATCTATCTCTATCTATCGATCTATCATCTATCTATCTATATCTATCTATCTATCATCTATCTATTTATCATCTATCTATCTATCTATCATCTATCTATCTATCTATCTATCTATCATCTATCATCTATCATCTATCATCATCTATCATCTATCTATCAATCTATCTATCTATCTATCTATCTATCTATCTATATCTATCATCTATCTATCATCTATCTATCTATCCATCTATCTATCTATTATGTGTTGTGCTTTTCCACAACAAAATGGTCCTTATTCTCAATAAAAGGCATTTAGCATCAAGGGAGCAGAAACAATCTCAGTTTTATTCCTGTAAGTAATGAGCACATGCTTGGAATATTTCTGTTTCTGTAACTTATAATGAATGTAGAAGCAGCTGCAATGCATGGAATTGTGGTGACTGAGGTAGAGGGGAGAGATAAGAAAAATGCTAAATGTTTCCTTTGCAACTTAAGTTATGCATAAGGCCAGCTAAGGGAAGGCCTGTAAGACCATTTAGTTCAGGGTCTAAAATTATCTTGTTGCACCACTGCTTCTGACAGGATGAAGTCTGCCTAAACAGGTGCAGTGGTTTTTGAACTAAGCAGCTTTCACATTGATTTTCATAAAATTTAAAATGAGCACTTTAAAAATTCAAGCTTTCTCCCTTTCTTTAAGAGAAAAATCACCTTACTAACATAAAATTTGACAGGTGGGGATGTCCTTATGACACTGGCAGGAAACTTCGACAATAGGACTCAGCTATATCTTATTTATTGCAAGGCAAATCCAATCCAATCCACCCTTCCATATTGCCAACCAGGGCAGCAGGGCAAAGGCACAGCTTGTTTAGTACCCTGGAGAGCTCACAGCAGTCAGTGCCAAGACTTGGGGAGAGTTCTTGCTTCAGCAGCATGTTGTAGCCTTCCGAGGATTGGTCAACTTGAGCCTCTTACTAGCTCGATTTTCTCTGAGGTGCTACCTGTTCATTAATCATTGCCCAATTCTGTTACAGTTTGATCCTATGGTGGCCAAGTCGGAGGAGTCCAGTAAGGCCACATACTCTGGCCTGGGCTGCCCAGAAATGAGGGACAGTGGCTTCCTAACTGATGCCTTTCCCTCCAAATCTCCCAGCTGGATGAAGGATTATGGCCAGAGAACCTCACAGGTTATTTCTCTTTCCTTGGACCTCAGCTGGATCCTTAAGACTCCACCTTGCCTTTTCTTACAAGGTGGTTCTCCACCTTCAACCTTCTTCCTGGTCTCTATAGTAGTAACTAAGCTAAGCCAGGCAACATTGGGGCGGGTTGCCTTTGTAATGTATTACTGATCCTTTTAACTCTGCATATTTTGATAACAGCACATCAAACCTCAAATGCTATGATTTTACTCTTAAACCATATTACTATTTTGCAAATAAATATTGCAGTTGCAACCCTGATGTGATTGTTGCTGGCTCTTTGTGGAGCAGGCACATGGATATTGGTTTCTATTGATCGTTACTAAATACCCACATGTAAGCAATGGCATCACAGCCAGTGCAGTCCTTTCCTAGCACACAATTGCCTCCAGTAAAGATCTCAAGAGTAGTATTGTTATTTCCCCCAAATTAGCTTTTATGTTAATGCAGATGAAAGATGTGGGTTCATGTGCCTGTGAGCACTGGTACACAAACAGATCTGGGAACATCCCAGAAACCGCCATGGGGACAATATGAGCTTTGCAGTGCTCCTATTTCAACTTTGATGGAATGAAAGCCAAGTTGTAAATTGGGAGTGTACAGTAATCTACTGCTTGTGCTTAGTAACATACAGTACAAAGAATGTGGAGTCAGGCAAATTGCAGTAGTACTCAAAGATACAACAAACTAACTTATTTTTCATATTTGCAAAAAAAAAAAAATCAGCACTAAGAAATAATTATCATAGTGGTGAACAGCAAAAAAGAACAATAGAACAATAGAATTACATTAATCAGACAAATGCCAAATGCAACATAAATCAGTAGATGAGATGCATACTGGCTCTCCATATCCCACCCAATATCCAAAGAGAGTACAAAGCTTTGATAACCAACCGATTGACATTTGACCATGTTAAAGAAAACCAAGCCTTCTGAGCAACGGTTGGAGGAGGTGGGTATGTTTAGCCTGGAAAAGAGGAGACTGAAAGGAGATATGGCAGCCATCTTCAAATATCTCAAGGGCTGTCACATGGAAGAGGGAAGAAGCTTGTTTTCTCCTGCTCTGGAGGGTAGGTCTCGAAACAAAGGGCTTCAAGTTACAAGAAAGGAGATTCTGACTAAACATTCGGGGGGAAATTATGACAGTAAGAGCTGTTTAGCAGTGGAATAGACTCCCACGAGAGGTGGTGTACTCTCCTTCCTTGGAGCTTTTTAAGCACAGGTTGGGTGGCCATCTGTCATGGATGCTTTAGCTGAGATTCCTGCATTGCAGGGGGTTGGACTAGATGGCCCTGGGGTCCCTTCCAACTCTATGATTCTATGACTCTATGATGCAAGGTCCCAATCTCTCAGAAGTGGACTATTTGCTTGGGCTTCATTTGAAGTAAATGGACTGTTCCCCAGCATCTCATGGTCATAATGTGCTTGGATTGGATTTTGGCTGCTAGATCCAAGATTAAGCATGGTGCTTAAGTGTAATGGGTTTAGGGGCTGCTCGTGCGTAAGTTGGTGCCACTCCTGGCTAGGTTGCCTGGCTGAACCCTTTCTGACTGAACAGCCTCCAGCATCGTGACTGTCTCAGTCACTGGCAGAATCCGTCAGTGGGCGTTTCTTGAACCTTTTCCAGCATAAAAGCTGTTTGACGCCAAGTCTCCTCCTACTCTCCCTGCGCGGAAGTCTCCTGCGCAGGGAGGGTGTGGGCAGCGGAGTGCCCGTACTCTCTCCGCTGGTCTCCGGCGAGGAGTCCTGGAGCCTCCTCTCCGATTCCCCCATCTGCCCCCCTTCTCCACTGGTGTTACGCTGATTTCCTTCCCCAGCAGCTGGGCTGCCTCTCTCCCTGCTGGGACCCTCTCCAGCATCACTCTGGAGCCTCCCCTCCACCTCTAGCTCCAATGGCAGTTCCCTGACATTAAGCATAGTACCTGATGTGCATCAAGGCTAGTATATTTTCTTCTTTGGTTGCAGTATTTGTATTTGATTTATATTTTATTGCTTAAAACGCCATTGTGCAATACTAAACATAGAAACATTTCCATTGTCACATATTACCAAGGATGACCTATAATTATGATGCCAAAATTTTAAACTGGACTCTTAATCTCAGGGTTGTGGGTTCAAGCCTCACATTGGGCAAAATGATTCCTGCATATCAGGGGGTCAGACTAGATGACCCCTGTGGTCCCTTCCAATTCTATGATTCTATGATTTAAGATAACACTACAATAATGAATACAAAATTTATAAACACCGTATCAATAAAGTTACACTACTCCTATAAATGCTTGCTTGGATATATGGATGAAAAAAATTAGTAACAAATATTGTAATCAGTAAAGTGCTATCGAAGAGAATCTGGGTGGTCTTTTGCATTTCCAATTACATTTAAATTTGGGCACAATTTTTCCATGGAATCACTCCTTTAAGTGTGGTGTTTCCTGTGAATTGTTAATGAAGTTGCTCCATAGGGCAAGACAAAAAATGCTGGACAGAAGCAAATGAGGTCCTTAAGGGCAGGAAATGTCTAAAGAGAGAGTTGTAAGTCACTGATGCATACTAAGAGATACCTCGTTTTGCTTGTTGATATGAATCTTAAAGCATGATGCCCCAGGGAATTCTAATGTTTAATTATGAATATCCATTTATGCACTGCAGGAGAAAAAGTTTCCTTCTATGGCCTGTCTTATGAAGAGCAGCTTTACCGCACATTCTGAAGAACTGAGAGCCAAACTAGACAAGACATCATTCATGCAATTAGCAACTGCATGAATGGTTTTTAAACAGTAAATACAAAGCATGGGGAAGTCCAATCTAGACTGGGAACCTGATGTGAAGGTTATTTTGCGGGGGATACGACTTTAACCCTCTGCTCACCTCAATGCAATCCCAGTTCACCTTGGGGTGTCTGCACCAGCTATTTGCACTGGGGGGAAATGCTTCCTTTAGCATGAATGGGAAGTTTTATTCAAGAGAAAATAACAGAGTTGTGGGTCCCTGATTCAGATTGGGACCACATCAGCAGGCAAAGAGTTAACATTTCTACCCCCATGCCAGGGTCTTGATCTGGACTGTGATCCCTACTTCTGATATCTCTTTTAAAAGCCATCCATGCAGTTGTTACAGTACTTAAATAGTTAATGGAATGAATTGCATCTTGCCTAGTTTGGCTGGGAGTAAAGCTATTCCCTTTTACTGTTCTTGATGTTATGCAATTGTTCTTAACCTTAAACAGATACTTAAGAAAAACCACTTGGATTTTGTTATTAATCTTTCTTTTTATTCTAGTAATAAATAAAGTGGAGATGCTATGAGTGATCATTCGAGGAACAAATTACAATTACATCAAATTACAATGTTATTTTCTAGAGTCCTGTGCACTGTTTGGAAAGAAGGGAGTGCTTTATCTCTTTCAAGGACTGGAGTGTGTAGAAAAATAAGGATTTTGGTTAAATTGTCTACTAGATTTTCATGTTGCTTTCAGGAGAGGAAAAAATACCGTATTTTTTGCACCATAACACTCACTTTTTTCCTCCTAGAAAGTAAGGGGAAATGTCTGTGCGTGTTATGGAGTGAATGCCTACGGGTGGCGGGGGGATCTGCTGCAGTCGTGAGCAGAGGATCCATGGTTCCCCTTCCTTCCCTCCTCCGTGGCTCGCTTTGAAACAGCAAAGCGGGAGAAGAGCCGCTGAGTGGGGAGGAGAGAGGGACAGAGACCCTGCTTGCTTTAAAGGAGCAAAGTGGGAGAGGAGAGGAGCCGCTCACACAAGTGTAAGCGGCTCCTGTCCGGTTGGCTCCTTTAAAGCAAGCAGGGTCTCTGTCCCTCTCGCCTCCCCACTCAGCTGGCTAAATAGCAGCAAAGTTTTTCAGCGAGCCGGGGAGGAGGGAGAGAAGCAGAGTCTGCTTGCTTCTCCTCTTATACCCCTCTTCTGCATTATTAACAGCATCCTTCTCCACCCACCCCATGCGTGTTCCTTGTCCCTTGAGTGCTTTTCCTTCCCTCCCCACTTAAAACGTGGTTACAAAGCACGGATCCACATGGATCCTCAGGATTTTTGCATTGGGCTACCCCAAACTCGCCGTCAGATCACATGTCTGTGGCCACAGCATGAACCACAAAAATCATACATCCACTGTTTCGTTGAGAATATTTTTTTTCTTGTTTTCCTCCTCTAAAAACTATGTGCGTGTTATGGTCGGGTGCGTGTTATAGAGCGAAAAATACGGTAGCTTTCTACCCACCGTAGTTCAGTACCGTAGTTGTTCCCATTCCAGCTCCTGTCTTGAGCTTCATAAACATTTCCCCCTAATGCTGGAATCTTATCCCTGCACCATGTTTCCCCAGGCTTCCAAACTGCTCTTAAAAAGTCTTGCATTTTAAAAGCACTACAGGGTATTTGCACAAGAAGTGTTTAAAAGCAAAGAAACATAGAGAAAACAAAACAAAAACAGCAGGCACACTCCAGGAGACCCTTTATACATCTTGTCAGTGCAAAAGTCAGAGGAGGGGTTTAAAAGTGAAGGGGAGGTCGGTGTGCACTTGAGCTGTTGCTTCAAAGACATCTCACAACAAAACCTGTTCTGCAGACTTGCCTCCGCACAGCTACCATTTGGGAAGGGTCAGGTATTTTAGGGCACCATGTGGAACAGCAAATGATCTTCCCTACAAGCTCATTTGAATGGGAAATCAATTCTAGATAAAAGAAAGGAACATGCCTCCCGCTGGCGCTGCACTGTCAACAGAAGTGGAGGGAATGGAAATAGACTTCTGTAGCTGCGTTTTTGTGTTGGCACTGAAACATTTTGTTAAAAAAGCAGAAACTATCATGACTGATCACTGCATATCCAGGAAGCATTAGCCTGCATAGCATAACATTCTTGAACTGTTCCTCTGTAAACTACTGAAATTGCTTCGTGCCCCCGGCTTACTTTGTGACAAATCAAATGGGCTCCAGGACCCTCACACCAGAGACACATGCCAGAAACCAAACAGATGGCAACCTAGGAAAAATTACCCTCAGCGTTCTCATTAGAACAGTTGGGAAAATTTTAATAGGCCCCCATTTGCCTTGTGCTGTATCTAATACCCTTTGAACTGCCACTTTTTTGTTACAAGTCAACAACCGCAATGTATATTTTAATAGGGATTATCAAACACAATTTGCCCAGAAGATGTACCAGCCCTCCACCGCTAATTAGCCAAGTTTAAATAATCACTGAGTTCTGGAATAATTGGAAAGAAATCCTGTTTTTCTTGCCAGTGCATAATTACTAATTAACAGGGAGATAAAATATCTGTATAGCCGTCATATCTGGGAGAATCTGTTAACAGTTAATTAAATTGTTAATGGGGGCCAAATTGACATTGGTCAGCAAAGTTTACATTTCAGTTTTACTATGTATAATCAACTTTCCTGAATCAGAAGGAGCCATGTTGACAGTGAAACCTGTAGAGATAAAAGTTGATGGCCCTGTCAAGTTTTGTTTAATAGACTTGAGGGGGAAATGTAACCCTTGATAATTCCGAGTTCTTCACTGTGTCCTGCTGTATATGTTATGTTCAAGAATGATAAAACCAAAATCTATACTTTTAACCATAAAAAACAGTTGTTAACAAACTTTTCCAATCCAGAAAAAAATATTATAAAAATGGAACCTGTAATGTCCTGTTCATGTTTCACTTGCAATAAATTTAGATAAATTGTTTTTAAACGAAGTCATGCTATTTAACTGCATTCAGCGCAGCCCAAATATCCTTGGTAATATTTAGCACAAACATTTAGAAATTGCTGGTAGTCATCAAATTATTATTTTTGTACAGGCAGATATATTGTTTCAATAATACATTTATTAACAAAATAAAAGTACAAGCCTAATCCTCTAAAGAGTTCATTATATTTTATTTATGAAACTCTATCCACTGTAGTGCAAATGCTGATTTGCTCTATAGCAGCTGAAGTGGTCTGGATATGGCCTCGATATTATTTTGATCCTAGATCTTCTGCTTCAATAATCAATATTTTATTGACCTCAGTGCAGTACTGTGTCCAAAAATGACAATGGATTTCCTGGGAAATGTGAGATTTGATGCAATAGGAATACCTTAGCTGCCCCCCAAATTAAGAAATCCAAAGACATTTTATTCTGTCATATCTTATTGGCCACTTATGATATTAGACTATTATGGCTTTTCCAGAAACCTTGTGTGCAGCAGTAGGCTGAATACGGACTGCTTAGCACGTGGATCTCCTCCCATTGATCACATCCTTAGTGCTGTCAGATAGGACAATACTAATACTAATACTCTGCTGTGGGCATGGGGACAAGGCACTGCTCAGGACAGAACAATGTGTTTAAAAAGAACATCAGCTGCAATGTTCAGAGCTCCCTTTCCCCATTATAACATCTATCTGTGTCCATTCTGTGTGTTAGCTGTTGCTGACTACAAACTGGGAAAACACATAAGAATGTCAGGATATGTGGTGAGTTCTGATCGATGCTGTCTCTGTCTCATGTCATGTGACTTCCAGATGCTGTATGTTCTCCATGAGGTGTGATAGATATGCACAATAGCCACATTAGCCACTTGTTACGCACATTAGCCACTCAGCTTACATGTCCCCTAACATATGCAATTGAACCAAGAGAATGAAAAAAAATGAAATGGCAGGCTCCTTTAAGCTGTCTGAGGGGGAGCTACCCCTCCACAGCTTAAAGGACCATGGATGGGGGAAGGGATTGACCTTGGAGGACCCACTTTCTCTGAGACCAACCTCTGACTTCCTCACTCCATTCCCCAGTGAAAGTATCATGAGACTTAGCTTTCTGCAGTACTAGTAATATAATCATTACCATAATATAATGGAAGCAGCGGGAATGATAAAACAAATTCTGATGTGTAGCCCCTTGCAAATATTTGTGTGCAATTCATCAACACTTTAATTAAGTATTCCAACTCTGAACTTAGCTATTTGGAACTACATGCTCAGTAGTTTTTGTTTAGACATGACATAGGACATACAGTAGTAAAAAGCAGCTTTCTACATATGTCTTAGTTAGTGTTACTATTTCTTAGTGAAACTTCTTTGTGAATATATATTCAGTTTTAGTATGGACATAGATTATGGAAATAGATATTTTGCATCACACAGAGTTACCAAACACACAGCAATATTAGAATTCAACATAGCATATGGTTCTGAACTCTAAGTTTTGCTCTTCTAATAGTTTTGCTCTTCTGCTCTCTACCTATATGTGTGTCTTCAGCTAAATAGCAAACACAA